>NC_139560.1:31570358-31912858 GCF_965112155.1 Podarcis liolepis
GCCCATTTTATAAATGAAATCAAAGCTTAAACTCTTTGTTTCACATCTGTCCTTAAGCACTAATAAATGAACTCAGTTTCCTTCTGCAATACAAACATCACGAAAAATAACAAAAAGAAAGCAATTTTTAAAAGTTGTTATCATATGAGTTCATAAATACGCACCTGCTAACCTGCTTAGCATGTTAGATTCTGTCAGCAATTCACAAGGCCAATGACTTGGATCATATAACTCCTTTTCTTCAGAACAAACGGACAATGCACAGAAAACCTGCGTTACTAACCTCTGTATTCCTCCTGGAAAAACTCTTCTCTAAACCCTGCTCAGCCAAATTATAAAACCCACCTACAGCCAGCTTTGCTAATGAAAAGGGGGTGCTTTTCTGAACAATAGGAGAATTCCTTTGCATTTAGAATGCAGAGTTCCCATTAGAGCTAAGAATCAGAAACGCCAGTTTACCTCTGTTTTTTTAATTGATATTGTCCCAGCCCTCTTCTACGGTCCAGTGAGACAGTGTTTGTGAAATGATTAAAAAGAACGTGATCTGATCAAGAGGATAGAAGAATGGGAAAGGAATGCTAGGTTAGCCACAGTGCAAAGTGCTGGGAAAGAAGACCAAGAGACTTCTTAGCCTATTGTTTTTATTCCCATCTGCTCTTTAGACATCTTTGAACACTTTGATTATTTATTTACCCTGCTAAAAATGGGTTAAAAGTTGCTCACTTATATCAGAATTTGGGAACAAGTTGCAAATCACACACACACACACACGCACATGCACACACGCACATGCACACACATATATAGAAAATAAATAAAAATCCTTGAATTATATCAAGTTTCCAAAAGGTCATCACTGTCTCTGCTGTGGCCTTTTCCCCATCCCAGATCCTCTATCAATATGTCATAGTGAGTTAGGCAAAGACAAAAGAGAGGCTCAGTGTGAAAACTGCACATATATCTAATCCTGACAAAGCAATGAATAGGCCTTCACAAGTATAATTATACTTGTTTATTTGTTACCACGTACGGAGAGCTGATGAAAAAATCCATCAAAGTGGTATTATGCAGACACCAAGAGCTTCTTTTCTTTGGTTGCTAAAGCCACATTGAGGCTTAAATTCCTTATTGTTAAATTCAGAAGAAAGGGGGGGATTTTGGTTAGACTTTTTTTGCATCAGTTGCTGACAGATCTTTTGTATACAGCGCTGTATTATTAGATGCATTAGCTAGAGGCTTGCTCACTCAGCTCACTCATTTTAGACCATACAGGAATCCATAATTATAAAGTACTGTACAGAGTACCTTTTAAACAGGGTGTGGCAGGCATTTGGCTGACCACAAGTCAAACAGATTTAAAAACAGTCCATTTTCTCACAGTTTGGGTATTTAGAATATCCAAAGACAGGTAAAACTACCTGCACAAAAGTAACGAATGTGCATTCTGAGAAAAATGTTCAGTGTCGGACTGAATATTGTTTTAGATAGTACAAAATATAGTAGAGAGAAAACTTACCATGCTGCTTCTATAATGGAATTCTAGCCTAGCTGCATGTGGGAAGCTTTCTGTACATCCATCTAAAACATGCTTCCAGCACATGAACGAAAACCCTGAAGAACCAAAGTAGCCATTGAAGCAACTGCAACATACTGTGGCAGTTGTATGATACAAGGAAAACATTTTTCAGACCAAAAGTACTAAGTAGCCATTACACTCTAACAGACCCTAAATCAAACAGCTTTACAATAGTATGATTTGAGGGTCCAGGGTTGGGGGAAGGGTGCCAAATATGCTCCCCACCCCACCCCTTCACAGAACAGAATTATATCAAAGTAAAAGCAATATGCATAGTTAATGTCTTTGTGAGCTTTCCAATTTAAAACAGAAAAGCTGTAATTTTTCTTTGCTGGCAATCTGGAAACACTCTGGAGTTAATTACAGCTGATTCAAAGTGAACGACACAAACAAAGACCAGTCTATGTCCAGACAATTATACTGCATTAACCAGCTTAGAGCTTCCTGCTGATGTTTCAGGGCTCTTCTATTACACCCTTCTACCTTCCCAGCACGAAAGAAAATGCTTCTGCAAGAAGGAATTAATGAAGAGAACTGCAAAAGAATGTGTGACGACCTCTCCTGACACGGCAAAAACTTTCCACCCATGTCACGACAAAGGGGAGAAGGTAATTAAGTTTGAATAAAGGGATGTAACCAAATATACCGTGCACTTAAAATAGCACTTTAAAAAGAAAACTAGAAAAGTTTGCAAACTGAATCCCAGACTGGCTGTTCATTCACTATATTGTTTCAACGCATTCTCCTTTATTATTCTTAAAGGCTATCTTTTGGATTTTTAATGCTAATATTATAATGCAAGCTCATGTGACTGATGAGCTCTACCTCCCTCTCCTGATAGTTTCTTTGTTTTATATACTGAAGAATCAGTGGGAGAGCATACACGATAGGAAGATAACAGGCTTTGGAATTTTTAATTTAATTATAAGACTGAAATACCATTGCTTTAGTCTCCTGTATTTTCTCCAACGGTTTCCATTAAACCACAGCAATTGCTCTCCCTTTGGGGCAAGACCAGCAGCTCTCCACTAATCAAACTACTGCAGAGTATGCCTGATTTCTCCTGAGAATCATTTTATAACAAAGGCCTTATTTCTTATATTATCCTTGAAAACATTTAACCTGCAGATTCAGAGTTCAAATCATGTGGCTTGGTCATTAATATTTCACAGTGACGTCAGTCCAGAAAGTGAATCATGATAATTGACAATATCTCTTTCTCGTGTTCCTTGTTCAGCTGAAGCTCTGGCATTACAAATGAAGTCTAAATACTTAACCTACAGCTAAAAGTCTGGAGTTTTGAAAACACTTCATAGAGCAAAGCAACTTTTTCTCATTTCTTTCTTTTAGACAAAAGCGCACCTGAATGGCAGTGACCTAGTGAGCTTTAAGCAGTAATCACTTTCCTTTGTCTTATCTATGCAAAGTAGGATTAGGGTTACAATGATGACTGCTTAATCCCTTTGATTTTCCTTTACTAAATAAATATTAATCTACAAATCAATCAAGCCCTTTATTGTATTGCACACAACATACTCCATGAAAGGTTATGTAAATTACAGTCATTTTTACAAGCATGTTCTGAAAAGAGCTCCATGTTTCTCTTTTCACTCCAAAATCTGTATTAGATTTGAAAGTTCAAGTTAATAATCCTGGCCAACACAAAAGCTTAAGCACCACAGGATCAATTAGGTCTTATTTATTTCCTTTAAAATCCACTACATTTATTATTTTGGAATTTATTGGTCACATTTACTATGTTTATTCAAATATCAATGACCTCCATTTGTAAAACCGTCACAATTTAATCTATTTCATTGCATCCAATATTAGTATACATCATATACTGTGCTGCCCAATCCTAATCATATTTACTCAGAAGTACATACCACTTACTGAGAAGTAAGTACCACTGACATAAACAGAATTTGCCATCAAGTAAGCATGCATAGGGTTGAAGCTTTAAAGGACGTTAACAATTGTACACGTTAAAAGAGAAAATATATTGCTTTCACCTGTCACTTAAATTAGCAATCTTCTGTGCTAAACATACATACTAAGATATAGATTCCATTTGGTTGAGTGAGGCATGTATCTGAATACATATGTTTAGGGTCAGAATGAACAAATAATTGATATCAGAAGCTGAAACAGCAACGCCTTCATATCTGTATTTACTATGTAAATATGAGACAATAAATATTTTGACATAGTCTATTGCCACCCTAATATACTTTATAAATATCATAAACTCTTTTATTCAAAACCATTCTTGCAGATTTGATAAGGCACACAGGTTAAATTTACTAAGACTAATAATACACAGAAGAAGAAAATACTTTTTAAAGCATTTAGTGCTATATAACAATACTGTAGAAGTTTTCTTCCAAAAAATAATCATCAGATATTTAAGTAAGCACTGCAATTCTTGCATAATTAGCAATACTGCAATGCTAGTAAAGATCATAATGCAGCAGAATATAGAAGAGGCTTTTAAGTACAATACAGAAGATTGTACAAAATGAAAGTAATGATACCACTTGTGACTGGAGCATTGTCATACTTAAGGAGCAAGTCCACAAGGAACTGTTCCTGTAGAGTCCCTAGAAATGAATGGGAGTTGTGTTCAATGGCACAGGTTTCAGTAGAACTTAACATATGCCACTGTGCACTGGACTGTAGCATTCAATATGATTTCATATTAGACATCTAGCCTGTCACTAGAATAAGGTTTTAAACAAAGCTTAGCCATTCATAAGCCACCTATTGTTCTAGAATAATCTAGTGGCAAATTTTGTTTGGATAGTGAAAGATCAGCTGGGACATTTGTTTTTATTATGCAAAGCCTCTTGTCATTTTTTTCCAGCGCAAGTTAATTTGACTGCTCTGCATAAGTGAAGTGAACAATTCAGTAATTAACTTTTGTGTTTTAAAATGTATGAACTTTAATTAGTTTTCATTATAAACAAACAAACGTCAGCCGTAATTATGAGCTCCTTGCTTTAACTACATATTATCCCTTTTCAAACAAACTTGATGTCAGACAAATTAAAATCAAGGAGCCAGCAATTTTGAGTTGAATTTTACATGATCTGTCAGTAACTTGATTACTTAACTTCAATATCATTACATGAAAAGTATTTCTGTAAAAATAATTACAAGAATTCCAACAGGAGACAGATTTAATTGTATTGATTCAAAAGATACATGCATATAAGAACCGCATTTAAGCAGCAATGCTATCTTAAATCTACAGTTACCATTCCAATGAAAATAAAAATGCCCGGTTTATATAAAAAAGACCATTTTAGAGTGATATCTGCTACTACCAGATACAAAGCTAACTAAAATAGTTCTTTAGCCCATCATCTTTATACTTTAAGCAACAAAATATCAATGTGCAACAACTTCAAGGCATAAAGACTTGGAGGTTTATTTACTGACTAGTGTATCTATTAAGACTAGGAACAAGTGGAGCTGTCAGGGCATAATGAAGGTAAATGATTAGTTAGCACTGAGGCTGAGCTCTTCTTCAATGCAATAAGAGTTAATTAAAGTTTACCACCAAGCATCAACCAAAGCAGGATGTTGATCAGGTTTCAGCATTAAGTGCAAACAGACAATGGTTGGCAGCAATTAGCACAGCTATCAAATGACATGCAACAATAATTATACATTTAAAACATCCCAGTGTCTGGTGGGGAAGGAGAATCTAATCAGTCCCCTTTGACTATGCATACCAAAAGAACAGGAAACAGGTATCAGATATTTCACACTGTAAATCAATAGAACTGAACATACACACCCAAAAAGTGCACAAGTACGGTATCTGAAAATAACATGAAACAGAAGAAATGTAGAGACTACTTGTAACAAAGGTAAGTTCTAGTTAGACTAAAAAAATTACTCTGCTGATAGAGTTCAAAATGGCACATAAGAAGGCAGGCAAGTGCTTAAGGTTTAAAGACCATTGTGGCAATTTTATTCAAAACTACTACACGAGAGGCAAGGTAACTTGGCAGGTCCAGTTCTAGCTGTTAAAGCTCACTGTCACAGATGGAACATTCTTGAAAACACAGCATCTAGATACACAACCAAAGAAACCTACACTAGAACATAGATATTACATCTGGTTGGAATCAACGGCATATTGCATGAACAGAAATACTTTTTTACTCATGCAAGGTGCTCCCCCCCCCATTTTACTGATTCCTTCATCCCACTGCAGCTGGTCAAACCATATCACACACTATTCACAAGAGTCTCCTCACCCTCAAAAGTAAATTTTCCAGGGCAGTAGGGAACTGCATTGAGGAGGATGGAAAAAAGTTTCATTGTACAAGTGAAACTCTGATTGCACTTCTGGTTCCAACTAAGCCAGCTCCCAAGGTGCTGTTGCAAGCCGTTTGCTCACAAATGCATGCAGTCAGAATCTTACTTGCTCTTAATCCTACTTGCTCTCAAACCTGTTTTTTCTTTCAAACCGCTTGGCTTAAAAAACCCTAAAAAACCCTCTCTGCTTTTCACCCCTAATTATTGTTATTCCAACTATAAACAAGGTAGGACACAATCCACCTTTAGGCTCAGTTGCCAAAGCTAGTCCCTTTCTCGAATGAGGTGTTAGATTGAGTGGTTGCCAGCAATTCCAAGCACTATTGGGTGGAAATGATTTTCTGAATTCATTTCAATCTGGATTGTTGCCTACATTTGGAGCTGAAACTGCCTTGGCTGCCCTGATGGGTGACCTGCACTGAGAAAGCCAAAGGAAATGCAACTCAGTTGATTATTCTGGATCTATTGGCATCTTTTGACACCAGTGATCATTGTATTCTTCTGGATAGGTGCTTTGGATTGGGGACTGAAGACATTGTTTTTCAGTTGCTGTTGTCCTACCTGGAGGATGGATTACAGAAGCTGGCATTGTGGGATGTCTACCCAATAACTTTAATATTAGGGGATGTCTAAGGATTCATCCGCCCCTTACGCTGTTCAACATTTATAGGAAAGTGTTGAATGAGTATTATAGAGCTGGATGTCATCAATATGCTGATGACCCAAGCTCTTTCTTGTCCAGCTGAGTCAGGTGAGGCAGAAGTGCCAGTCTGATATTTAGAAACAAAAATAGAGTGGGCAAGGGTCAATAAATGGACAGTTAGTCCTGAGAAGATGGAGGTGATCAGCAGTGGAGGTGATCAGCAGTGTGTCTACCCAGGCAGCCAAGTGTGAATTATGCGGTTCAAGTAGCCCCAGTGGCATAAAGGATCTTCTATCATTTGAGGCTGATAAGCCAACTGTGATCCCTCCTAGTCAGAGATAGCCTAACCACAGTTGTTCATCACCTGGAAACTTCACAGGTGGATTACTGCAAATGGCAGCATTTGAAGACAGTTTGGAAACTGCAGCTAGTTCAGAACACTGAGCTAGGTTGCTGTCCACTGAGATCTTTCACCAGAGTTCTTTTTCTGGGTTTCACTGCTGTCTGACTGCATATGCAGCAGGTGGCAACTGCAGAGGGACCCTTTTCGAGATGGTTCCTCTCCTGAAAGAGTCCTGCTTATAGACCTCACTACTGTCTTTTACTCACCAAGGAAAACGTTTCTATTTTCTAGACTTCTAACAAGTCTTTAACTTCTTAAAGCATTCTTTAATGCAATTTTATCATTTAATTCAGTTTGCTGTCTTTTTCAGTTTTGTTGTTTTAGCTCATTGTTTTGATTTGATGTTTGAATACTTTATTACTATCATATCATAGCTTAGATTATCCTCCCCCCCCCTTCCTACACTGTTGACCATCTTGAGAACATATCTGTGTTGAAGGAGAGCAATATAAATTGTGTTAGTAAGTAAATAAATAAATAAATAAATAAATAAATACACCATTTGGGTGGTCATTATGTTGGTCTCAACAAAAAATGAGGATACAGATTTGCATACAATTTGCATATGCTTGTGTGTGGTTGTGTGAGTGCTGATAGACACACATTTGTAAACAATTACTGTTATTTAAATACAAAATATCTCATCATAGTGGAATAGATTCTGACTGGGTGACCTATGTGCGTGCTCTGTCTGCTGTTCTGGAGCTCACTTTTGATGGGTAACTTCAAAGCCTCTGCTTCTCCTTCTTATTGTTATGAACAACATTGTGAGACAAAGATGGATAGCCAAAGGTGGCTAAATATTCACCATCAAGTTCCAGACATTCAGCTCTGACCATTCTTGAATGTATCTTCAGTCCAGAGGAGTGGAAAAGTAACCATCAGAAAACCATTCAGTAATAAGAATGAGGGCTAACCAGATGAAGCTATCTACTGCTGACTAGCCTAACAAACATTATTTCAACTCAGCCCAAAGAATATACCGTACACAGCAGAACTGCTCAATGGTCACAAATGTTTGAGAAACAATCTACATGAAAAACTCCTGTAGATGCTTTATCATTTGATCTCTGCAACAAGGTTGTCACATTCTTTTCCATCAAGGCTCCTATGCTTTCAACTACTGAAATTCTAAAACCTTGGATAATTAGTCACTGCTGAAGAATAAATCACACTTAAGAGCTACCACAGCTGCATGCTCCTGGCGCTGTGCAGTTGTGAATATGAAGGAAAGGTGCATAACTCCAGGACAGTGCTTATGTGTTTCTGCTACCAAATAATCACCATCTGAACTGCCACTTTACCTGTCACATTGCAGATGGCAAGCCTAGGAATTAGCATTTGAGCCCTGACAAAGGCGGCACACAATTCACATTAGTTAAAGGTAAAGGTCCAGTCGCGGACAACCCTGGGGTTGCGGCGCTCATCTCGCTTTACTGGCCAAGGGAGCCGGGTCATGTGGCCAGCATGACTAAGCTGCTTCCGGAGAACCAGAGCAGCACATGGAAACGCCGTTTACCTTCCCACTAGAGCAGTAACTATTTATCTACAGTGGTACCTCAGGTTACAGACCCTTCAGGTTACGCGATTTCGGGTAGCACACTGCACCAAACCCGGAAGTACCAGAGCGGGTTACTTCCAGGTTTCAGTGCTCGCGCATGCCGCACTTTGTACATGCGCAGAAGCGCCAAATCACGACTCATGTGGCGCTGCGGGTTGCGAACGGTGCAGGTTGCGAACGTGCCTCCCGCACGGATCACGTTCGCAACCCGAGGTTCCACTGCACTTGCACTGAGTGCTTTTGAACTGCTAGGTTGGCAGGAGCAGGGACCGAGCAACGGGAGCTCACCCCGTGGCGGGGATCCGAACCACTGACCTTCTGATCGTCAAGCCCTAGGCTCTGCTAGAGAATGGATAGATACTGAGAGCTGCTTCACACTTAAAAAATAAATGGTCAAAAAGGTAGTGTACGTGACTTGAGCTTCTTCTTTCCCTGCTTCTGTTATGACATAGGAAGTAGAGTGGGTTGCCCCTACTGCTTCTTTGTAACATACAAGTCAGCCTTAAGAAGGCCAGTCTCTCAACTGCACTGGAAAAAGAGTCTGGGCTCCATTGGAGCCAGATGAAAGTTGGTTTGCAACATAAAGAAAGGGAGCTACACCATGGAAATGTTTAGATACTGTGAATTAAAAATTCAGAGAGAGAGAAATATCCATAGGAAGTAAGAATGATAAATGTCATTCAACTCTGATGGTTCTTTTGTTACACTACCTCCCACAGATGTCCTAATAGAATTAACTCTCAACTGAAAGCTGAAAAGTCACTAAGATGCAGTTTCTCAGAATGTAAAAGATATTCTGCATTTTAACATGATGGCATAGAGCTAAACTAAACTAAACAATTGCTAAACTGCAATAAGACCAGGCTGTGATGTTGGATATCAGTCATTTTACTGGAACGTGTACATTTGCATCACTAAATTTAGTTAACACAGTGCCTCACTATTTTACAGTTATGGGGCTGCAGCCGAGGGCTGTGTGACAGAAATTATCCTTTCTCCCCCCACCCCTCAACAACAAACTTCATTTTCCCAACTAATTTTGTTATGCTAGGGATTTGTGCACAGAGTTTGCTAATCCAAGTATTTCCCTAGAGCTGCATTTAAGCTATAGCCCACTCCCAGCACAAAAGTGTCTCCAAAAGCCCTTTCGCCCCCTTCAGCACTCATACGCTCATTGGTCCTGACATTTTCACTTCAGCCATGACAAATGAGCTGATAGCAGTGATCAGATTGCACACAAGTACTGCTTTATCTAAAGACATATCATTAACTCTCATCACTATCTTCCACTATGATTCTTCTTTTGTTAAATTTGTTGTGAAAATGCAAGTCAGTTTTAACGTATCTAAACCTAAGTAAACACAAATAAGCTTCACTAAATAAGAAAAGGGCAGATATGGACAGGATCAGAACATGACTACTATTAACTAAATGTTTCTCAAGGGACTTAAGTAACTGTACTCAACCTCTGCCCTAGTGCAAACATGCCAGTTAAAAGTCTTCTAAATGTCCCTTCCCCCATTTTTAGAGACACATAAATAAAGTGAATCAATCAAACATGCCTAGTAAATTAGGGAACCAATTTTCTGACTCTTAGGATGACACTAGCTATCTTTTTGTGATGTAACTTCATTTGCATTTTCTATAAGTAAACTTTCTCATTCCAGCTTTGGTAAAATCAGTTCATCCCTCTAAATTAGCAATTGCAGCACCAAAGCTAAAACGTTATGAAAGAAAATCACTAGGTCCAGAATAAACAGAGCATTTTTTCCATCAAGGCAGAAGAACCTAAGTCCCAGTTACAGAGTTCTCATTGAATCTAGAAGCTTTGCAAAGTATTTGTTGTAACTTCTCCTAGCAATTCAACTGCGAATAAACATAGAGACAGAGTCAACTGTAACACAACAGATCTTGGGAATGGAGGTCATGCTTTGAGGTAAAGTGCTATTCACTTCTGGACCATGCAAGAAGCTCTTTATCCCTGTTCTTATTGGAATCAGTTCCCCTTACTAGAGCAAGAACAAAGCCAAGTGCTCATGTGTGGTTTATGAATAAATCAGAGGTGAGCCACTTTAAGTGCCGCCCGTGATTTTCCTGTTGACAGTGAGCACTTAAACAGGCTTCTAGGACCAGCAACTCCTGGCAATTCTTAATAGTTCCTAATCTGCACCCTGCTTCATTTCAGACAAGAAGTGATTCACCCTATTTTTCCTCAAGTCTTCACCTCTTGAATAACTTTTGTGCCACCTTCCTAGAAGCAGGACTGTCCCATTTCACATGTCAAAACTGCATAAATAAAGCAGATCTTATATAGGAAAATCAACTACTGCTAGTAAAATAAATAAATACTATGAATTGCAGCCCATGTAATTAACAAACTATTATACCACTTAAAATTTCAGTCACAAACTATGCTAACATTTCTCATAATTCTTGAAATATCGAAGAATGGATATTGTACATTCTTTTAATGTACTACTGTCAACTGCTTTTAAAATCGAATACAACATCTTGAGAACCCTATGTTTTAAATAACAAAAATGAAGAGTCGGGACAAATGTTAACACGTCAGAGGATAGTCTTTAATTTACAGCATTGATGACTAGGGCAAACTATTGCAACATACAAGAAAGGAACAGAATGCTCTGAGCTCGTTTTATGGTATTTGACAACACCACTGATTTTAAGAATTAAGGTTCAGCACTGTAGTAATAAAATGAATGTTTGTATTTTAAGTTTTTACATCTTATAGTTTAAGATATTGAACTGCCTCTAAAACATAAATTATACTTTCAGAATGTAGCCTTAAGAGCTTTACTTCCCAAGGGTTTTATCACATATACAACAAACTGACCATCCTCATCATTTTGGCCCATGATTTCCTACATTTCATAAACTTTACACCACTGTGATGAATCAGAAACTGAACAGAACCTATCAAGGAGAAGCTTGAAGTTCCAACTGCATGAAAAAGACATCCTGATTCAACTATAGTAGATCAGAGTTTCACTTCAGTGCTACAAATACCGTTGACAGATCAAAGATTAAAAATAAAGGGACTTCACCAAGAATGTGCTTCATCTTCCTCAGAGTGCTGTAGCATTGAGAAAGAAGGGCCACCAATTCTATTCTATTTGATTGAGTAAAAAATGAGACTAAACATGAGGCCTAACTGTGTCTCATGGACATGGCTGTAGCAGAGAGCCCAGACGTAAAAGGTCAAACAGTGAAAGTTGTTCTGCACTTTCACCTAGATTTAACAACAGAGCAACTCTAGAAAAGTTTGGTTTTCTTTGTTGTTCTGAGTCCTTTGTATCTTGACCTCAAATTGGATGCAACAGAGAAGACTCTGCCTTTGAAGTTGTAAAGCAGATAATAGTGGGATCTAGGACTGCCAGCTTTTTCTTGGCTCTACTCCTGTGCCACTGAGAGCAACTATGCATTCAGTTAAGTGAAGTTTTTCCTCACCATTTTATCTCTCTGCATGGGAAAAAACTCAAGAAGACCATTTTTGTGTTCTCTTACAGAAACAGGACCAAAATCAAGTAGGATCGCAAGCTAGGTGTGGAGTATTGGTGAATCCACCAAAAGTAACGGCCGCTTACCTGCCAGATGGAGGGAAGTGGCAGTTGTGTTCCGGCATGGCTGCCGCTGTAGGACAATATTTTGGCTTCAGCATGGCTGAGGGAGGATACCATGTCCTCCTGCACTGGCCGTGCTGGCTGCTGGGGCTTGCCTGAGATTGCAGTCAATCACAAGTGAACGTGGGGTCACAGTTTAGGGAGTGGGCCAAAGGGAAAACTACTTCCCTTTAGTCTGCTCCCTGGTTATAAAAGCCAGCCATGCCCAGGCCTCAGCCTCAGTCATATAGGCCCACAATCTAGTCCTACATCGCAATACTGTATTACAAAAAGATGTTGAAAGCAAGGTGAATCTCAGTGATTCTAAATTGACTTCTAAATTCAATTATTATATTGTCACATACTAGGTTTACACTAGCATGAATGAACTGAATTTACAGCTAAAGAAGCAGGCTTTTGATTTTAATTAATTCTTCACGACCTTTTTAGACTTGAAGCATACAAAAGTTAGTTTAAAGGCAAAACATGTCCTAAATATCACTTGATTTTATGTTGTTTTACAATATACAAATGAACTGCCACTTCCATTTATATGACAAAGGTGTCTTTCCAGTGTCCACATAGTTCATAGGTGAATGAAACCTTCTTATCGCTACCTGAAAAATTGTAAGTTTCTATTCCGTTTCATTTTGATCTGGAACAATATATATATAAATAAATGCAGGTTATCAACTCAAATAGGATTCGCCTAAGAATGATGTGGTGGCACTTTTACTAACCCAATCAGAAGGAATTAAAAGCACATTTTAAAAAAATCAACATCCTAGAAGATCTTCCTATATTGGAAAGTTAGAGGGAGGATAGAGGCCTACTACAAGGTTGCAGTCGACTGCAGCAGACCATGAAGAAAAGCAACATGGTGGCAGAAGAAATAGTGGATATTTTGCATATTGCAAGGATGCCTTCCTGCACACTGTACATCTTAAGGCTGGTGTTGAAACATTTCCTTTCTAACCTATGATCTAAATACTGGTATATATATAGCTAGCTGCTCATTAAGAAGAGAGTTAGGCTGCATTGGCAGTAGTCAGCATTGCAGACTCCCAGGCAATATAGTATGGAACAGCCTCTTGTATCCAAGCTTTGAGGCAAGAAAGACCAAGGGAGTAATAAAGTGAATCTGTAAACATAGAGGATGGTATGTGTAATACTTAAACACTCTTGCAACTGCACAGATTTTTATTCTATTAACACCTGGTACATCAAGCGTTAACTAACAATTATCCAGTGTTAACATACAATTGTCTGTATCCCTTGTCTCTGTTTCTTCCGATTTTAAATGGTGTTTGTTGGTTTGTTTTGGATTTTCCGTCATGTATAAAGTTTAGGATAAAATATCGCAGAGATAGTAATCACTTGGCTACATGTTCAAATCTACATCATAATGCGAATATCTGAACTCCCCTACATAAACAAGAACTGAACTATTAGATCATAGAATTGTAGAGTTGGAAGGGACTCTGAGGATTATCTAGTCCAACCCCCTGCAGTGCAGGAATATAGGGATCAAACCTGCAAGCTTTGTGTTACCAGCACTAGTCTAACCAACTGAGGTATCCAGTGTTGTACTGTCTTTCACTGATAGAAAGTGAACCAAACAGAAAACATTTGTCAAGCTGAAAACGAGCTAGAACTGATCCAGAAAACATAATGGGTTGACTCCTAGATAAGGTCTCTGCTGCAAGATGTCTAACCAAAGCGTATCTGTTCTTTCTTCTTATCTGATTCTTGTCTGTTTGCCAGAAACAAGGGAAATGATTCTTCAAAATATAGTCACATGATTTAGTTGACGGTACACCTATAATCCAGCAAAGACCAGGGTTCAAATCCTAACGTAGTCATGAAGCTCAATGGATGACTCTCCCAGACAACCTCACGAGGTTGTTTTGAGAATAAAAGGAGTAGAGGGAGAACAGTGTACTGTATGCCATTTTGAGCTGCTTTGAGGATAGCTGGGATAGAAATGTCATAAATAAATTTAATGAGGTGATCCTGGAAGGCAAGTGGGAAGAGAGAGAAAAATGGAAGAAGAAACCAAATTCATGATGCAATAATTCGGGGGGGGGGGAGGCCCTCTGCAAGTGAATACTTCAAACATCTGACAAGAGTAATCTGTCCCTCCCCTAGCAGCCCACTAGGTGAGGATGAATAGGGAGGGAGGGAGAAGAGGTTGGCTTGCTCACATCTGTATTATTATTATTATTATTATTATTTACCTTCCTTTATCCAAATATCACAAGTGGTTTCCACAATAACCCCCCTGTCTATCCCTGCCTTTGGCCCCGCCTGCTGCTGGTATGTGGCCCACAACAGATTATCTATGCCATGATGTGGCCCTCAATAGAAAAATGTCCCCCTGCTATAGGGACTAATATTGCCCACCCAGTTCAGTGACAGCTATGAACATGTTATGCCTGCATGTAAAAAAAATAATAATGTTCAGGCAGGTTTTAATCAGTTCCCAGAATTAGAAAAAACATGACAAACAAATTACATTACAAATATTTTTAAAGCTGAAAGCTCATTAAAAGGGATGTGCACATTAAATGTGTCTTGAAATGGTAAACATTTTGCTCATAAAACTCAGCTCAACCATTCTTCCAACATAATTCCTTTTTCTTCATATTTTTTTAAAAGTATCTCCCTCTAGACAACTCTAGCATTCCAATCTTTTATGAGTGCAAACTTATTAAAGCAAAAAGAACAAAAAAGACAAGAGAACACTGGAATAACAAAATAATAAAATGTGCCTATTACAGAAGACTGTAACACATCCATATTAATTGGCATATCCTAAACTTCTTTATATAGTCACAAGAAGTAGACATTTTTCTTCTATAAGGATGGCAAGACTTAGATCTATGAAGACTATTGAACCTGACCATTTCAATTTCCCCTTAATTATTATAGTAGTAAGATTTCAAAGCTAGCCACACATACAAACAAGAAGATGACCTCAGTTATACTCAGTGTGGTTTGCTTCTCAGTAAAAAAAGGTTTAAAATCTACTTACTTAGGAACACATTCTACTTTTCACAATAGAAGTTACACTTAACAGACATGCGCTGAACAGTTTGTATTTCACTCTCTATATTCTCATGCAACAAAATAATTTCCATGTACTGTACTCAGAAGTAAGTTTCAGGCTGAGTTCAGTGGGGTTATAAATGTACATGCATTCCTACTGGCCAGCCTGGATTTCTGCATCCTCAGTAAGAATGCAGATGTCCCATCCCATAAACTATCATGAACCATGTGTTAGCTAGCAATGGTTGGGAAACAACCAGTTAGAACATATGTCACTTGCTTAACAATATAAATTAATGTGTTTTAATTAACACATTTCCCCAAAGTTCTCAGAAAGCATCTTTTACTTTGAAGGTACATCAGTTTTCTTATTATTTTAAACTATGTTTCAAAGATCCACAAACATTAGCAATAAACGTTTACAAAGTTATAAATAATTTTCCTGACATGAAAGCTTTATGAGTCATCTTAGATCAAACTTCTTCTGACAATAGTTCCATACTAAGCTGTCAACTTTCTGTTATTTACAAATATTTACTTACTTTGTAAATGTGCGATAGTCCACCAAACTAGTTACATATATTGGTTGTATCCAAGTCATACTCAGAGTAGATCCTTTGAAATCAATAGACTTCAGCCATGTCCATTGATTTAAATGGATCTACTGTAGTATGACTTACTTGGATACAACCTATAGTCCTCAAATTGCACACGCGCGCGCGCACACACACAGGTTCCTTGAACAAACACATAAGGCAAGTTGCTATATGGTGCATTCAAAAGTATTTTTCTCTGATGACTTCAAATACAATTACAGGGATATGAAAAAGACACTATTTTACATGCAAGCCAATAAATAATCATTTTTTCCACGCTACATCTGATTTACATATGTGCCATGGAACTAATTTTTAATTTGTAAAAGTGCATCAACACATAGAATACGTTAACTGTCCCGGTTACTGTTGAGAGCACATAATTAGAAGCACAGATCACATTGTCAACAGCTAACCAATTACAGTCATAGCTTTAGGCCTCCTCCTGGTCCCATTTAAGTCAATAGATATTTTATCACTGACTTTGCTAGGAGTAGGGACTGGGTCCTTAGTGACATGACTTACGACCCTACTGTAAACATATCAAAAACTGAGCACTAAAGCACACTAAGAATCAACCTGATTACAGCCTAATTTCTATCTAAAGTATTTTTTATCTATCGACAGGATCAAACTGATGCAATTCCTATTTTGTATCCTTGAAATGGTTACTAACCACTTAATACACAGTTCAAACACAGTCAAAAAAATTTAAAAGACAATTAAAACATTTATTAACTTAAAAACTATGCCTACATATAACAGCTTCAATAAACTTAGCTTATTGCTATTGTTTGATGTACACATTCCTCTGATTTAAAAATATATTTTTTCACCTTTGCCCCTCCCCAGAAGCAAAGCCCTGAGAAGATTCATACCCAATAGTCAATATTTGATTAGTCTGTAATGTTGCTACTACTTACAAACCTGTGTCTATCATCTTCTAGCAGCACCATTATCATACATATTCATCAGCATGATGATGGAAATTCAAGGCATCTTATAAAGTTGCTGAAATCTGAGCTTCTGCTTGTTTTCTCAAGTCTTGGACAAACATAACTTTAGGGAGAGCTGAGCAGAGGCATAAAGAAAGAGAAGCTTGCATTTTCATCTTCCTTTCATCTTAGTCATTCAGTCAACCATTCAGTGCCCTATTCAGCAGAGCTTTTCATTATGCAAAAAAATGCTAATCCTTTCCGATGCTTTCACACTTGTATAAACCCCCATTCCTTCCACTGAAAAGCAATTATATCAGTTTACCTTTCTGTCAAAAACAGGATTAATATTCCAAAACCCGAATCTCCTTTGTTTTTCTATCTTTTGCTTTAGGAAACTAGAGATTATTAGAAGATGTTTTCCTTAGAGCAAGAATACAATATTTTAAATATGATTCTGTTAAGCCAAAGAAGAAAAGGGGGAAGGGGGGGACTTCAGTTGCTGCGGAAACTCCTTTCAGTGACAGAACTGACCTTCCCTTTGCAGAGGCCTGAATAGAATGAGCCTCACTCTGGTCTATTAATCAGAAACAAATTATGAAAGAATGTGGCTGGACTGGTTGACACTATCCTGTCTTGGGAGACTCAGTAACAGCCTAGTAACAATGTCCTCTTCATGGGTAATGAACAGCCGTGACAAATGGGGGCTGAGAAACTATTTATTTGCATATGCAAATTGTCACACAAAGGAAACATGTACAAACAAGTGTCATTGTAAGGTGGATTAGGCAAACAACGCTTTCTTTTTAGGACATTCTGCAGCCCAGAACATTAGTCAGCACAATTAAACCAGTCTCCATGGAGACTAATGAAATTTCACCATGGTATGAGTTAAATTAGATAGCTAGTTATGTGTTTCCACAATCCAACTTGAAATCCATTATTGTCTCAAAACAATGCAGCAATTGTGCCAGGCTGATCTTTGCCAGCTCAACAAGCTCCAAAGTTGACAATTTGCATATGTTAATATAATTAAGCACTAATTACATGAAACCTGTACATATTCACATGCACTTTCCCTGGGCACTTTTCAATTTGAACCTTGGCCAAGTCTTTAACCCTTTGAATTATTTCGGAATAGGGAAGCTCTGCCTTGTGGGTAAAGCCCCAAGGCAGATGCAGGAAAAGCTCTTCATTTATAAATACAAAGCTTAACCTGGCTTCTCATATTTCCATCAACAGAGACAGAAAATATTTTCAAATATGCTGGGAGAGAAGGCTCTCTAAAGCCCCAGCATTGCTACATTTTAAAAAATGAAAGCACTCAAGATTAGGCTAAATAAAATGTTACAGATTCATTTATTGTCACTGTCATATGTTGAAAGTTCAAAAGGGGGGGGGGAGCCTGGATTTGATGTCAGTGCTGTGACAGCAATAAAAAAGGAATGAGAAGAGGAGAAAAAGAGCAGCTAGGAACTAATGAGCTTTACATAAATATATGCTGAAGCAATTAAGCAGTGTTAATTACTATGACAGCAGTTAATTGAATATAATTAGATATTTTAAGCCACTGACTAATGCACAGTTAAGATTAATTTTATTGAGATTAATTGTAAATAAGAATAGATTAACTGTGTTTTGACAGGCAAGGAGAAGAGCAGGACTCAGCACAGACCCCCGAAATCATATATTATTTTAATGTCACACCTCAGAATCATCTCAATAAACACGACTTTTCAAACCCAGACAGGAATCTTGAAGAAAAACAAACAGCTTGCAAAGATTAAAGAGCCTTTTGTCCTTTTTTCATGTACATTTCTTTTAGCAGACTAAATTAAGCGAGTCTAGTGTATGTTTTTAGGAAGGAACATTTCACACTGAATGGAAAAAATGTTCTATCACATACGAAATCAATGCAGCTGTGCGGAACTTGGTCCAGATGGTCTAAGCCTATAAAACAGCATCAAAATGATAGACAGTAGGGCCTTCCCAATATGCGATAAAGTCACAACCTTGTATGTGACCTAAATTTTCTGCCAGGTATGGTTTCCTCCTTGATCGTTTTCCATTTTTAACTAATCATGAATATTCAAAAGACCACTCAATAAAAACTACCAATGCACATCCACTTTAAAAGACTAACATCTCAGTAAAAGATCCCTTTTCTTAATTAATTCAATGCAACTAACATCACTCAGCCTCAATAGCAGACTTTTAATATCACTTATGTTAACTAGCTTAACATGCTTATTTTTAGATATTCTTCAAAGAAGACCTAAATAATACTCACTGCAAAATAATCCAAGCATGCTGGTGGTGGTGGGGAAAATGCATAAAAATGCTAACAAATCACTAACAAGAGAAAGAAGCCTCAATTGATTTCAAAATAAATCAATAAGTGATTAACACAATATTTTTAAAGCAGCACAATGTATATATCATATATATGCATATATTCAATACCTTTTTATCTCTAAATTGAAAAGGGTTTTACAGTATTGCGCATGCCCCTACATTGACTATGAACTTCTTTGCAAAGCCTTTCGTCTTTTAGAGCGAAAATCCAAAAATGGTCTGTGAAACAAGGCTACAACAAGCCATTCTGCAGTGAAAGATTTTAAATCATCCAGCCTCTTCTAATAGACTTGAGACTTATTGAGGTAGAAACCATAAAAAATGAAGAAGGGAAATTTAATCCCTGAAATATTGATTTGCACATTAATATCATATAGGCAGAGGGCAATTTGGCTTCATGGAAATGACACATTGTCGACCCTTGGTGAAGTCAGAGCCAATCTAACTGCTGAACATGTCTGAATCTCAAGAGTTATTAAGGGCTTCCCTTCTTGCCTATATGACTTTTCTCCAGCCTACCAATGCAATCTTAAATGTATTATCTTTAAGAAATAATTGTAAAACCTCAGGGGTTTTCCAGTTAATGGAAGGAAGGCTAAACCACATCAGATTCTGAAATGCAACATTAAACCCTTGCAATCAACAAAACCACCTCAATTCTCATCCATCCAGTGCAGGATCTAATACTGTTATTAGAGATAATCAAATTCCATTGTGTAAATTTAGGCTCATAGTCAGAATAGAAGCAGTAAATTCTGCAATATTAAACAGTGATTTTCTCAATAGTTCTTTACATGGTCTCTGCTGGTGAACAATAAAATCTTTATATAAACACAACCTTATGTCTATTGTGAAAGATACAAGGGATGTATTCCCTACAAGCTTGCATTTAAGGTAGTATCACTCCTAATCCTACCAGCAGGTACTACCACCACTGCTATTGTGACTTATACAGATGGTTTACTTGACCTTTCTTTGTTCTTTGAGTAGATTTCACTTCTGTAGATTTATAAGTATTCTATTTAATTGGCCCTATATGTTCATTGCCATTAGAAGGAAAACAACTAAATACATGTTTACTTTGCAGAAACCCTTCAAAGCCCAAGGCAATGCCTATAGATGATGCTACAGCCACAGCATGTAGGTCCTACAGTATGAATATTCAGCCAGGCTCACTGAATAATCCAAGTGAGTCCCAGCTCTCAAGCCAGGTGCAAGAGGTTAAAAACAGCTGGCTAGCCATCTTTTATTCTGGTGTGCCTTCCTGCAGCCTGAAACAGCCTGATATAGATATACAGATAAACAGATATAGATATTTGCTGTTGTGGCAAGGATTGCTTTTTATTACAGTATTACAGTTACTGCAATTGCATTCTATTTTTTTCTAGAATCCCATAGCACAGAAGAGAAAGAAATTCCTTCAAAGTAGCGTTGAATAGAAAATGGAACAATCATATTTTAAAAAAATATTTTTTTTCTTTTCTTCTCCAACCCTCCAGTCCTGTTTATTTTAAGTCTTTTCCATTGCCCCCTTTCCTATCTAGCCTTTAAAAAGCAAAGTCCCTTCTCACTTGCCTTGTTCTGTCAGTTTTGTCAGTAAATAGAAAGTAAAACAAGGGTTGATGGCACTGAGAGTGTTACATACCCAGACTGTGTTTTTGCATTGCTCTCAATGGAAGCGATCGATGCCCATGTCACAGTGGTGTCCCAATCGCAGCCAAGTCTCTGCCTCAATCTAACCAACAACAGGCAGGGCTTCCAAGGCTGCTGCTCACTACCTCTTCCTTCCATCCATCCACTGAGACATCCACCAAACTCTCAAAGAGAGAATAAACTACAATCTGCTCTTCAACCACCGCTCCTAAGGATCGAGCCACTGGAAATCCTTCCAAAGGGGAATCACAATTTCAAATATAAATATAGGAGATATTTATCCACCTTCAACATCATCAACCCTCTCCTTTTTTTTCCTCCTCTCTCTCTCTCTCCCTCTCCTTTGCCAGCTACCTGATCCTTGATTAAAAATGGAACAGGGTTAATAATAATATGAAAAAGGCGATCGGAATGGAGGAGAGGAAATGCAACTGTCAGATAGAGGGATAGTCAGACTTCCTGGGTGACCCTGGCGGGGTCTGGCTCAATGTAAATCCACCATCTTCAGCCTGGCAAGTTGTCTTTGGGTTGAGAGGCTTTTTTGTGGTGGGGAGGGCGGGAAGGGGGGGGGGGTGTTATGTTTGCGATGTATGTCTTGGTACCTAAGGTGGAAGAAGAGGAGGAGGAGGAGGAGAACAGGAGGAGGAGGAGGAGGAGGGTGTGCGTTATTGAATGGGAGCGAAAAAGCCTCCTCGGGACGGCGCGGAGGCTGAACCCGGCTCGCGGAGCCTCCTCTCTCGGCTGGGCCCAGTGCCCCGAGCAGCCGGTGAGATCGAGACCCCCCTCCCCCTCCGGCTAGCAGGTAACAAAAGAAAGACATCAGCGTGCGCTCGGGGGGCGAGGGGCAGGGGGCTGGCGGGCGGGCGGGCAGGGCAGGGCAGGGCAGAGGGGCCACAAGCCGCCAGCCGCCAGCGGTGGGGCAAAGTTTCCCGATCCCCATGTTTACAGGCGATGGTCAGGTTGCAAACGCAGGGAGGGGAAGCCGAGGCGCGCCTGCCATTGAGCCGCGGCGCAAGGAGGAGAGATGCACTCGAGGCGAGCCAGACCCGGAGCCGCCGCGGGAGAGGGCGAGGGGCGGACTGGGCTCACACACCGCATTGGGCATGGTGGGGTGGGGTTGGGGGGGTGAAGAAAAGAAGCGATGGTTTATTTATACATTTAAAAAAAGGAAGGAAAAAATTGGCCAGGGTCCGATTCCAACAACGCAGGAACCCCAACTAAAGGAGGGAGAGAGCGCAGAGGAGGGGAAGGGAAGGAGGAAGCCCGCGGCTGCCTTTTCACAAAGGAAAGCGGCGGGCGCAGCTGTCCCAGCCCCAGCCCCAGCAGGCAGCGGCGAGCGGAGCTCCTCCGGCGAGCCAGCTCCGGAGCCGGGTGTGGGCAGGCGGGGCGCAGCGCAGCGCGCTGGGGACGGGCAGCCCGGGGAAGCGAGCGGCGGAGCGCTCCTCTAACGGGCTCCTCGCCGCGCTGCCTGCCGAGGCACTCGCCCAGCCCGGCTGCCGCAAAGCACAGCACCCCGCATCTCCGGCGCGTACACACACACACACACACAAACACACGCGGAGGACGGAGGGGCCCCTCGGAGCCCAGCGCCGCTCGCACACCCCGCGCATCGAAAGCCAAAGACGCGTCTCTGACCCCAAAGGCACCCCAAACTTTCCCCAGAGGCACCGCGCTCCGGAATCCGGGGTTAGAGGGGGTCGGAGGGGGAGAAGGGAAGAGGGAGGCAAGTACTTTTGACAGCCGTGTCGTGGTTCCAAATAAGACCATTGCCCAGCTCATTAAAAGAAAGAAAGGGAAAAAAGAGACACCACCGAAAAGATTCTCTTCCGCCAAAACGTCTAAGGTCCTTCACTTAATCCGAAAGTTACAGCGTGAAAAGGGGGGAAAACAAAACCCCGGACACCCCCGCCCGAGCCCCATCCACCCTCCCGGAATTTAAAAGAAAGGGAGAAAGAAGGAACCCCTCCTCCCGTAAAGCGGTACCTAAAAATGGGGAAAGAAGTAAAAAAAGGGGGGCGAGAAAGGGAGAGATAGAGAGGATCTGGAGATGGGAGTGTGTGTATGTGTGTGAGAGCGAGAGAGTGAGAGAGGGAGAGGGAGAGAGGGAGAGAAAGAGGCAGGCAGAGAGGGAGAGCGAGAGCGAAATATCAAAGATTGTGCAAGATCAGCCTGGAAAGATAATCGATACTCGACCTAAATTTAACACAAACTACTCAATAAAAGTTAAAGAAAAAACTTACTTTCCATTTCCCCTCGCAGTTCTTACTGGATCTTCGCCTCTCTGTTTTGTTTTGCTTTATTTACTTAACAGCTGATCACATCCAAGTAAACGACAGAAGGTTCATTAAAAAATAAAAAAAAATAATCCTCCAACTTTATTGGGTGGAAATAAAAATGATTGAGCAAGAAGTGGGGGGCATGGAGCGGTCCTTTGGGGTCCGGGAGTTGTTAAAGCATGTGGCGACCGCGGTCTCGCTGTTTGGTTGTGAAGGGGTTGGGAAAAGGAGGAAAGGAAATGAAAATCCGATATGTCTTTATTCTGCTAATTATTATCGTTTTAGCCCTGTTTAAAAAAATGGCTGATTAAGTTGAGTGCGCATGTCTTTGTGTGTCTATTCCCGATATGCACTCTGGGAATGAGAGAGAGGGGGGGGGGAGAGAGAGAAAGAGAGAAGAGAGCGAGCGAGCGAGCGAGAGAGAGAGAGGTGTAATTAGTGAGGTGATCAACATTCTCCAGACTGCAAATGACGCGCAGCCCGGACTTACTGCCGCTGCTGCTGGGGGCTCGTAGGGGCTGCGGGAGCCACACCACTGGCCCTAAAGCAGAGCGGGCAGCAGGGAAGCAGCTCGTGGACACAAACACAAGTCTGCAAACTTCATTAGTAACACAGACACACACACAGACACACAAAGTAGATGGCTGGGGAAAATTAAAGAGAGAGAGAAGAGGCAGAGGGGAAGGAAAGAAGATTTGCTGTTCATAACTGCTCAGGAATGTGAAAAGATATGGGTGCAAATTAATTATTCCTCCCACCAGGGAAGTTCTTTCTTTCTCTCTCTCTCTCTTCTCTCTCCCCCCCTTCCTTTTTTTTTTTTTAAAGGAAGAAAATATGCCTGGGATAATGAATGTGGAATGCGCCTCTGTATGGAAAGAGAGTGAGTCTGAGATCGGAAATTTCTGCTCTTATAGCCATAGAGAATCATTTACATATTATTGAGGATTTATTTGCACACACATATTGTGCATACGGTGACATTATATATCTCTGCATCTGTAGCTCATGTATACACATATGACATATGCATTATTGCATATACACATGGCAGTTTAATCTCCCTGGTGTAACTGGTCCAACAACTCAACAAAAGTAAGTTTATAATAACAAACAGGATTTTTTTTAGTGTAATACCAGTAGTAAATAGGTTTTTAAAAAACAAATGCTACTCCAGCAGAACTACCTGCCTTTTCCCTATGGAAGCAAAAAAGAGAGAGGGTCTATATTTCTCCTTAGGTTTACCAGAGATACTGCTTTATATGAAAAGGAAGAGTTGTATTGGTCTATAGACAATAATCCACCGACACCATTATAAATAGAAATCTCCTAGAAATCTTCTCTTGCAAGGGACGGAAAGCAATCGCTTCTCATTTGAAAATCTAATTATCTTAACCTAATACTACAGATGTGATGTGAATATGAGTGACACTTTCATTAAAATATAATTAACTAAAAGTAGGAATCCAGATACTTTTAAATACCCCCTAGTGAAGATTAAAAATCATGTCTATTAAAAGAGCATCCAAACACACCGCAGGGACACCTACTCCCCCTCCCCCAACATTATAGAAATGGAAAGGCCAGAAAAGATCAGTAACTAAGACTTAAATATAAAGGATATTTACAATCCCAAAGACCCTGCGCAGGTGAACCATAACCTTCGTGCTGACGTGCCTTTGAAGTCCCTGATTCCTGGGATACACGTCAAAACCTTGTCTTAGGCCTTAAGCACTAAATACCAACAGAAAGGTTTAACACAATCCTCCATAAAAACAAGGTATAAATATGCATCTTTTAGGGGTCTTAAACCGTCCGATCTAGAGAAACATTTGGCAAATCCTGGAGCTAATACTAAGAGGGAAATATCCACCTGATGATGAATGAAGGGCCTGCCAGGAAAGACACTGTATAGGCCAGAGATAGGGAGACGCAGTAAGAAAAACAGATGTTTTAAGGTCATGGTGAAGGTCCCTTAGACTTGAGAGGAGGGGGAAATGCCCACATGGAAGTCCAGTTCTCCGTGGGTAACCAAAACATAGTGAAACTTCGTAGAAACTGAGTGGAAAGTAACCACAGCCAGCAAATTTCAAGATCTGAGCCCAATGATTAATGTCAAAGACAGTGCGTAGAAGGCTTTTGGAGAGTAACTTGTTTTCGCTCGAGAGTTATACCTACTCATCAATGAAATAAAAAGGAAATGGGCATGTTTTGTGCGCGTATCAGAAAGCTGAGTTTCAAAAGAAAGGATAGTCTGTATCGTTGTTTGCAGAGAGGGACCAGCGATGTTAACAATGACTAAAATGAAATTTCCCAACCCCGTTCAGTAAGATCGGGGAACTTAGGACAGAAAGAGGTCTCTTTGGCTCTTATTGAAGCGGAAGGGGAGTCTAAGCTAGCAGAATGCATTGGCCATTCAAAGACATGTCTGAAGGATGGCAGTCCATTTCCTAGCCCTGGAGACAATTAAATCCAGTCTGATGAAGAAACACCTGAGCACAATGCCTCTCGTTCAGATTCAAGTGAAGAAACAGATACAGTTTACGTAGCAGGAGCATAAGGAAACCAAGAGCAAGGTGTTGCAAAAATCCTTGTTTTATATATTTCTACTGTTTTTGGTTTTTTTTAAGCAAGGCTGCTAGAAGCTCCGAAGGTCTGTTGACAACACAAGGCATTTCTGATGCACATTTTCTCCTCCCCTCCTTTCGTAGAATGATTGTAGTTTCTTTTTAACAGTGGCGGTTTCCAGCTAAAGGAACAAAGGGGGATGCGAGCAGGAATTGAGGAAGGATAGTCCACTTTCTCCAGGTTTCTTCCAGTACTGTTTATTCCTTCCTAACGTTTTTGTTTCGCCCACCCCACCCCTTCACCTCTGTTTCGGCTTTGTGTTCTCAGCCCCTAGTCCGTCCGCCCCCCCCCCTTTAAAATACTAGCTATCTGGATGGAAAAGGCACTCCGGGATGTTAACAGTTTAGAAGAAACCCGGGGATAGCCACGTAGCTAGGAAAAAATCGAAGGAGGTTAATTCCGAGAGGCAGCAGCAGGTTGGATGGCGGCGGGGTGTGTGTGTGTGTATGATAAGAGCGGAGCGCGGCTCTGGCAGGAGCACCCCGGGGGCTGGTGGGCTGGCTGGCTGTTCCAAGAGGGTTCCCCCAGAAGCTCGGCCAGAGCTGCAAGCTGCTTCCCCTTCCCTGACTGGCTCGTTCGTCCTCTTGCTCGCTCAGCTAATCGCCCCCAAGACCTATGCCTCACCTCTCCAGCTCCTTCCCTCCCCACCCCCCCCAACCCGGTCCCTCAAGCAGCCCTCTCAGGCATACTTATCCTCAGGGCAACCCACCCAGGCACAGGGGGGGTTCCTTTCCTCAAGGGGTGCGGTGGGGTGGGAGAGAAAGAACTATCATTTTCCGAGAGACATAGATAAGAGAGATCGTGGTCATGATGCTCTCTGGATTCACACGCGGGGGGTGGGCATGCCCCGTCTCAGATGCCAGCCCCAAGGAGTTGAAGAAGCAACTTCCTGGACGCGGGTTTCAGAGCCAGCTCTGCTCTGGCCACTCTTCCGATCAGACAAAGACGGGGCCAAGGGCAGCTGACAGACTTTTGCTCCGAGTCGCCTTGCCTTCGCCCCAACCGGCGCTGAGGACGCACCCGGGCCAGGAGGAGGATATACATAATTACAACCTCCCCTCTTTTTAATAACCCGACATAATTCCCTAATAAACGGCCCGCCTCCCCCTCCCCCCCTCCAGCCCAAGGGAAAGAGGATCCGTGCCTTTTGAAAGCGCTCCCTAAGTCTATAGATGAGCTCAGTTTGAAACGAGGTATTACAAGATCTCCGTGTTAGAGACCCCTTTATCTGAGCTACAGACACTTTCAGATCCCGAGACCCCCCTCCTCCTCCTGCCTTTTTGTTGTCTCTCCTCCTCCCGGGGCTATTTGACAAAGGCAGTATGTTAACTAACATTTTTTTGTTTAACTCAGCAACTTCGTTTCAAAACACGCTTAAAAAAAACACAAAACCTGAGAGCAATCTTCGGGACCTTTTGGGGGAGGAGGGGAAGTTGACACGAGGGGCGAAACCGCAAGGATTGTCAGTCTAAGAAAGAAAGAAAAACGCCCCCGAACTCTGCAGATTCTTTAGTCAGATTAGGGGAAATGACAGCTCTCTTTTTTTGCTTTGTTTTCTTTTTGGGGGAAAAACAACAACACCCAACATCAACACGTAACCATATACATTTAATATAACTGTCCATTTCCCAGCCCGTTCTACGACGGCAGTTATCTCTGTTACGCCACGACGCGAAGGGGAAAAGGGAGGGAGGTTGCGATCAGATCCGGCCAGGCCACGCATCCCGACGAAATCGTGCCTGCCATCGGAGTCCCAGCCCCTGACTGGCCTTTTGGGGTAGTGATGGTGGTGGCTTGAGCTGCGCAAAAAGGAAAAAAAAGAGATCCAACCCCCACCCGGTCCCCGACGCTACCAGAAATCAAAGCTGCTCTCGCTAGCATTTCCTCCTTCTCCTCGGGAGCCCTTAGACAACAAACAGCTCTCTGCTCAGCTGCTTTCTGGAGCAGGTCGCGGGCTTTAAATACCCTGAACCTGAGCTTCTTGGCTTTGGATGGGAAAGGGAAACGCGGGCGCACACACGCGCGTGCACACAGATACACACACAAACACACACCCCCTCGCCCAGACACACGCACTGAGAAAGGTGGGTGAAGGAGCCGGGCGCCCTCTGGGCTTTTAGAGGTCAGAGCTTTGACACTGCTTTGACCTCCCTTTCCCCTGGCGGCAACCGCCCTCGTGTTTATCAACAAAAACAGCCCAGGAGGACTAGACCCCAACAATAGCAATGCGCCAACTTCACAGACACTTCGCGAGCTCTTATGCAAATCCTGGAGAACGACCCAACGCCTGGCCAAAGGACCCCTTCCCTTCCCCACGGCGCCACAAGCCTCTTCCCGGCACAGTGGCCAGAGCCAAGGGAAACGTTTTTGTCTTCTCTTCGGCGGGGACTGGGGTGTGTGGAGAGGGGGGTAGGAGAGAAAGAGGGAGAAGCGGGAAGGAAGCGAGACCCCAACTCCAGCGATCGGATCAGAAAAAGGACAAACAATAACAAAAGCCAATAAAATTACCCACCTTAGCGCACAGACAAGAAAGTAAGTTTATACCTAGATCCAACAGTTCACAGTGCCCATAAAACAGGAATCTTTCTGGTGTTAAAGACAATATGCTAAACTACCTCTGCGGCAAACGGTGATTATAAAATGCCCAGGAAAAAGTTGTTTTCGCCCAAGGAGCCAAGTTTTCAAAAGAAAACGTGTAGATTTTACAACTAAATAAAAGCCACCACCTCTGTGTTGTCCGTAAAAACTACACATAAATTAAAAGTACCGTTAAAAGAAAGCCTCCAGCAAGCAACATCTGATCCGACTTACCGAAAAAAAGAGGATAATTTAAACCACATTTAATTATAAAAAGCAGTAAGCGAAAAGTAAATCAATCAATGCTTTCTCTCAAAAATGTTGTCCGCCAAGGTATAGAAATGACAATTCTTATAGTCCTGCATTAAAGGCTAACTGAAACTCTACTCTTCAGGAACTGATTATGGGAGGGGGGATGCAAAGCAAGGGGGAAAATGAGGGGGACACACACAAAAACAAGCCTCTAACGATTTTCAGTTTTTTGTTTAAAATTGATGACGATCAGAAAAGCCTGATGAAAAAGTTAAAGAAAATATACCTCAAGAGGAAAAAGCCCATCTCCTTTTCTTCTTTGTCTATCAGTCTCCAGTTAAAGCATATGGAAAATGTTTTCAAAATGCCTAGATTTGGCACATTGTCATTGCAAAGAGAGGAGCGCAGTGATGCTGTTATAGAAAATGGGAAATAAATTCAGGATTGGGTGCTGCCTCCTTCAATGCGGATTTATCTAAGTTTAATTTAATATTCTGCAATCACTGTATGATCGCATATAATTCACCAAGATTTTAAAGGGCTTTGCGTAAATACATGGACTATGGGCACCAAGTCATCTAACCAGATTACAGTAGTTCTTTTTCATTTGTGTTTTTTTCTCATTAGATGCACTTTAAACTGCAAGTGCAAATAATAAAAAGGATAGAATAATAGGGTTTGGGTAAGCAAGCGATTAGAAAAACCACTGGCTTTAGTAAAATCATTCAAAACATAAAATCAAAAAGCACAAAACGGCTGTTTGTAAAACACTAAACCTTTAATCGATTTATTGGCATCCTGATCGATTAGATAAACGGAAATCTATACCAAACATAAAGGCATTTAAAACATTTCCCTCTCATTTCTAAACAAAACTTTTCTTTTCGGCAGAAAAAAATCTTATCAAACGACTAACAGGAAATTCTTCAGATATCAAATTACGATAATAAAATTATTTCCACATGGAAAGGGATAATGACAATGATGATAGTAATTATAATAATGAATAATTCAACAGCCCTTTGACATATATAGAAAACCTGATTCAGAACAGCTCTTGAGAGGACCTAGTTTTAGGGGGAAAACATTTTATTAAGAGAAATTGACTTAAAAACTGACATTTTCAACTAGACTGACAATTTAGGGGAAACTGCTAAACTTATGCTAATTTCTCCCTCTATCAAAAGAAACCCTGACCAGTGTTCACAGAAAGCTTTGCCCTTTCAATCGAGTTACTATCTATTAGTAAAAATAAATATGTAAATATACCAGCCCCATCTGAATTACAGGAACAAATTTGTGCCTGCGTGGTAGACTGCAAGGAGGTGGTTAAGACTGAAAAGGGGGGGGGCGCTTTCCCCCTTAATAATCCATTTATGTAGTCCATATCGCGCTTTCCAGATCTCAGGGAAAAAATTGCAAGCCATAATATATTTTACTATTTAGGTAAAAGAAAAAGAGGGGGGTTGCTGCAATCCGGGGCAATGCAGCAATCAGAGCTTGTGGCATTCTAGCTGCGTGAAGAGGAAGTGTTGCTGTAACGGGTATTATGTTTATTTGATAAAGAAAATCAATGAAAGTGGCTGTAAAGTAGTTAGTGAGGCGTGTGTTTGGGACTCGGGTTGAATAGTGACTCCAGCGGGCTGGTCGATCGGCTCTAAGAGCTCTGGAAATCTACCCTAACCCTCTGCCTGAGCTCTTCTCTCTGCCTCTCTCTCTCTCTCTCTCTCTCTCTTTCACACACTCGCACACTCGCTGCTGCACCTTCTCCAGTCCAGGGGACTCCTCTCTGTCAGTCTCCTCCCTCTATCCCTCCCTCCTTCGGTCTCTCCCTTTCCAATTTCCCGATGGCATCACTATCATTCCTCTCCGCCCCCCCCCCCCCCGTGCTGGGGTTGCAGCCTTCCTCTTACCCCACCGATTCCTTTCATTATCTTGCCTCCACCACCCCCACCGCATCCGCCCTCCCTTTCCTCTGACTTCTCAGCTAGGATGTTCAGAGAGACTCTCCCGGCTGAAGGGCTGCACGCCCCCCCACTCCACCTCCAGGTTCTTGCTCTGCCCAGCCTTGGGGGTGGGTGGGGTGAATCCTGGAGGCTCGGCAGCGGCTTGTGTTGGCAGCCAGGGATTTATTTTTAAATGCCAGGGGTGACCAGCCTTTAGAAGTAATCACAGAGTACTTTTCTACATGTGCAGAGTGCCTCTGTCACCGCGAAGAAAACACAGCAAGCCCCACGCCCTTCGGATCAGGGGGCAGAGTTTCTATGGCAGAAGGCACGGACTTTCAGGAACCTCTCATTTTAGAAACTAAACACACGGGCGCGCGCACGCGCACCCCCTGCAACGAAAAGCATCCCTGACGCCACTATCCTAAACATGATTTCCTTGAAAGTCAACTCCACCGCGTTCAATCGGATTCCTTTCCAAGAAAGCATGGCCAAGCTTTCCTTTCTTGAAGCCAACTGTGAATATAATCTTCCAACCTTTCTAACCAATTCAAACTACCAACGATCCACAAAATATTTAAGCCTATGCGCCAGCCAATTAAAGCAGCTCGTTCCCATGGGGACCGTCTAATCCCCCAATGTCACCGGTGTTTAAATCAATTTGTCGCCCAAGCCGGGCTAATATTTACTTGGAAGCTAGTCCCACTGAGTTCCATGGGATTTCCTTCTGGCTGCATGTCGCAATGTATTGCAATATATTCTTTTTAAAGAATGTATCGGCCGTGAATGGAATCCCGTGGAGATCACTGAAGTTTGGCGCTTGCGATCCCAGCCAGTTTAGGATGAGGCTTTGGGAGCTGTAATTCTGCACTCACACACGGCTGCCAGTTTCCATCGGAGTAAATGTCCGGGCTGCAAGTGCCACTGAAAGCCGTTCGGTCTGCTCATAGGAGATGGATGGTTTGGGGCACAAATATAGCCCTGGCGGTCGTCTGAGGTTCATTAGTTCCTTTCAGTATCTGTCCTTCGCGGGAGGGGAGAAGCGTTCAAAAACTTGCTTCCTCCCCACCTTATAGTCTTCTATGCTTTGAATATAGGATCCCCTCCTCAGATATATAATTCCTGTGCGTTTAAATCTGGTTAACCATTTTTTAAAAGAAATCTCCCTGTCTTTCAGCTCCCCCAAGACAGAGCCTGTAAAACTTGCGGTCTGTATAGTCGGTTTCCACACTTATGGTTTGGGTTAGGAACCCATTATCTAGGTTTCCTTATCGCCGTCCTTTTTAATAATAATAATAATAATAATAATAATAATAATAATAATAATAATAATGATAATGATGATGATGATGATGATGATGGAAGGGGGAGGGCCTCTCGTATGGTCAGTTGTGACAACATGGCAGCTTCGGTTCGTAGCTTTTTTGTGAGGCTAGGCTTCCGTTACTTAACCCCCCTATTCCTTCTCTTCCTCGGGGGCTTTATTTCTGCACACACACACACACACACTCCGTGGCGTCCTCTTTGACAAAGGGCAGCGCCGCCTTCTCCTGCTTCAACTCCTGCTGCCATTTCCCGCTTTCGTCGCCCTCCCCGCCGCCATTGGCTGAATTGGGCAAGGGCCGAGAAACCGAGGTTATGGCAGCCCCGAAGCGAACCTATCAAAACTCGCGCCGAGGTGACGCGGCCAAGCGCGCGAGGGCCTCAAAAAAATGGCCGCCTCGCTCTTTTCTATTGCTTAGCTTCCTCCTGTCCCCTACCCCTCAATGTTCGCTTTCCTCTGCTTTTCCTTTCCTTTAGAAGAAAAGAGGGAAAGCTGCAAAGAGATGGGGATAGGTAGCCAGAGTAGGCGACAGAGGCCTTGTGTGGTCCTTGCTGTGCCTTTCAGGGCTCAGTTCAACTTTTGTAGCCTTATGTATGGCTGACGACTGGGGGTTTTAAAAAATAAATAAATAAACGGCTTAGTGGTTTGTTTGTTTTGTTTTGTTTACCAAACAAGCGGTATGTAATTTTTTGCTGAATGAAAATTGGAAGTTGGTCAATACACACCTAAAATGTAAAGTTGCAAAGGGCTTGCAAATAGGCAGCAAAAGTTTGGTGCATGTGAAGTGAGCAAAGTATGCAAGTCAGGATGCAGGTGATGAGTTTGGCAGGATGGATAGTGAAAACCTGTGCATATTAACTCAGTAGCAAGTGCCACTATTTCCATTGGGGCATATTCTGATGTGATTTTGTATAGGGCTGCAGCCCCCGCGACGTGTGTCCTTTCAGTATAAGGCAGGGCAGTACCTGAACCAGTGCTCAATGCTTGGAGGATGCGCTCACCTTGCATAGCCTCCTTATGCAAGGTAACTGAGCACCCCAATGATGCTGCTGGGGCATAGTCAAGTAGCATGGCGCATGAGTGTGGAGGCCGACCGGACCTGCCCCTGTGTGGCCAGGTCCTCAATACATTCTTTATGGCAAAGACAGCCATTCTGTGAGGCGCATATGCTCGAACAACCATCCTCTGTCCTAAGAGCACATGGCTTCCCCCCACGCAAGAACCCTGGGAACTGTAGTATGATAAAGATGCTGGGAACTGTAGCTTGGTGTTTTCAGACCACTTCTACCAGACTTCTAGAATATGTGTGTTTCTCTGTGTTTTCGCTCTTAAAATAATGTTTCCACCAATCTCTTCCACTGTGTGACCTTTCAGGCTGAGAGAGCCTACTGCAGATAACCATCTATACAACAAGCAGGGTTGCAAGGGCAACAGAAAAGTTCTCAGGGGCTTCTCTTCACTCAACTGTGGAATGAGGTTAACTTGTAAAGGTTTAGATAAAGATTGTGCCAAAACCTCCCCCCTCCCCCATCACCTGGTCCCGTTTATAGTGTACCATTGTCCTTAGGACTCATTCATGTTATGCACAATTTGCCACATTAAAACATATCCTTTCCCCGCTCACAATATTTTTTTTTTATTCTTGTTGCTGCCTTAATGGTAGGGTTTTTTATTTTTAAACATTTAAAAACATTACTTTTAAACATTATCTTACTTTTACATATTATTTTTGAACAGCCTAGCTTTCAGGATGGGTTGGGCTACCATTAAACAAATTAAAGAGGTGGCAGGAACACCAGTAGTTCCAACATTCAATGGATTCCCAATGTCCCTGTTTAATATAATGCAGCAATAATATAACAAAGCAAGGAAGCTTTATAACAAAGCAAGGAAGCTTTATAACAAGAGGGTGTTTGAGCATATGCAGAGTGCATTAGCTTCTGTACTGAACAACAAGCAAAGTCAGCAAAAACAACAACAAAACCCTGTCCAACCTGTGTTTATGAGGCTAGATTTTATAAATAATGTGAGTTACGTATGCTATAGCCTCTGCATCAAGAACTTAACCTCTTTAGTACTGGATACTAATTATGTATAAAGCACACAATACATGCCACTTGTTTACTGAGTACCAAATTTGTATATCATAGTAGCATATATTACTTATTTGTCTCATAGGATATAAGTTTTCTTGCTTTGGAATTCAATCTCATCAGATGTGAGACAGAGAATTGTATGATACTTGGTAGATTGTTCAAACAGCAATCAAAGCTACTGGGAGTGGTTTCAGGATTCTTCCCATAGGCTCTCCAATCCCTTAATTGAAGTGGCAAGTGGAGTTTATGGCAGTAGTCCTAAACACACTTACTTGACAGTAAGTTCTGCTTAATTTAATGGGACTTACTTTTCAATAGACTTTTGAATAGATTGATAGCCCTGTAAAATTAGAATCCTAAACGAATATTAGTAAGGAGTAAGTGTGCCATTGAACACAGTGAAAGTGACCTCTTGCATTGTAAAAGAGAAAACAAATGCTATACTCAGCAGAGAAATTTTAGTTTGTTACACCATTGCTTCATGCCCTTAACTCTGCATAGAGAGCAACCTATAAGGCAAAAGATGTGATCCATATGCCATGTAAGCAAGTGTATTTGCAATTTTTTTAAGCTGCAATCCTATGTACGCATATCTGCAAATAAGCTCCAATAAATAGTCTGGAAGTTATTTCTGAGCTGTTTTATACTAGGTTAGCCTGTCCATATAGCCCAGTACTGCATACTCTGGCTGGCAGAGGGTCTCAGGCAAAAGGTGTTCCACATCATCTGCTACACGGTTCCTTTAAATGGGGATGCCAGAAATTGAACTTGACACTTTGTGCTCTATCACTGAACTACTATCACTTCCCCATGGTTAGAACTGCACTGCTAGTCTTGTTCAGTTCAATGGAGCCAATTACTTGATTCTGCAAAATCTGAGCAAGCACTATACTAGGGTCCCAGTGAAGGAGCAAGAATTCCACAAGTCTCCTCCTACTGGTTTTTGGATCCATTCTCCAGAGCATTATTGTACCCGCTGCACAGGAATGGCAATGACATGGCTGTATTTACTGTAGCCTTTGCAGCTGACTCATCTGACTGTGCTGGGATGAAGAGAGTCACTGTTACAGAGTCCTAAGGTTTACTGCAAGGCTGTGCACAACTACAGTTTTCCATAATCAACCAAAGGGCTACAGCTTTAAATGGGGAGCACAACAATGCAGTATAGAATGCAATTTTAGCTGCAGTAGTGCAAGCAACCGTGTGCATTGCAGCTAAAGCTGTGGGATAAGCTGTAGCTCACTTTACGCAATGCCATTTTCAGTAGTTTCCAAATGGTGCTGAAAGTCATTTAAATCCTGATAGCCAGAAATCATGCCTTGAATGGTTGACAGTAACAACATGCCCCCATGATTGCCTCTGCAAGTGCAGTTCATTGGGTTTTTGTGGCCTATTCTAGGTTCCAAATATAGAACAGGGGAATGGTGTCTCACATTAAATGGCTTCTGTGTTGTTTTCTGATGTTGCTGGAGCATTTCTTTGAAACTGATGGAGAAATAACCTTGATTAATTATTTCCGGATTTCATGACAGCATCTTCACTGTTTTTAGTATGAATGTGTGTGGGGTTTTTTTAAAGTCTGCAACCATTTTTTTAAAATCTCGAAATAGTTTTGTGAAGCAAATATCATAGCATGGCTTGTAACTGGTCGTTCAGGCAAGTAACTACGCAGCTTCTGACCAAAGATATAACCAGAATCTCTTTCCCAATGGTAATCTAGGAACAGGTTCATATAAATTTGTGTTAGCTAATCCAGATAATCCTGCCTTCTTTCAGTCCTGTCGCCCCTCCAAAATGCTTTTACATGCCTAAAACAATTATTGTTTACTATTTTTTAGCTGGATTCCTCTGTGATCTTTGGAATTTTATTCATTTAATGCATTATGCATTCTCCAGGGAAGAATTATATTTTTTCTCTTCCCCTGAAATAATTCACAATACATATGTGGGCACATGTGAAAAGAAACATTTAAAAAGAGTGAAAATAAGAAGCCTCTCATCAGGTTTATAACACCACTTCATTTCTTTCCTTTATTTGAAGTCCAATATAGAAATGTCCTTTGAACAACAACAACAAAAATATGCAGTAATATTGATGGCTAAATTATATGACACCCCTCACCCCTGAAATTGTTGTTCACCAACATCCAGAGACAATTCACAAATTGTTTGAATGAAAGCATACCCAGTTATAAATTCACATGGGATTAAAAAAGGATTTCAATTGATAAAAAAACAGATAGGAAAACCTGTTCATATAACCAAATTCACACCTGAGGGTAACACACATTACAGCAACAGATACCTTACAGATTTTTCCTCCTTATACATTCTTTCTGAAGGAATATGATACTATGTCGGTACTAGACAGTATACATTTAGTCTTGATGCTCATTTTAGTCTTATACCAAATACTTTTCTCAGTTACAGAACTATGGTAACATTATGAATAGGGAGTGGGGGGGGGAGAGAAAAATATTTCAATATTTTATGGTACATAACCAAAGTATTTGATATAAAGAATTTAAATGATTTTAGCAGATGTTTGTTTTAAAGCAAGTTTGCTTGGAATAAATCACTTTACAATTAAAATAGCTGGAATTTTAATTTTAAATTAGAGTGAGCTAAAGTCTTATTTGAATAAGTTAAGACATATTAAAATTCTGAATTACAATTTATTGTAAAATGCCAACATGTTCTGAAAGAAAGTCATGAGAAATATATTTGTTGCAGGTGGGGACGGGGTGCTGTATAAGTTATTTGATATGCTAAAAGGTTATTTTAAACCTGTTATACATTTCATTAGAGAAGAAGGTGAATATTTGGTTTCTTTTGTTTGAAAAACCTCTTACTAAGGAATTGTCTACTGAAAATATCAGTGAAGTATTTAAAACAATGTGAAAATATTGAACATATTCAGAATATTTAAAATTTATGATAATTTATCACATGGATTAATATGTAGCAAACTTTAAATTACACATAAAAGCAGTTAATATATATTCTTTGAAAATAAATGCATGTATGAATATTTATATTACCTGTACTATTATATCACCTTTCATTGAATTTTCTTCTTCATGTCACTGACAGAAATGCAAAAGAGAACATAGTACTTCACCCTCTTCAAAGCTAGTCACTTCATAGTCATCACTTTTAGAAAACCAAGCCTTTCTAGAAAATTTAGGAATCATCTATATCCATCTGTCTATCTATTTCATTGGATATGACTTTTTCTTCAAGTCCAAATTTGTGAATATGGGTAACATGAAAACACAAGCAGATAAACTAAAATCAATTTTAAACAAATCTCTTAGAGGTAGTGCTACATTGTATTTTTCCTATTACTGTATCTGTAACATAGGTTTCATATTTTGTTAACTGCAGTTAAAATCTGTTTTAATGGAAGCTTTGATATTGCTACTAAGCAGTTATTTTTAAGAGTGCATTGCCCTGCATCTTTGGGGGATAATGCATCTTGATGCACTATTATCAGGATGCATGTCATTGTATCTTATATGCTGCAATGTTGTCTCTCGTACGTTTCCAATTTTTGTACTTACTTTTGTATTAATCTATATAATGATAGTAATAGAATTCAAATATCCTTTAATGCAGAACTCTCCAAAAACATTAATATTAGGAGTTCCTTCTTCATCTACAACAGGATGGATATGGTGTTTATAGAGTTCATTCTTGACCTTACCTGAGTAAGTACTTTAACTTAAAGTATGAGATGCACCTAGAGGGGTAATACATTGAGTTTAATAGGAAGACAGTTAATAACCTTTTTTCATCCTCATGCACTATCAATCATGGCTGTCACCAGTCTGCTGAATCAAAGCAAAAGTGTTCTTCACAGATGACTGATTAGAAACGCAAAATCACAAGATCCATCTTCATGGTCACTTTTATTATAGTCATTTTTAAACTGACAGCAACCTGCTCAGTTTCAGCAGCACAAATAGTGTCACTCAGTGCAGCTAAGCATGAGAAGATGTTGGTTGAATTATACTTAAAAATAATTAGACCCAAAGCCTTTTGTAGAGGCAAGGAACAGCTCCATCTCCATCTTTTCATCCTCAAACATAAGTATACATTTTAATCCTAAAAGTATTTTCATTCTTGTGATTTTACTTACTAGATATTTCATTACAATTTGGCAATCCAAGCATACACGTTTCTTTTCTTTCTTTCTTTTAAAAAAGACACATATCTTTTGGAGCTCGGTCCTCAGTTCACCCCTTTTGTTGTTCTGACCACATGACACCCTCCACAAATCCTTGCAGTGACTTCCTGTCTATTCCAAAATTCTGCAAACCAAAGCCTCCCCATCCTTATCTTCAAAGCCTTCTATTGTCTTTCCTATCCATATATTTGCCCTCCTATCATAATATATGCCTACCCATGATCTTTGCTTCTCTTGCTGAGATGTTCTCTGACACCTGAAAACATCATTTGGAGTTAAATTACTTGATACATTCTTCCTTGTTGCCCTTTATATTTGAAAATGCCTTCCAGAACCCCTGAGACCACAGGAAGCTGCTCCAAACTGAGACCATTGGTTCATCAAGCCCAGTAGTTAGTCTGACTGGCAGTGACTCTTCAGAAAGGACTTTCCCCTAACCCTACCCAGGGACACCAAGAACTAAACCTATGGCCTTCTACATGCAAAGCAATTGCTCTACTGCTGAGCAATTTGTGATGCTTGCTTCCTTCCCCTTGCCAGAATTCATCTTTTCCATAACATCTTTGGCAGAATCCAGTAGTCCCCATACACATAAATCCACACAAATCAACAGCATATATATTCTTTCCTTATTAAACCTCAGCTTCATTATTCTCTCCTATTGCATCCCATGTGTCAAATTTTAGATTGTAGGTTCCTTGGGACAGAGACCTAAACTCCTGTTTTACTCTGTGAAACTCCACGTATATTAAGGGCTTCTGCTTCTTCTGCTTCTTTTGTGAGCAGATAAGATTTAGATAGGTAGTTAAATTGCCAATAGTGCAGCACAGTATGATGAAGTCTCAGTTCTAAGGCAGCATTCTTCATACACCAGCCACATTCATCTCACACTGTTAAAGATCAACCCATATCATGGGAAAAACAAGACAAAGGTAAATGATGTCTCATCCCAAAGGTTCCAGCACAGCATGAAGAATAATAGGAAAACCATGTGGCTAGTCCAAAGACGTCACCCATTTGCAAGCTACAAGTGAAGGCAAATCCAACATTATACCTGTAGTACAATGGCTGATGGTACGTTGGTGCAGTTCTCAGGATATTGCTACATGCAGTACTCAAAAGACCCATGTCACATAGCTGCATAAAATGTACACATTTTAATTTATATGCATTTAGGCTCCTGAGGAGATGAAGATGATAGGTGTTTGGGGCCCCAACAGTTCTGCACTTTACAGTGCACCCAGCCACCCTGTGAGCAAAGAAAAACAAATTCAGTTAAAAGGAAAAAAAGGAGGGAATAAGGCAGAATACCTGGTGCTCATCGCAAAAGATGAGGGTGCCGACCCTGTCAGCTATCCCCTAACAATGTGTGTGCAACTGTTTATGACCAGAGCATAAGAGTTCAGTCTACCAAGTTTTGCTGCCATGCATGCTGTATTGACATAAAGGAACAATTCTTGATAGAATTCAAATGTTTGCTCTTGCATCTGTTACAATAGAGTTCTTCAGATGACTAATTTTCATTTCAGACTTTGTACTATCTTAAGCATCATTATCAGATTAGAAGTAGACATCTTTTTTTCTTTTAAAAAATGGGTAGTATCCAGTTGTCCCCTACTGCTGTTACTCCAGGGAAGGTGCTAATGGAGGAAGGGGAGGACAGAAGATTTTAGCTGTAGCTCCCAGTACCATCTATAATCTGTTCTTGAGGGTTCCCCAATCTTCCAGAACAGATTGTAGGAGGCTATGATGGCTGCAGAGGGAAAATAAGCAACAATCACATTTCCTCTTCCTGTGTTAGCGAATGGCTTCAGCTGGAGCAAATGTTCTTGCACAAGGATACCAACTTGATATATCCCATTATCTTTAAAGTGCAATGCTAAATTGTTGTGATATCCAGTTTTTGAAGAAATTTCACAAAACTAGCTAGACAGTTAAATAGAATTACTTCAGAAAAGATGGCTATACTTCAGATTATTTAAAGTGATTGTAATTTGAAGGTTTATTTACATAGCTGTAAATACTGTATCACCAAAATTGAAATGGATAGTTATTACGTTTTGCTTGGCTTAAAATGGAAACATTTGTAACTTTACAATGCTACTTGTGTTCCCTCTATTATTTAAAGTTACAACTCAGTCAAGAGCACCACATGCTCATTTAATTGAAATCAAGGTGCAGGTGCAGCATTTGCAAGTTTAGGATGGTATCTAATACTGTCCTCTCTATTGACAGAAGGCCTCCATCAGCAGAAAGTGAGAACAGGCAATTTTTGCCAGTTGCTCTCCTCCCCAAAGCCTTATCTCCTACCTTGGAATCTGCTCTGGTGGGTTCCTGAAATCTCTGAAGTAGATTCAGAGAGTGTGGGGACTCACAAGGGGCTGCAGGGAGACACAGTAATCAGCAAAAAAATAAAAATAAAAAATGCCTTAACCTTTTTGTCTGAAGGATGTTACCCATTAGTGGAGGGGTAGTATTGGACACGGGATGTGGGTGGCGCTGTGGGTTAAACCACAGAGCCTAGGGCTTGCCAATCAGAAGGTCAGCAGTTTGAATCCCCGCGACGGGGTGAGCTCCCATTGCTTGGTTCCTGCTCCTGCCAACCTAGCAGTTCGAAAGCACGTTAAAGTGCAAGTAGATAAATAGGTACCACTCCAGCGGGAAGGTAAACGGCATTTCCCTGTGCTGCTCTGGTTTGCCAGAAGTGGCTTAGTCATGCTGGCCACATCACCTGGAAGCTGTACGCCGGCTCCCTCGGCCAATAAAGCGAGATGAGCGCCGCAACCCCAGAGTCAGTCACGACTGGACCTAATGGTCAGAGGTCCCTTTACCTTTACCTTAGTATTGGACACTGCCCTTAGTGTTGAATCTAGTACAAGCAACAGCATGAAAGACTAGTTATCAGATTTTTTTTATTTAGATACTTTTAGCCTAGAATATATTAATATCTGCTCATGCTTTAAATTAATTAAATTACTCTTTATTAAAGGGTACTTACTGATGGATTCCCAAAGAGTGATCTTATAGAACATGAAGTGGTTCCATCCATGAAACTAAGCACCTGGTTCTATGGTGGGCCAAATACCTGAGGCTATCAGTATCTGAGAGCCCCACATATTTTGTATCCTACAGACATACTAATCCAAGAATTAATTGCCTCTTCATTTAATCCAGTGCTGTTCAAATGTTTAAACAGACTATTATGCAGCTCTCAAGCATTCATTCTTGCAAATCCAAAATGGAATACTGGAATAACATATCTACAGTATTGAAATTTTGATGTTATGAGGGCATAACAGCAAAAGTTGAAAGTTTTATTTTCTGGGAATGGAATCAGACTATTGGCCCAATGAAATTGTGTTATGCAGAATTAAAGTATTGGCCAGTTTAATTATGTAAATGATATAAAAGGAGTTTACTCCCACTGAACCACAGCTCATGCCAACTACTTAAATTCAGTATAGAGACATGTTGAGCTCACATATGTACACAAGTTAAGCCCATTCACTACTGTAAGCATAGAAATGACATGTGCACCTTGAAGCAATTGCAGAGTTCTGTATTGGGTAGGCTTGCCATATTTCATTTTATTTTTGTTTTTGCCAAAGACATGGAATTTTTTTTTTTTTTTTGCTTGTGTATGATTTCTTCCTAAAATGATTTAAAAGGGGGAGCGGAATGCTACATAGCATCAGTATTCATTCAAACTTTTTTTAAAAAAGAACTCAAAACACTAAAATCAATATTTGTATGTTTAAATATTTCCTTGAATAGTATTTGTTTTCGTTGGATTGAAATGCTAAGCCCATTCAAGGCAAGCTTTCATCCTGTTGATAGGTACTACTTGTGTGTGTTGAAACAGCTGTCACAGAGAGTCAACACATGATGTACATTTCAAATGACCAAACTATCATGTAATAGTTGTCAACAGCATGTAAAAAAACAAACAAACAAAAATCTGGCAGTGTGAATCCCTTTTAGTTCTCGTGCAATTCACAAAACTGAATTTCATAAGTAGTAATTCTCTTTTAGCTGTCAGACCCACTTCAGTATAAATATTCACAAGTATCAGCATTTCAAATGTCCTTTTCTTTACTTCTATGAGTCAAAATCGAATACTTCCCCTGATAAGTGTGTACGCACACTTTCATGCATGTACACTAGTCCCATTATGTGTAAAATGTCAGCTTGTTTGCATATTCCCTCCCTCCAAAGTTCCACTGCCCATTTTAGAAAGTTAACTGCTAGTTGCCAGAGGAATTGTCAACCCTAAATCCATGGTGAAGCAGTTTCCAGATTCACCATTGGCTCCTTATACCACCATTTGGCCCCCCTTTGGAAAATTAATGGTGACCTGGCAAACCGTGGTCTGGATACATGATAGAGCAACGAGAAGACTTCATTTCTATGTATTCTGAACACACATCCCAAAAAATCACATCTCTGGCTAAAAGGGCTGCATAAATTGGCCCTTGGGTTTATACAAAATTGTCTTACATTAACTGCTGCAGCAAGTGTCTCTTTAAACAGGTCTACCTACATTAGCTTCAAAGCTCATGGGCAGGAGAGCCTTGGGATTTTTCCTGTATAACAGAAAAAAAAATACCATCTCTTTTCACTTACAAATCCAAAATCAATGAGATAATATATACTAGTATCTAGAGTGGTACCTCGGTTTACGAACTTAATTCGTTCCAGAAGTCTGTTCTTAAACTGAAACTGTTCTTAAACTGAGGCGTGCTTTCCCTAATGAGGCCTCCCACCGCCGGTGCCCTTCCATCATTCAGATTCTGTTCTTATACCAAGGTAAAGTTTTCAAACTGGGACACTATTTCTAGTTTAGCGGAATTTATCAACCAAATCGTTCTTAAACCGGACTGTTCTTAAACCGAGGTACCACTGTATTCCCACTTACTAATTCTGACTGAAATCCTGTACATACTTACTTGGGAGTAAGCCCCACTGACCAGACAGTGAGATTGCGTGGAAACATGCACAGAATTGAATGGTTCGTATATTTTTTCTGGGATGGAAATGACTGTATCAAATCCTTTCATTTAGCATTTGTTCCTCTGTCCTCTTTCTGTATGCATGTACGTATTAGTATAAACACAATAATGTGCTGTACTATGTGTAACCATGGGCTAGCATAATATCCTAAGGATACAATCCTAACCATGCTTACCTGGAAGTAAGTGCTACTGAAATCAAGGAAACTTGCTTCCAAGTAAACAAGTTGGAGATTCTGCTGTAAAACTGAGTCATTCCAATTGGCACAGAACCCGTGAATTCTTGAGGGTTATATTGACATTTGTACCAGATATATTATTACTTCAGGAAGGCAATTACAGTTCCTTTAATAGCTTCACCCTATTCACTTCACTGTATGAACACCTATGGAGACTGATTAAAGAAAGCAGGAAACTATTTAGACTGCTTTATACCTAATTTGGCTTTAGATATATCATAAACAGTGTGATGTTTTTCTCAGTGGATTCTTACCTTAAGGATATAAATGGTATTTAATAATATGGTTTTTTGGAACTTGGCTACATTAATGGGAGAGGTTTAGACTTTCTTTTCTATTTTCTTGTGAAAAATTGACACACTAATGCTGACTGACACCTGTCTAAATCATAGGTACACATATCTGAGATTAAATTTGTAAGCATTAACAAAAAACAACCCAGTAAGCTAAGAAGGCTAACAGCATTCTGCTAATAAACAACACCAATGATGGTATCTTGATAATGCAGGATCTGCTGGTAGAAATCTCCTGCAATTTAGGCAATTTTCTTTCTTCAAATATATATTAGAAACCTAATGTTAAAACAAGAAAATTGGTTAAACTTGTTTTTAATTTATCCAACGATAATGGTAAATGTAAAAAAGCAACAACCTAGCAACTTGATCTGAAGCATTAGTCCTAAGAAAACATTTGATTTTATGGAGGTAATATGGTTCCTCCCCTCTAAATAAAGAAAAGATATATATACAGTTTTGTTTAAAAAAAGAAATCCCTCCCAATAGTATGAAACAGTTTCAAAACCCAGTTCCTTCCCTTTTTGAGTAGTCCCACATAGACAGAGTTTCAGTACACCATAACTCGATGTTGCTTTTATTGAGAAGCAAATGCATATAGCTAACAATATTTTTTTTGCATTAAATAATCTTATGGTAAAAATAAGCATGATAATATAATATTGATAGACATTTTTAATCGTTACAGAAAAAGTTAAATCTTATATAAAGTTAAAGGTTATGCATTGTCCCTTACTTGTAAAAAGCCAGCATCTGCTGATATATAATTTTAAAAAAGCAATACAGTACTTCATGCCCATTTATAGTTTTTAAAAATGTGTTCTCATATGGCACATCAAACATACAATATGTAATTGGCTTATGGGTATGTTCCAGCCATATTAAGCAGTGATAAGTACCATTGGTTTCAATAGGAAACATTCACAGCTTGTGCTGAACTCTGTAGTTGAAACCAATGGGGATTAAAATTCTTTAATTATGATTGGATTGTGCTCTTTGTGTTTCTTTTGCTACTATTATAGTAGCACAGTGCAAAATTACTTTAAGGCTGCAATCCTATACCCACCTGCCTAGGTGTAAGTCCCACTGAACTCAGTAGGGCTTACTTCCGAGTAGGAATGCATAGGATTGCAGTATAGCTGTATTTTACCATTCTATAGACTCTGCATTTTTTAAAAAAATAAATTGATATTAAGAATTGAAAACGAAATTGCAACTGAAGCAATATTTAATATACAGACAGAGGCATATAGATTAAGCAGTAGAAAAATATAATAGAAATAATTAAAAATAAAAATAAGGAAAGCTACCTACATAAATGGACCAAGTAGCATCGGGCAAATTGTTTGCATCCAGTTGTATATTTACACTTACATATTTTAGATTCATGGAAAATAGACTTCAGCCCTGTGAAGTAGCTTACACATACACAGCAGCAGCAGCAGCAGCAGCAGCAGCCACAAGCACAATAAATTCCTAAATCACACCTGCCTTTTTGCTGCTTCAGAATGTAGTTATTTCGGTCCTGCCTGCATATTCCCCCCTTTTCATATGTGAATTGTTGTCGGTTGAATCTTAGAGGAAAAGGCTATTCTCTGAGTCTCAGGAAGCTGTGTGTGTGTGTGTGTGTGTGTGTGTGTGTGTCCATAAGGGAGGCTAGGCTGGTCATCTTTCCACATATCTCTGCTAACTGGGGTCCTTCGCTGAGCTCTTTAGAGGGAAAAAGAACTCTTATAAAATGCATATTATTTAAACAGCCAAACACCTATGCCAGGTATTCCACCGCTTCCCCACCCCTGGAATTTGTTACATTCATAACTTAACTCTGCCAAAAAGGGATTGCTGGAACACATTTAAAATCAATATTTAAGACACAGCTTGCAAGTATCCTCAAAAAGAGTTTATTTTCTTTGTTCTGCAGATTCCCAAACTCCTCATCCTTCCTTGAAAATAGATCACACTTGTGATTTTGACATCTTGTGCACATTGGTGGGGTTTTTTTCCTTTTAAAAATATTACATGGAACAGGATATGTGTAGAATCCCTCTATAAATAATGATCATAAGATGCATTTGCATTTCAAAACTATAATAGTAGCACTTTTTCACTGCTGTTCAGAATAGTGTACAATTCAGTGAAAGTAAGCTATTAAATGTAGCATCGCTTTTTTCAAAATGTTACACGTATTATAACAATATTTAATTTGATTGCATAAGGGACAATTATTTTTAGATGAACTGTGGTAGTATTCTGATAAATACCATTATTATTGCAATACTATTTTGATAAAAAATAGAGGGGAGGATAAGCTGGAAACAAACCCCCACTTAAAATAATATAGATTGCTTTGGGACACAAAAGGATATATGTTCATCTGCAACCCTTGTCCTTATAATAGAGCAGATTTGATGCTGCAGTATTTATTTTCATATATAACCTTTACATTTTGTCTGTGCGGAATGAATCTGGGCCTTATTTTCATTTTCATGAAACACTAAGATTTGCCGCTTGGTATAGTATTCCCTCTATAATGCATCTTAGTTTAATTCACTCTTAGTGAAACAACAAGGCTCACTCTGGAGAGCTCCTTACAACATAATTTAGCCGGACCTTTTCTTAGTAAAGGTTTTCTGGTTTTCATTTTCACTTCATATTCTCAAATAAAAGATCCTTTGTTGTCTACCATTTGATTGGACTTAATGAAAAACACTCCATTTTAACCTAACAGTATTTCCCTTTGAATTTATTATATTTAAGGACACTGTCAAAAATCAAGCATTTAATCTCAGGTTTTTATACTTAAAATTATATTACTATCATATGGCTCAGCAAGGTGATGTAAAAAGGGCACCGAGGAGATTTAAACCAAAAGTCGAGTAAAAAAACCCAAAACAAAACCTCACCTCATTTTAATATGAAACTAAATACTATGGCTAATGTGCAGATTGGGTATGGTAGTTGACTTTAAAGACTAACATGTGACAGGGTGCCAACAGCTGAATTGTGCAGTATTGACTAAACGAGGTTCACTGATTTGTATTGAGGCTAATATCTTCTTTAAACAATTCCGTGTAAATTGTGCGTATAAAGTCATTGGAAGCTGTTTCTCAGGACAGCATCTCCGGCTCGGTACCTGCTGGAGTGAGGAAGATAATCAATAGAGAGAAATAGAGCTGAGCATGAGACTAGGAAGCTTCAGAGCAGTTAGTGCTGATAAAAGTAGATGATGTCAATATTTGGGAATAACACAACTCTAGGATAACAGACAAAAGAGAAGTGCATATGTTGGAGAGTGTTCAAACAGGGGCAGAATTAATGCATAAGTGGCAGCTGTTGCCCCAGGCTGCAAAAGACATTATTTATTCCAGGTATTGTTAAATTCCTGCCGAAACACCAAGGCTCAGGATAGTATATTAAAAATTCTATCTCCACCAATAAGGAAGCAGGATGGAGCTTTTGTGTGTGTATATATATATATGTTTAGACTCTGCCTAAGCTATGAACCAGTTGCCAAAGTCAAAGCATCTCAAGATCTGAGTCTTGAACTAATAAAACAAAGAATCCCAGAAAACTGTTTTGTGAAATAAAAGTCCCCAGTTAACTTTCTTCTGGGGAAATGAACGTTTCCAAACTTGGGAGACACAAGGCAGAAGTTGACTCTATACCTTTCAGTGTTGAACCTTGGCTCTTGGCCCTTACCGTTTTTTCATGTAAATATTATTTCAAACAGACAAAATGGATTCTCCTGCAGAATCATAACACCATGAATTCTTTTAACCCTGGTCTCCTCGTTGGTACTGAAGTAATGGTACATTTCTACTAATTTAATAGTGGAAATCAGTTTTCCTCTTGCTGTCAGGTGATGAATTTTTGTTCTTCTGTGCTGATCTTTCTGTTGATGTATTATGACATAGTCTGTCAACATGAACAGATATGTGAAGGGGAGATTGGATGACTGAGACTTACAACCTGAATAAGGCTGCACTTGAATTTTAAACATGGATATCATGTTAGGATACAGAAAGTAGGAATGTACGCAGTAAAGAATGCTATTATTTTGATGTAATTTAGGCAAAAGCAAAACAGGTGGGCTATGACACGCTTCTAAAAGCAGAATGGATGAGGTAATCCCGAACCACAGGCATAAAAAGCTCTCCAATCTAAGTTAATAGCTACTTAAAATCAGGATTTGTGAAACACATCCATGTACAGAGAAAATTAAGCCATGCATATATGATGATGGTTAAGCATAGCTATTTACAAACAAATAATTTTATAATGTGAATCATTCTGTTGTCACATATGGTTTTATTATTTGGTGTTAGATCTGGATTACATCAAGTAGGTGATTACTGTGTCAGCTAGAAAGGTCAAGTTCCATACCTTTTATTTTGAGCCACCATTAAGCCTTTTTATAAAGACACATGTGCCTGTACTCTGTCTGTGTATGCTTGTGTATGTGCATGATCTCTTCCCAACCCCCCTTGACAACTCACACACACACACTTACTTTCATTTCAGGTTAACCTGTCCTATACAGGGAAGCTGCATGAATAAAAAACACAGTATCTCAACAGCTCCTATTTTTGTAAGATGTACAATATGTGTTCTGAAAACAGTAATTATTTTTATTATGAATACCACTAAAAATGGAACGAAACATCAAACACAAAACCTAAAAGCATTCAAGAGAAAACAGTATTTGCACTGAAAAGCCATAAAACCTTTATAATTTTTCACAAATACAATTTTGTTCAGGTTACTGAAGGTTTTTCCCCCTCTCTTTCTTTTCCACGTATACCAACTTTTCTTCTTAAATTACTGGGAAGTAAAAGATCCTTTCTTCCTGCACATCTGTAAAGAAGGCTTTATTTTAAATAAAGCCTGTATCTTTATTTGTAAGACAAAGTTAAACATTTTTTTAAGACCTACCCTTCAACTAATTTGTTAATCTTGTGCTACTTTTAGCATTTGTCACACATATAGACCAGGAAATTGGCTCCATCTCATTCTAGTTCTGTGTTGAATTAAAAACCTCTACTGAAAAGAAGAGCATGATGCAAAGAAAGAATAAATTTAGGCCTTTCTTTAGTAATGCACATATATTTCCATACATTTCACATCCTAAGGGAGCCCACAAATGAATTCAATAAATACAAAACTATAAACTATACATCCAAGAGAAGTGATTCCTCATATTCAAAATTCTTTATATGGGCACAGCTTTGAACAGATTAAAACTCGAAGAGAATCTACAGGAATATTTGGAAAGACCCAAAGCCCTATATCTTAGGGTTACCCATTTATAGGTATTATATGAAAGTGCTAGATGGCTTGGATCAAAAGAAATTAATGGGTGGAACCTTAAAACTGACAAAATGCTACTTATGTCTTGTCCAACTAGTCCTACCTTAAATATCCAGGGGAGGGGGGGGACCATATAGATAACCATTTATGTGGAAGGTTGGCTATTTTCACCATCTATATTAAGGTCAGCAAAAAGAGCAGTTTATGGATAAAGGGCAATAATAAAGAGCTAGACTTTAAACATGATTAGTTGATGTCTATTAAAGTTCTGTTACAATGAAATATATACCTCAGGTGAAGAAAATTACCCACGTCTCCTAGGATGATAGTCTTGCTGGATGTGTATTTTACCATATTCAGAATATTTGTGATTTTTGACTTCATTCTGCGAAAACAGTGCAATGCAATAGATTTATGAGCGTTTGACAGAAACAAGGGTAGGAAAGATTATGGCATACTTGTTTAGAAAAAGTGAATGGAAGATTTTTGATTTACACTGACATATATCTAGATGGAACTATAGTTTGCAAATTGCCTAGAGCACCCATCTTATATTAAGTGTTTGATGGGTGGAGAAATATATATATGTATATTCTAAAACATTCTAGGAATGCCAGTGTTGCATATGCAGCTGTGATTATTATTTTTTAAAACAATTTTCTAAATTCCCCCTTCATCACTAGGTTTCCATTGTGCAGTCCTATTTTTAATGCATTTTCCAGTGAACAAATTCTGCAGTTTGAATAATGTCGTAGATAAATGTTTACTGCATTCACAGTAAAAATTCCGTTTAGGTACTTTCTCCTTTGATCAGACTCACTGACACTTTATCGTATATTCCTCCAGTACAGGCTAACAAAAGAAAGATTAAATAACCTTGGACGCAATCTGCTGCACAGTGTTCCCATACTGGACCCACTGAAAAGATTCTGTGCAACTACCATGTGCCAGTGGCGTAGTGCAACATCGGGGGGGGGGGGGCAGAAGAGACAACCTACGCTACGCCACTGCCATGTGCAAGAACTTATTAATGCTTTTGCACAATATGCATGCAAGAACTTCATGCTGAAGTTCTTTCATTCCCCTTGAAGACTTTTAGTTGGTATGCTATCTGCTAAAGTCCCTAAATATCTGGTATTCATTCATACTAGCTTAAGTAGAACTGTTACACCTACCGTAACTCTCCCCAGGAATGTTGCAAGACATGCAGCTGAAGGATAACTCCTGACAAGTTTTGGGAGGATGCTAAACTAAATTTTTTACATCTGTCTCAAGCAAGGCCAATCTTTATTCTCCCTTTACACATAACTGGCCAAATGATACAATCCTTTAAACTACTGCAGAAAGAATTTAGGGTTGTGGTAAGTCAGTGCAATGAAACAATCAGAATGCTTTCCAGTGTACTGGTATTGTTGTGCCAGCAACAGCAGCTATCACAAGTTTATCACAGGTGCAGCATGCAAAGGTGATGTATAGGCAGCACACATCTAGATAGAGATATTAGTTTGATGAGACATAGGAACTTAGGAAGACTGATGTGGTGGTATTCTGAAGACATTTTGGCTAGTTTGCTATCTGCAATGTTGATGGAGTGCAGTGCTCTTAAAAGGTAGCTGTATTCTTTTATAATGGGACATAGCAATGGTGATACTCAAAGGACCTTTAGAAGTATGCCTATGTATGACATCAGGATGGCATATTGTTTTTAGAATTTGCAATTGTAAACTACAAATTATAGAAGGTATATTTCGTTAGGGCACATGGCAGGGAACAGCAAAGCAAAAAATGTCACTCAAGAAAGTTATGCTCTCAGGTATCTAATTAGCATCAGATGATACCAGGTATTTTAATGTCAGCACCTGTTATACTCTATTTTATTTTCATAGATTTGTGATTAAAATGTTTTACACATACCCCGCTGAGGTTTCTATGTGTCTGTATATCGATACTTAGTCTAACTCAAGGCGATACAAATTGTTAAGCGACAAAAGGGACAATTGGTTGCTGAGAAAAATCATCAGACTGTAATTCAAAAACCAGATGAGGTAGAGTACTTGGATTAAATCAGATGTGCAGCCCTATTTCATCCTAAATGTGTTTATTTAGAAGTAACAGCACTTAACCATCCATGTTTACTCAAAAATAAGTCTGGCTGAGTTTAATGGGTCTTCCCTCTAAGTAAGGATTATAGTGTTACTTCTGAATCCAGTGGGTCTTTACTTCTCATAAACTATGCCAAGAATTGTAGCTGCAGATCATATTTATTTACTAGAATGTTATGTTCAACTAAAATTGATTTGAGTTACTTCCACGTAAATGTGTTTAGCAATTGCTTTTGAAATCAGGTCCTCTAATTTTACAGACCTAGTAGGCTATGCTGCACAACTATGATCCTATCACAGTTTATTCCAGAGTAATCCTATATAGGTATAACAACAACAACTGTGGAATAGGCGAGATTTAAGATTGTATACCGTCCAGCCCAATCCCAAACATATTTACTCAAAGGTAAGTGCACTGATGAAGGACGCGGGTGGCGCTGTGGGTAAAACCTCAGTGCCTAGAGCTTGCCGATCACATGGTCGGCGGTTCAAATCCCCGCAGTGGGGTGAGCTCCCATCTTTCGGTCCCAGCTCCTGCCCACCTAGCAGTTCGAAAGCACCCTTAAGTGCAAGTAGATAAATAGGTACCGCTTTATAGCGGGAAGGTAAACGGCGTTTCCGTGTGCCGCGCTGGTGCTGACTCACCAGAGCAGCTTCATCACGCTGGCCACGTGACCCGGAAGTGTCTCCGGATAGCGCTGGACCCCGGCCTCTTAAGTGAGATGGGCACACAACCCTAGAGTCGGACACGACTGGCCCGTACGGGCAGGGGTACCTTTACCTTTACCTTTACCTCAGTGCACTGAGCTCAATGGGGCTTACTTCCCAAGTATGCACAGAATAATTCCCTTAGTGGGCAATATACTTAGGAAGTAAGCCCCATGGAAGACACACATCTTGTGTGTTTTTCCTTTTGAAAATAATGGTTTGACATTATAAATATATGGTGAATTTGCTCTTCCATCTTCCTGTATTGCAGGGTTTTCATCTACTTTATTTATGAGTTACAGAGATCTTTTTTTTAAGTAATAGTCATCTGCATATGTTATGGCAAGAAACTCACATGGGTCTTTCCTAAATTATAAGCTTGACAGGGCATGGCAAAGAGTGTCATTCCAGAGGTTTGGAGAGTGCTTCACGCACTATAGGTGCCATCAGCTAGTTTTTTTTTATAACTCTAATAAATAATTGGTGGTTGTTAGCGATAAGCAACAATCATTAGCATGACTTTTCTAGCAAGCCAACAAGCAATTAATCTCAACATCAGTCCCTCACATTCTCTAAACAAAATCACAGTCTCTTAAAACAGCTGGTATCTTCTGTTGTAATAATATTTCCATTTGGGATGACTTTGCCGTTTCTCCAGTTCAAATGGTACTAATGTTTAAATGACCAAAAAAAAATGTAAATAATTCCTCTGGTTTGGTGGTAAGTTAGGAGCCACCTGACTCAAGCCTCTGAAACTGCAGGCACATAAAACAAATATGGGGGGTGGGAAATGAAACCAGAATCAACCCAATTGATGACTGAATATTTAACAAACTAAAATGAAAGTTGTGTTGTTGCTTAGCTGCACAAACACAGAGCATGAGATTGTGATTCTGTGAAAACATTGCACCCGTCTTGCACAGGCCAGCAAAAGGACAGTTACAATGAAACAAACTCAAAAACAAAAGCCCCCAAAGGGGCAAGGATCATTTATTGTAAAACTGTCTAGCGCCTGAGCCTAAATACATCATGAAACCTAAGTGAGAGAGACAGTGTGGTGTAGTGCTTAGAGTCTTTGTCTCAGGGTTCTGCCACTTCTCAGTTGGAAATTTTGCTGGGTAACATTGAGCCAGTCATCCTCTCTCAGCCTAACCAGCCTCACAGGGGTTTTGTCAGTCACTTTTTACATGTGTGTCCAGGCAATTTGCAAACATATAATAAAAACAGTGAAACGGGATGAAAAACAATACAAAAGGAATTACCTAAGGAAGACACCTTTTCATCCACATGGAAAGGCTCGTCAAAACAAAGATGTATTTAATTATTTCTGGAAAGTACAGATCATGGGCATCTGTTGTAGTTCAACAAGAATGGTGGGCCACAGATCAGAGCCAGACCCAATGAAAGTTCTGCTCTGAGCTACTGTGGAACTTTATAGTCATTGCCAGGTTTGCCTTGGATGCTGGTGATGTGTTTATTTTGTTGTGAACTACCCTGGAATCTTTGATGAAGGTGGTATAGATATGTTTTAAGTAAAACAAAATAAATGTGCATTACTTTGCTTACTTCCAAATAATGTAAGCCACCCCTGCTACGTTTGCCATTCCTCTTGCTGATTTTGCTGAGTGAGGCCCCGGACCTCTGCCCCCAAAATTCGGCCCCAATGATGTCAATGCCACTAACAGTCATTATGGTGACATCTCCATAAGACGTGTTGCTTGATTTGGAGGGATAAGTCACTGGGAAAGAGGAGCAGCAGGATAGAGCTCTTAGCAGTAAGGCAGAACGAGAACAGAGAAAGCAAACTGTGTGCATTTATTGAAAATATTTGTACCCCACATTAAAGTTTATTAGAACATTATTAGTAAAACTGAAAACCATGAATTTCACTTAGAAATTTTTCATTGTCCTTCAGTAAAATATGGAAATGTTGACTGCAGTCCTATAACATGTATTCTCAAAAGTTAGTTGCATTGAGTTCCACTTACTTAGGAATTCATGGCAAGCAGGCATGGGAGTGCAGCCTTAATCTTTCTCACTAACAAATGCAGGTTCCAGTGTTGATAAGTTAAAATATAAATATGAATTTCCATTTTCAGTAACATCCTTGCAAAAGCTTAGTACAGAGACCCACTAGATAAACATTCACACAGTGAGCATAATGGGTAAATATTAATGCTTATAGACGTTATGACATCTATTGTCATTAGTGCATCCAAGGGCATCATAGCCATGTTCGACAGCCCGAGTAGCAAACATGGAGCTGTTCAGATGTTGCTAGACTACAACTCCCACCATTCCTGACCATTAGCTGTGCTGGCTGGGACTGATGGGAGTTGGAGTTTAACAACATCTGGAAGAACACATATTGCCTACCGCTGATGACTGTGGGAATGGGTTCACAGCACAACGCCTTCTCCCAGGTCTGTGTAACTTATGCCAACTAAATAGTTTGGAAAGGACAGTAATATAGGGTTTTAAGGCCTTTAAAAGTTGGGTGCGGAAGCAATGCATAGCCTTTGGTATCACAGCAGCTACAATGAGGTATATGATTGATGTGTATAGCACATCGAGTAATTCATGTTTACAGTCTATGTCTGGGATTCTGAGACAGAACATTCAAACACAAGGGAGAACTGCATGCAGCCAGAGCTTCATTTTACTTTGACTTTCTCATATCGGAAGTAGGAAGCTACTTTTTAAACTGCTCATTGGGTTTCTTCAACAGGCAGAACTGCAGAGGTGTAAACACAAACAAAGCTCCAACTGTAGTCCTTGTTATGTTCTTTGCACCCATGTCCCTTCTATGTATTCAAGAGAGTGTGAAGACATTATCTCTTGCATTTATCTTAAATTCCATTCATCTTAGTTGTTCTTTTATTAAACCTAGCGGTTTTTTAAAATACAGAAAAAACAAATTGATGCTACATTAGTAAATCAGATTATTATTACTTTTAGGGCTTCCCCTGTTCAGGACAGTTTAGTATGAAGTAAAAATATCAATGGCCAACAGTGTGACATAAAGAGGGTCACCTGATTAATGCAACTAAACGAAGCAACAGATGGCAATGACAATACCTTGTTTTTTGCGGCACCAATGAAATATATCTGTGAGACCACTTTGGAGCAGTATGTTTAGAAAAAAACATGAATTTTTCTCTCTTTACGCTACCAAAACAACATCGGAAGATTGCTTCTGAACTGATGTTTCTCCTGTTACTTGTGCATTGGTTTGTAACTGCACTGTGTTTTTCTTTTCTCTACAGGTATTAGAGAAGCATGGAGTGGCCAGAAAAATGTCCACAGCTCAAATATGGAGAAATCTTATTGACAGCAGCTTGGAAACATTTTGGGACGTATTGCAACAACTCCCACCCCCCAGCAGTGACTTAAGCTGCAAAACTACTAAAAGAAATTGTAATGGAAAACCATGAGGAGATATCAGGCACTGAAATAAAGAAGAACTGCTGTTATCTAAAACTTTTTGTTAGTTGATTTGATAATGTGTGCTTCTTGTAAAACCAAGCTAATATAATTCCATGTGCTACTTTTTGTTTTATGCCGCCATGATCTGCTTGTGAGCTTCCTCATAGCCATTTGCTCATAAGGACATTGCACATTTCCTCACAACTAGCACCACTGAACTCAATAGAATTTACTTCTGAGTAGACGTGTATAGGACCACACTTTTAGCCATCTTAGAGACTATGTGCAGAAAGGCAGGACACATTTGATTAATAAAATAAAAAAGCCTTCACTAGCTTTGACCTACAGGTATATATATCTATATACATCCATCACTTAGATAATGGGAGACTAGGAAAGTGTAATGATACCTTCTCTGGCTGCAGAACACTACTGGCATTGCTTTAAATGACTCTCTTTGCTTGTGCATTTACTCAGATTATGATAGGGCAGTTCATTGTGGGAACATAATACAAACTAGAACATAAAATTGTACCATTCTAAAGTGGAAGGAAACCACATAGGTTATGGTAATAAAGACTTAAAAAAAAAAGGAACTTGATGGAATTAGCTGTACGTTGCTTGAACTTTCTGTTATGGGTCAGATTCAGGAAGATAAATGAATCAGTAATGTGGCATAGTAATGTAACTATCTTGATTGTACAAGCAGCGGAGCAAGTGAGACAACACAATATCTTTACTAGAAATCAGACATTTTACAGATATTTGAAACAGTGAAAGGAAAGTTCTTGGTGTTCCAAACAATAATAACCTTCTTTTAAAAAGATGGTATTACAAGTACCAGCTAATCTTAGACTAGTAGAATGGAGAGTACTTTAAAGCAAAGGGGAGAGAGAGAGAAAAGTACAGAATATGCTAATTGAAGTGTTTGTCCATGCCTGAGGAATCAGATTACTTCTCCACCCCAGTGCCCTACCAACCTAAATGAAGGTAGCAAAACAAGTTGTAACAAAAACACTTTTAAGCAAGGAAACAGAGAAAGAAGTGTAAGATCAGCCAGGCTCCTAATACACACAATTATTTTTGCATGCTCTCCTCTTGAGTAAAAGGGCTTAACCTGGACTTACACTACCAGTTCCAAAGGACCAGAAGCGTTTGGAGAGCAATGGAAGAGTTGGTCATGTGAATCAGCATCTGTATAATAACAAGCCCTTGGGTGCATATGCATCTTCTTCTGCCTTGTTCCAGTTAAGGGAAGAGCCTGTAACCTAGACTCACACTCCCAGCTGTCAGAAGATCAATGTATGGGCTATTCCTGTGAGTTGTATCTGTTGTCTAATTTTGTCTTCGTTGCCCCCTTTCTTCCTAGGATTCATCCACTTCCAAACAGTGGACTAGGAAACCCAGGACTTCTTAGAAATACAGCTTGCCTACCACTACTGAGCTTCCTCCATGCCATGCAGTCATGGGGAGCTATAAGATGTGTTCCAAAATATACTTTCAGGTTGTGTGGAGCAAGGCTCAGTGCTGCAGGTCAGTGAAGGAGCCCATCTTTTGCCTGCAAAAGGTCCTAAGTTCAGACTCTGGCATCTCCAAATATGGTTAGGCAAGTCTCCTGAGTGAAAACCTGATGAGCCATTGCTTGTTAGACTAGACAGCACTGAACTGTTGTTGTTTAGTCATTTAGTCGTGTCCGACTCTTCATGACCCCATGGACCAGAGAACCCCAGGCACTCCTGTCTTCCACTACCTCCCGCAGTTTGGTCAGACTCATGCTGGTAGCTTCGAGAACACTATCCAGCCATCTCGTCCTCTGTCGTCCCCTTCTCTTTGAACTTCGCGGACCAATCTCTAACTCAGTATAAGACAGCTGCCTATGTTCCAAACTGGGAAGCTCAGTAGGTCTGTGACTATGTGAATAAGATTCAGAAGCAAGTTCCAGGATTCTGTTGATATCATTCAAGTAGCCTCATCATGGAACTATAAACACAATTTCACTCTGTTTTCGAAAGAGACTTCTCACTAACTGGATTTGACTTAAGATTCACATGTACCTCAAATTCCCCCAAATCTCCTTCCTTACAACTCCTGGCCCAGCTATTGTCTTCTTGCAACATTCCATGCCCATAATGCCAGAGAGATTACATTTGACTTCACAGTTGTGCTGCAATCCACACCACAATTTTTATCACACGCCCATTCCCCACTGGATATTGTGTAGCTACCTGGAGCGTAATTTAATTGTGACTTCAGCTTAAGTAATTTACCCCAAGGCTCTCTCTCAGAGTGTGACAGAATGGAGAGCTAGCTAACAACATCTCTCTGAACGTAAAGGTTTTTATATAAAAATGAGCACCAAAGAATATCATGGTCTAATTCTGCTTCTCTTATGCAGGTGTGAAGTTTCATTGGCCAAACCAAGACTAGCTGAGTAAGAATGCTTTTAAGATGATTTGATCTTTGGAGATATACTATAGAACATGTTGGAAGTGGGCAATGAAAAATAATGCTCACATCTCATGCAATTTAAAAGGAAAATTCATTCCCCCTGCCCCCTCCAGACTGAGGTCCTGGTTTTTCAAACATAATGAATATCCAATAGCACATAATGTATTTAACATGTTCTATTAACATCTGGAATGGTGGACTGTTAGTAATAAAAGAAACATCATTTTTTGTTTTCTGCTAACAATAGATCCAATCCATTCAAAGTTAAGACCTTCTTTAAAATTTCATCAGGGTAAAGTTAATCAAATAATTAATTTAAGAGAATCAGCCCTTTTTTCACTAGATTATGATTGGATGCTGGAGATACTCAGAGCTGGAACCTACTGCATGCAAACATTTGTGCTTCCTTTGAACAATGGCCCTGCTTTTTAGCACCAGCAACCTGACAGTCAAGGAAACAATATGAACACTCTTTAGCCTTATAGTTGTGGAAGTGTGGAAAAAATGTGCATGCGGATATAAAATGTCACAATATCCATACAATGCATGCCTTATACATGTGATATTGAATGCAAAGCCATTCTCTGGGGGTCTGTTTTTCCAAATCCTGTCACCAGGATTTTCTTTAATACTTTAGTCCAGTCTATTAGAAAAATTTAAATTCAAAGACTAGAGTGGTGGAAGTGAAGGGTGCAAGGCTCTGTACTATAGGACACAGTACAAGTGGCAGCAGGGAGGGGGAGTCTGGAAGAAAGCATAGAACAATGTAAATGGTATACCTAGGCTGTAGCTGCTAGAAGCTTAAAAGTACTATTTCTAGTTTCTGGATAGCTAACCTTTTCACATTAGCTATCCAACTGTTCTTCACAAAACATGAGGACTATGAAATCTGGGCTCCAAAATCTGTGTATATCCTCCATCATGTACTGTCTGAGATTCTGCGCATTATAAATCTCTGGATATATCTGATTGCAATGTATCTTTGATTTCCCCCAGAATTTACTACCACCAGGCAAGAAGAAGAAGTTCCATTGGAACTCCACTCAGTAATTTGACAATATACAAAGCAAGTCAAAGACCTCAAACCCGCGATAGGTTTGGATAGGTCTTGAATAAATATATAGTACAATCTCCTAAGAACAAAAGAAAGAAGCCAGTCTGTACCATTTCTTTATCCTAAAAGTAATGATTACATTTTAAAAACACACACACACACACATATAATATGTATGTAACCTTAGTTCCTGCTACATCTCCCTCTTTGATGTACTCTTAGTGGCTCTCAAATGGTGATTTCCCCCACCCCATTCCCCTCATCAACTGCTCCCACTGCTGTTCAGGCTGCATCCAATTTTTTATCTCATGAGTTCAACATGTGTATAGTTTGCAAGGCAGCATAAGAGTTTCTTTCTGTTTTGCATTAGTCCAGCTGGGATATTAATTCGTACAGACAATTTTATGTGAATGAATAATGCCAACGCATTTTCCATAGTTATCCTATATGCATGGCGTAAGAGCATATGGTCTTGCATGTAACTGAAGAAATGGCCATCAAACTGCAGCTGTATGTAACATTTCGGGCTTGGCATGTAGGAGACTTTTCTATCCTGCTACTCTCGTGAGCTTAGAATTACAGAACTATTTCAGATAATTCAGATCTAACATTAATGTCCATCTGCGTAAGTACTTTCTTTAGCTTTATGAAAACCATAGGCTCAATGCTACACTTTAACTTCCAGAATTAGGGGCTGTCTGAATATAAACGTTAAAATTGTTCTAGAATACACAACACTGTTATGGACCCTGAACTACACATAGGCCACACCCACACTACACATTTTAAGCACTATGCTAGCTTTTCAACTGTCATGGCTTCTCCTAAAGAATCTGGGAGCTTCCATTTGTTTAAGGGGTGCAAAGAGTTGTTAGAGCACCCCTATTCCTCTCACAGACCTATGATACCCAGAGTTCCCAGAGAAGAGGGACTGATTGTTAGACCACTCTAGAAACTGTTTATAATCCTGCCTTGCAAACAAGGATTGAACTATGGTTTGCAATCTTGGTTTGTAGTCAGAAGTTAGAGCTGCTGTTTCATGGTTTGGGTGAAATGGGAAACTGTAGAGGAAGTGAAAAGGGGAAACGAATGTTCAGGTACCACACCAATAAACCATGATGATCAAATTGAGATTATTAAGAAGAGTCCTGCTGGATCATCAAATTGAGATTATTAAGAAGAGTCCTGCTGGATCAGACCAAAAGCTCAGCACCCTAGTCTCACATTGGCCAACCAGAAGCCTATGGGAAGCCCACATACAGGACCTGGGTAAAACAGCACTCTTCACACTTATGTATGAACTGGGCCATTGATTCAGCACATTCACTGCCTTAAATAATACCTGTAAAAATGAGAAATAGAGTTAGGAATCATCAGTGTACCAATGGCACTTCAGCTATCCATATGTTCTACCCTGTCTAGAGTCTACACAGTGGGAGGACAGTTGATTGCTATATTCATTAGCCAAACATGTTGATCACAAGCTGCCCATCATCTAATATCTGGAACAGGAACATCACTGAAATGCTGGTTTTTAAAATGTTCAGGTTTTTAAAATGTTGAATTCTTTGTCTTTCCCCTAAATGAGGATTCTTCTCTGTGCTGTGCTGGTGGGCATCTTTTGCATGGGAATAGCCATAGAGGCTTTTATTTTTGTGGATATTGTGACAGGATCAATCTTTTTTCTTGGAATAAAAAACCCTGCATTTTTAAACACAACAGAGTACTTGGTTCCTCATGCTTCTTCTGGGTGTGGGTGTGTAACCTGTTCTTTCAGTAGACTTTCAGACTAAGTAGTATTACTGCAAGCTGTTGCATTTAAAATAATACAAGACGCTAAATAAAGGAAGATGGATATCAAACTACAATCAAGTAGTATTTTGAATCCATCAAAAGGAGAACGAGGTCTTCAGGAGCACGTGAGCATGGAAAGAGGCCACAAGAAGTGAATCCGTTCCAACAAATTATTCTGAAGTAGCAAAAAGGGGCAGTAATAAAACCAAACTTCCAGCCTATAAAAACAGATTCTCGGAAAATTGAACTCATTAGCTGTGCACTAGTAGTAGCTAACTCGTTTTCCTCTGCCATCAAGCCAGTTTAAGGCCAGATATTTCTTTCGACCAATATGAAAAACTAAAAGAGGGGGAAATATAGAATACACATGTGTTGCATGTATGATTACCTAAGGAAAAAGACACTAAGGCACACAGCTCGGTCATTCTTTTTCTCAGTTTGGATCAAAGCTAGTTTGGGAGGGAATGTCTCAAAGCATAGTATTTCACAATAAATGACAAGATGGATACAGGATAGATGTGAACTGTGGTTAATGTTGTGTGTTATCTGCTTCCCAAACCAGCAGTGGGAATGCCCAGAATACTGAGCAGAGCTAAGCTTTTTTTTTTTTTTAAAGAAAAAGAGGTGCCAGAACTCAACATGAACACCTCCCTTGTACTCTTACAACAGCAATGGCACCCACCTGATGACACCCTTAACAAACTTCCGTTCCCAGGTTTCTTCAGTGGAAGTCTTGTGCTTTCAAGACGCTTTAAGTGATGTGGATGTGACATTGTCAGATTTGGTTGACTAATTGGAACAGAATATGGTTGGCAATGTACAAACCAATGTGCATGTCCATTCACATCCTGCCCTATGAGGAGTTATGTGCAAGGCAGTTGATCCACAGTGCTGGCCTCACAGGCAATACAAATAGAATTGGGCACAACAGTCCAGTAGCCCAAGTAATGTTCCCTTTCCCACTTCCCTTTAGAATGAAGTCTGTGGGAGGTCCTGCCCACCCTAACTGATGTCATTACACAGCAAAAACTGGTTGGTAATGTGATGCTCTGTTGTTATGGTCAGTATGTGATCCCTTGTTGTTTGGGATCATAGTTTTGTTTTGTTTTTTAAGGCACCAATGCAGCGTCAAATCAAGGAAAGAATAACTATGCTCAGGGATTAAGCGGAAAGTGCATTGCTCTCTTTTGTTTTTGTCTTCTTCCTCCCAATGGTAGCTCTCACTTTGAAAGCCGAACCTCAAACAGATTTGGTACAGCACTACTGTCAACGGGAACATTTGTGGTTCTGATATCATATCCCCAGCTCTTATTTTCATGCTTCCTTTCTGATGTTGCAACATTGCTTGGAACAGAATGTTTTGCTTTGGACTTAAAACACAAAAACCTAAGTAAGCCTTTCTTACGTACTGCTTCAAGATGAGTAACTCTGCAGGAAATGCTAACATTTCTATTTAATTGGACCAAGAGCTACCCTGAGCATAGAATAAATGAATTGATTAAGTGGTTCTCTTTTTTCCTTATATTCATTTTACTGCTGGAAAAGACTCTGAGTGTGTATTGGGTTATAGCAAATTCAAAATAGCAGGCCACACTCAAGCATTTATTTATTTAATTAAAGCATTTCTTAACTGCTCTTCGTCAGAATATTTCAAGCTGGTGTACAAAAGTGTGAAAACAATTCACACAATGAATAAATACAATGGATGAAATGCAACGCTGCATTCTTCTCATCATTCAATCTGTGCAAGATCCTCCAACCATCTGACTGGAGACAAATTCAGAATGTGTGGAAAGGAAAAGGAGGGAAAGCCTTGCTGCAACAGCAGGTCTTGCATTGATGGGGCTGCTTAGAGGAATCCTGTCCAATATAATTAAACAAAGTACAACAAACAACATAATAAAAAGGAGGCTAAAAAGTTAAAACGAAAACACAAAAATCCCTGCCTACCAAGATCAAGTAGATCCCTTGCTGGTAGGAACTTCCATCATTCCATACCATTCCCGTTTTCTCCTTATAGGTCCACATTCATTCCAGTTCAGGTATTTGTTTACAGATGGAGATCCTTCACCTGAAAAGAGGTGACGCTCAGGAGGAAAGGTTTACAGGGTTGAAATTATTCATCAGGTTTATCTTTTTAATCTAACATACGAGGCTTGTCTACATATTATCACCTTTCTCATGAGCAAAGGCTTATGAAAATCTGATTGTTTTTAGTTTAATTATTTGTCCCTGCCCTCTTTCCCCTTCAGGGCCTTTTAAGCTACATGAAACTAAGCAATAATGTTCAGAGAGCAAAGATGGGGAGAGTGAAAACTAGTGACATTAATTCCCCATGAATTCCAGTGCAGATATACCAATGCAAACCCTATTAAAATTAATAGGAGTCATGTGACTAAACCTCCTTGAGACCTGAACCTCAAAGATCTGTATTTAATTTTTGATTTAAAAGAGAAATGAAAAGTATTATTCTGTGGCAATGATGCCTCATTGGCCTGTCACCTGTGTATTTTTTAGCATAATTCAAAGGTTACTTTGAAGAAAATGATCCGTTTCAAGCACAGAAGCAACTTTTGTATTAGAAGTCAAGGGTCATGAGGATAGTTTAATTAGTATTACAAATCTGAGTAACATTTTCATCTTAATACTAAAACGAGATGTAGTATCTGCAATCTACCCCTTAGCTATAATTTTAGACTTAAACAGCCGCAAGGAATTCAATCAATAAAATATTTTTCATAACAGTGAATTGGGCCTACTTTTTAATCAGACTTTTGTAAAAAGAAAAAAGAAAAGAAAAAAGATTGACTATTAACAGAGTATTAATAAACCATTCTGTTAAATGGGATTTCTAAAAAGAGACTTGAATATAATATTATAGCATGCCAGTGAAATTTGGTGCAGTTATTTTTTTAAAAACGCTTTGAGCAATATTTATGCCATTCAAATGCAATGTAAAGGCATGAGGTAAACAAAGCTTTCATTCCTGTTCTGGCCTTATATTTATTATTATTGCAAGTTAATTATAAGACCTCATATAAGTTTTAAAGATTCAGTGATTATGTTTCCTTTTTATTAAACTTCGGCCAGAGGTTGTTATTCAGTTTTGTGCTGTTTTATTCTGTTTCTGTGTTGTTAACGTGCTATTTTACCCTGATTTAGTTTTTATGTGTATTTCATTTTTTGTTTTGCTTTCAGACTTTATTGTAAACTGCCTAGAGAATGTCAGTTATTGGGAGGTGCAGAAATGCAATGAACAAGCAAAAAGATAAAAAAAAGCAAATATGCTGGGCAGGATCCAGTGGATGAAGTATTATGAAAAAGGCCTTTTCCCAATACGATTTCTGCATGCCATGACCGCCTTTTACTTGCTCTCCTCCAAATTAAGAAGTCAAATCGTAGCCTTCCTCTCAGGGGAGTTTCTGTAGCCCCCAGATCATTTTGTTGCTGAATGTGGTTGACTTGTTGACTGTCCGGAGGTCATAACAGGGCTTGGAACCTCCAGGACCCATTGCCTTGCTCTCAGTACTTTCTCAGGCCCTGTCCCCCCTTGGTAATCAACACCCCTTCCATGAGTCATTTTGCTTGGCTGGAGTGCATTCTTGAACTGTGATAATGCCTCTTGCTTGGTTGATAGGATAGATGAATCATAGAATCATAGAGTTGGAAGAGACCACAAGGGCCATCGAGTCCAACCGCCTGCCAAGCAGGAAACACCATCAGAGCACTCCTGACATATGGTTGTCAAGCCTCTGCTTAAAGACCTCCAAAGGAGGAGACTCCACCACACTCCTTGGCAGCAAATTCCACTGTCGAACAGCTCTTACTGTCAGGAAGTTCTTCCTAATGTTTAGGTGGAATCTTCTTTCTTGTAGTTTGGATCCATTGCTCCGTGTCCGCTTCTCTGGAGCAGCAGAAAACAACCTTTCTCCCTCCTCTATGTGACATCCTTTTATATATTTGAACATGGCTATCATATCACCCCTTAACCTCCTCTTCTCCAGGCTAAACATGCCCAGCTCCCTTAGCCGTTCCTCATAAGGCATTGTTTCCAGGCCTTTGACCATTTTGGTTGCCCTCCTCTGGACACGTTCCAGTTTGTCAGTGTCCTTCTTGAATTGTGATGGATACCAGATAGATGTCTTCATGGTTTGTGATACCAGAAACCTCTGACTTTTGCATGACTGGAACAAAGCCTATTGTACGAAGACAAGAGACACATCCACTATTCCACCTACTTTTGCCTCTGGCTCTGCCTACTTTTAAGAAGATCTCTAAATATAAGTAGAGCCCTACTGGGTCAAATCAAAGGCTCATCTAGCTCAGTAGCCTGTTCTTACAGTGGCTGGTCAGTTGCCTATGCGAAACCTGCAAGCAGAACATTAGTGCCACAACATGCTCCCCACTTGAGCTACCCATCATCTGGGATTCTGAGGCATGAGACCTCCAATACTTCAGGTTACCGGTTTTCAACCTTTTTGAGTCCACGGATCTCTTGACCAACTACATTCTTTCTGTTGCACCCCTGTGGGGCTCAGGAGCCCAGTTACGTCACCCTTTGCCTGCAGAGCTGGCAGCGTCTCACCCTTTCTCGACTATCCTCCCTTGTGGAGTGTTCCCTCAGCCTCCTCTCCTCTCCTTGGGAGTCCTCTGGGCAGCTGCCGCCACCAGCCCTGCTCTCTGAGCTGCCCCCAAAAGACGTGCCTCCTTACACTGCCCCACAGGGGCCTGGGAAGCAACCCCTGGTCAGCCCCAGAGCCATCATTTGTCTGGGAGGCTGCTGCAACAAACAACTGAGGCAGAGACACGAGAGGGCATCAGACGAGGGAGGGAAGGAAAGAGGGACAGAGGCCAGTGTTGCCTGTGGCACCCTTGACCATCATTCAAGGCACGCCAGGGTGCCACGGCACACTGGTTGAAAACCACTGTTGTAGGTAATATAAGGAAATGGTAAAGGACCCCTGGACGGTTAAGTCCAGTCAAAGGTGACTACGGGGTTGCAGCATTCATCTTGCTTCAGGCTGAGGGAGCTGGCATTTGTCCGCAGACAGCTTTCCAGGTCAGGTGGTGCAATGGGACACCATGACGGAAGCCAGAATGCACAGAAATGCCACTTACCTTTCCGCTGCAGAGGTACCTATTTATCTACTTGCACTGCCATGCTTTTGAACTGCTGGGACAGAGCAACAGGAGCTCACCCTGTCGTATGGATTTGAACCACCGACCTTCCAATCAGCAAGCCCAAGAGGCTCAGTGGTTTAGACCACAGCACCAACCGCTCCCGTAAGTAATATACAGCCATCATGGCTAGCAGTAGCCATCAGTAGCTTTATCCTCCATGAATTTGTCATCCAAAGTGGTGGCCATGACTATATCTTGTAGGAGAAAATTCGAGTTTATGTGCTGTGTAAATTATGTCTATTTGCTTGTCCAGGATCTTCCACCAAGCACCATGTGAGGGGAATAAAAACCTAACCCTATCCACTTCCTTCACACATGCATATTTTTTTTTACACTATTACTATGTCCTCCGTTACTGTACTCTTTTCTATATATATATATTGTAAGCCCAAAAGCTCCAAATGTAACCTTTCCTCATAGGGGTGCTGTTCCAGCTTTGAAATCATTTTTTTGTTTCCCACTTCTGCAGCTTTCCTAGTTCCACAATATCATTTTTTAAGTGCAGTGACAGGAACTGAAAGCAGTCCTTTTCTTAATGATCCCTAACATGGAATTCACCTTTTTTCATAGCTGCTGCACACTAGTTGACATTTTCACTGAGCTACCCACCAAGTTTCCATTTGCTGGCCAGTCACCATCAGTTCAGACCACATAACTGCATACATTACATGAAGTTAAGATTTTTATTTTTTTGCTTCAGTGTACACCACATTGCCCTTGCTTACACTGAACTGCATTTTATTGCATGGGGACTCTGTGGTCAGAATGGTCATGAAAATATATGAAAGGAACATTAAATGTATGCATAAAAACAAAAGCAAAATGACTTTGATTATAACTTTGCAGCATCTGCCCCAAATGTTCACTAATGATGCCCTAAAGTGGTACTACAGGAACAGCAAAGTTAAAAGGTGGAAATTTTTATTTTTTTTTGGGGGGGGGGGAGAACAAAAACAAAAAATCCTTGTGCTGTTTAAAACAACTGACAACTACAATCACTAATTCAATTTTAAAAAGCTTTAATAGAAGTCCATCTGTGAGTTCAGTTTGCCTTGGGGAAGGTCTAATTTGAGCTGGCCACTAATGAAAGCTTTACATGACTATTTAGATGACTACTAAGGAAAAACTGAGAAGTTACCACAGCAACCTCAGCAATGCTTTGTAGTATTTTCCCCCACTGGTGGCTTAATATTAATCTTAAATTACTCCCTTAGAACACCAAATTTTATTTTGCAACTTTCACAAGGGACTTTAGTTTAAAGAATGAAAAGGAATCTTCTCACCCTTTCAGAACTTTATCTTTTATGTTAATGGAAAGCAGATAAACCATGTACCTAATGCTAAAAGCAACAGAATGAGAAACTTTCATTCGTTGAGTTGTGTTCTCTCAGTATTTTGATAATGATGAACGCCAAGTAAAATACGACATGGACAATTGGATGGGCTATATGGAATATCCCTGGATGAAGGGATCAGACATGTAGAAATAGGGTTTGCAAGTTGGAGACGTTCCCTCATGTGGGATGCTGGACAACAGAATTAAGGAGACAGTAATTTGATGACATGCCCTAAACCCACTGGGGCTTAATAGATTGTAGAAAGCCTTGGGATGGCAGTATTACCTGCTGAGTCACTCTCTCATTTGATTAAATATCAAGTTTGTTTTATGCCAAGTTTGTAGTCTGCATTTATGGACCCCAGAATATCACAAAACTGATTGCCCAAGCTTTACATTGGCATGAAACTACAGTCTTGGATCAAGGAAAATCCAGCCTGGTTCCACCCCAAATGTACACATTTAAAATATATATATATATATATACTTGACCCTAAAGCCATATCTGTCCAGGAAGATTTAAACATAGCTAGGCCTGTGCCAAGTCAGAAACTGGCACAATTTCCTCAAAGGTATCTTCCATTATTCTGACAGTAGTATGGCTCTCTTTTCTTTCAGCATTTGTGGAATGTTATTTTTATTCCAAGCAATCGTGGCTCATTCTGAAAAGCCCTCAGATATAGTAAACTGCTTTCCATGGAGTAATGCAGAGGCAGAGAGCTTAGTGGCATCCACATAAAGGAAGTTCAATCCCTGGGAAAAACCCCCCACAATTCAAGGTTCTGTGAAGACCCACTGGCCTTCTGGGACACTGCTGACTTCTAGGAAACCAACTACTTCCAGAAATCAGGTCTAGCTTCTAGGCCTGTTCACTATTCATTCAGTATGGCAGTGGTGGGAACCTCATACACAGGGGCTAAATGTGGCCCTTCAGGCCCCTGTCTACCAGGCCACGGATTTTCCACAGGCCACCCAAAACACCCTCACAAGCCCTGTACGCTGCCTCCTGTTGAAATGTGCCCTTGAAGTGTGATAGGACCTCTTCCTTGCCTGTCTGAAGGACAGAGAGATGTAAAGGGGGCATGTGTCCAGAAAACTCCGATTTTGTGTGGTCTGCTGTACAACGATAAGAGTCACAGCTATTGCTCTGCCCACTCCTGCCTCTGTCCACACCCACCTCTGGCATACAGCTCCTCGAAGGTTGCCCATGAGAGAGATCAGCTCTCTGTCTGTTTTTTTGTTTTGCCTCAGCCCATTTTATGGAATTGCCTGTAAACAGGTTGATTGTATTTATCTACACAAACTAATATAACATACCATCTTCTGGGACCATGCCCCCACACAAGTCATGTGACCCGCATTAGATTTCAGCCCTGAAAAAGCACTTTTTTTGGGGGGGAGGGTTAAGACTGCAGTGTGAGATTGTGCTAGATGGTGGCACCCAAAATGGTCACCGTGTACTCATGCAAAATAATGGGATGTCCCAGTTTTCCTGGGGCAGTTAAGGGGCATGATATAATTGATTTGGTTCTTCATATAAGTAATGATTAAAATAACAGCTTCTACTTGGTTTACACCAAATAGTATATTTAATTTTATAAATTCTTCCACAGAGAATCTTGTGCATGCTATCATTTTATCCCCCCACTTCCACATAGACGACAGACAGACCACAGGCAGCTGACATTCCGAAAAGGCTGACTGATACATTTCTTCCACAAGCTGCAACCACACCTTCAACATTTATGTCTTAATTGCCAGTATAATTTCCCTTTTTTGAGGTTACTGTGTCTCTTTAAAAAGAAAAAGAAAACACCCCAAAAATGTATGAATATCAGATTGTCAGTATTGTTATGAGGGTTTTGTGGGGGGAGGGTTCAGTCTGGATGATGCCCCAAGTCCCTTCCAATTCTTGGGAGCCTGTATTTGTGGGGGTACAATGTATGAGGGGAAGCTTGCCAAAGCAGTTCCTTTGCTTAGATAATGGCTTTGGCTAGCTAGTTCAGCACCACAATTAACATAACCAAAGAAGTTGTTCTGTGAGATAGGACAAATGGGTATGCCTTCTCCCCACTCCACCTAGCCATTATGTAGGAGAACAATAGTCAGAGAGCAGAGCTGGAAGCAGGCTGGAAGTTGGAGGCACAGATCCAAAGCTGTGACTAATGGAGAAACAATATATATTTTTTGGAGGGGGGGGTAATGCTGTGAACCCCTCGAGCCTATGTTCAGGATGTATATATGTGTAAATAAAACTCTCCATCCTAAAGGCACCACCATGTACCCTTAAGATCCCACAGTCTCTGCTGACCTTCACTTCAAGGGAACTAGAACTCTGGGCAAGTGCTGTAGCCTCTCACAGCTCTGATATGGCATATAACAGTATTGATATGGCTATTCCCAGTCATACAGAGAATGCCCTTTTAAAAATAAGAATAGATGAATAGGGAATAGGGCATAGCAGGAACAGCAATTTTGTTTATAAATATATTTATATACTACGCCAGAGTTGTCCATGACTGGACTTAATGGTCAGGGGTCCCTTTACCTTTACTATATAATAAAAATATATCAAAGTGGTTTGCATCAATAAAGACACAAAGCCATACAGCATAAGCCTAACAAGTTAAAGACAAGTAAAAACAAGTTAAAAACAAAAAAGTTTAAACACAGCTAGGTTGTGCTTTTTCTCAAATTGGATTGAAGCTGGATTTGCAGGGGAAGGGGGAATGCATAAAGATCCAGTGTTTCCTAAGAAGTGATAGAATAGATATGGATTAGGGCTAACACCGTGCATACTCTGCTTTCCACACCAGTGGTTGGAGGGCACTGGATGCAGAATATGTATACATCCTTTGTTTATGAAGACACTGGAAAGCACTGGGAGATTCTGACCAAATATCAGGTATGCCATGAACCCCAGGCTTACCTGGCAGCAAGTCAGTATGTCCAGTCCAAAGTCCAGGGATCAATCCACACGCCTGAGGTCCAAAGATCAGGAAACACAGTCCAGGGTCAATCCAAATAGGCCAACGCTAAAGTCCAGCAGTCAGGATACAGTCCAGAGTCAAAGAACAATCCCATAGAGGCCCAGGAGCATCTAAGCCAAGGTTCATCAACATGGGCAATTCAGTTCTACTTCCCTTTTGTACTTCCAATGCTGATTGCAGCCTCTGGGCTTGATGAGGCAGGTGACCCTCACCTGTTCTAAGCCCACTCCAGCTGAGGAATCACACAACTCCTCCCAGAGCTAGTGAACCCCACCTGGCCAGCTGGTAAGCTAAGCTGTAGGCCCTCGCCTGCCTCAGCCTCCTAGAGCGCCACTCCTGCTACTCCCTACATTTCAGAGCCTGCTGTGGTCACGGAGACAAGGCTTCTCTGGCTCTGGTGATGGGCTCTGCTGCTCTGGTTCCTGTGCATTGACCCTCACCCCCTGGCCTCCATCGTGCTGTGAGTACTTCCTTCCCCATTCCCTGCTTGTCCTGGTTTGTCCTAGTCCTGGCTACACCCCTCGCTGGGATCCTCTTCCTCCTCCCCATTGTCCTGCCAGTTCATGACAAGGAATAACTTTCTGACAGTAAGAGATGTTTAACAGTGGAACAGACTCTCTTGGGAAGTTGTGGATCAGGCATAGGCAAACTTGACCCTCCAGATGTTTTGGGACTACAATTCCATCATCCCTGACCACTGGTCCTGTTAGCTAGGGATCATGGGAGTTATAGTCCCAAAACATCTGGAGGGCCGAGTTTTCCTATGCCTGTTGTGGACTATTCACTGGAGGTTTCTAAGCAGACATTGGATGGTCTTTTGTCATGGATGCTTTAGTTGAGATTCCTGCATTGCAGGGGGTTGGACTAGATGGCCCTTGGCGTCCAATCCTACCCTACAATGCTATGATCCTATGATTTAGCCCAAGGTTGCTCCAGCTGTGAATTAGAGTGATGCAGTTTGCTTCAAGTGGAACTGGGATGTGGTGGGGGCAGAGGAAGGCAGGAACTGGTGTTGAATGGTGCAACAAGACTTCTAAAATCATTGACCTTCATGCAGGTCTAAGGTGGGGTGGCAGTGAGACTCCAATTCAGGTAGCAGAATGTCTTGGGTCAGCATTGATTCACGTTTTGGTGCCCTCCCAATTCTTTTACTTGACCTTTGGCCTTGTATTGCTTTTGAACTTGTAGCAGAAGGTTGGCTGTCACTTCCCCTAATTTCTGCATATGGCAAAGCTTGCATTGCTTCAGAGGCTGCTGCTCTTAGTCTAAAGAAATACATTCAGTCACCCAGCAAATGAAAGCCTTTCTGTCGTATGTCATCCATTTCAACAATACACATCCAAATTGAAATTTAGAGATGATGCTTTGTTCACATGCATCAGGAAATTTTTACATTTCTGTGGCCTACGTTAATGTGTTTTCCCCATCATGTTCAGAAAAAGGGGTCTGATTATCTATGAAGGTTGATCCGTAAACGTTTTCATTCATCCTGGAATAGCAAATGTGTATGTTTACACTGTCATCTGAAAAGATAACTCCGGAACCACATTATTGAGCCTGTCACAGATGTTTCTTGAGGGAGTGACCAATTTGCTAGGAGAAAAAGAATCAAAAGAAGCTAGGAGAAGATTTTCTTTAAAGCAGGACTCTCCTCCTCGCCAGTGTCTCTCCATTCTTCAGATGAAATTCTAACCTGTGATGCCTTAGAATCCAGTCTTCAAAAATCAGTACAAACAGTGCCAAACAGAGATATTTTTGTCATCTTACATGAAATATTTAAATGCCCTCCTCTCATCCCCTTGGCACTGACTGCCAGCTTTATGGACCCAGCATCATTCAACCAGATCAGCCTGCAGCAATCTCAATTAGGATTACATGCCTAGACAGACTGATCAGTTAGATGTTGTCTACTCTATTCTGTTCTGTTGTGTAGCCTCATCCCTCTGCTGTTGGCGTTCCTGCCTTTTCCACGTATCTCCTTTTCAGTGTGTTGTTTTCCCTGCACTGCTGCTTCCCGTGAGTCCTCAATTCTTGCCCCTTGTTTGCTCTCCTACCTTGGGTTTCTCTGGATCTCTGGTGGGTTAGTACAGCAGATATTCAGGGTTTGCATCTTTCCAAAGCTCCTGCTGTCTGGTATCAGCGTTCCATTCTCCCTGTCTCTTGTACCTGCCTGCTTATTGACTGGCTCCATGGGCTATGGCTGCTATGCTAACATCTCCCTTCATTGGCCTTGCTGGATAACTTGAATCCTGGCTTGGAAATCTGACTTTCTTGCAGAACTGCTATAGCCAAAACTCAGTAGGTCTACCTGGAGTATTCCTCAGTCTTGATGCATTGGCTTCTTTTGACATAATGGCAAGAGGTGGGAGATACACATGGAACAACACCCGTTTCAAATTGTTTAGGCATGACTGATGTGGCATGGTACAAGTATTGCTATAGGGGGAACTGTCATTGCTCAGTGAAATGATGGCACATCAGACAGCCCTAGCCATTTTGATTTGGGTGATGCCAAGGCATGAGACTGGTGCCAAGCATTGGCATTGTAAGGCAGTGACAATGTTGGGCACCACCAACAGCTCCTGGAGCTCTCTGCTCTTCAGGAATATAGAAACCCAGGAAGTTGCCTCATACCAAGTGAAACCATTGGTCCATTTAGCATCATTATATCAACATTTTATAGCAGCAGCTCTCCAGAGGCCAGGAGTGTTAGAGGCACCAGGGATTGGACCCGAGACCTTTTGCACGCAAAGCATGAGCCACATTTCCTTCTTGCTGTCACAGGTTGTTCACCTGACCTTTCTGAGCCAAAAAAAGAAAGTAAGGAGCAAAGAGAAGAAACAGCAGCCTCTGCCTTGGCAGATAGACTCAGAAAAAGATGGCAAGGGGAAGGGCAAAGGTGACAGTGGCTCCAAAAGATGGACCCACAGTTCCCCCCAAAGCTGGAGTTGGTTCTCCAGAGGCAATTGTTCTTTTTGATAAGTCTTCCAGAAGAACAGTGTGGCCTTGTGGTTCAGGCAATGCAAAGAAGCTTTGGTGGTTGTGCTAAACAGTATGGGAGGTTCACTTTTAAAGGAGTGGAAACTGAGGGCCTTGCATTTGCATGCCTGATAGCAAAAATAGGCAGTGAATAGTAAAAGCTGCTTGCGGTGGTGTCTATTTCAGCTTGGGGCCAGCCTATGAAGGTCAATAATTTTGATGAAAAGCTAGTGCCCTCCCCCCCAAAAAAAATAACCAGGGGAAAGGTAATGTGAATGTGCTGCTGGTAAGTAACTCTTCCATGGTCTTCTGCCCAGTAGCATCAGTGTCTGCTTATGCCAAGGGGTTGCCCATACTCCCAGTCCTAACAATTTTGATAGACTGATTGAAAACCATCATAGGAAATCAATGTAATTTTTCACATATTTCTTCTCAAGATGGTATGCATGATGCATCAGCTTCAGACGCCAATGTTTTCTTCAAGGCATTCCCCTCCATCCCAACAGGAAACCCTTAAGTGTTTAGCTGAACCGTCTTTATTGGTTAATTCAAATGTTTCCTACTTACTGGAGGCTATTTAAATAGGCATCTGAGATTCCTACGTACTATTTGTATTTTAGGAATATAAAATAAACTGGGGTTGGGGCAAACCCTTCTGTGAAAACACACAAGGAAACAAGTTTTGATTGGGTTAGGGTATATGAGCACCAGGCAGGTATTTTATCTGTAAGTGGAATGTGGTGCCCTTTGAGGCACCCTTGAGCTGATCCCAGAAGCTGACATTTCTATCTTTTATCATGCTTGCTTATTTGGATTTCTGGCAATGGATTCTGGAATCCAGCCATCTGAGCAATCTTTATCTTTACCATCAAACTGGTCTTACTGAAATGGCAGTACTGATTCTAAATGGGATTGAATCTTAAAGAAGGGTTTAGGGATTAAGCTTCCTGATATTAATTGTATTTCCAGCATAAAATTAGAATAATTTAACAGCAGGTGCACAACCCCAGCCTCCATGCACTACTGGGAGACTACCGAACCTGATGCTAACAGACAGGAACTCATGGAATCACCGTGTAGCATCAGGATCTATAGAGAAAGACATAGGAGACTCATAGGAAACTTTGTCTAAGGAATCAAATGCCCCCCACTGTACCTCACTGGTTAAATGGAACACAAGAGGCTATGGAACCTAGGAGTAATGTTCACCTTCAGGCTAGAGGGCTGGCTCTATCAGAAACTAAGTTCTCCACAAAGAGCCTGGAAGGGATGGTGTGGGGCCAGAGGTGTGAAAAGGCTCACTTTGTTTTCAACCTTTGTTGGAGCAAGTTGCTCACCGAGAGTTCTCTGTGGTTCTGCAACTCCAGGGCCACCTTTCCCTTTCCTTCACCATACAAGAGAGCCAGTGTGGTATAGTGGTTCGAGAGTTGGACTAGGTCCTGGGAGACCAAGGTTCAAATCCCCATTCAGCCATGAAGCTCACTGGCTGACCCTGGGCTAGTCATGGCCTCTCAACCTAACCTAGCTCACAGGATTGTTGTGGGGGTTGAATGAGGAGCTCCTTGGAGAAGAAGGTTGGATATAAATGAAGGTAAACAAGCAAGCAAGCAGTCATTCGGTCCCTTCGCAAACAGCCAGTCACCAGCTGATATGATGGCTTAGTTTATTTGAGAAGCAACTCAAGCATCAAAGTAATCAAAGGCACAACCCACATGGGATTGTAGCTACATTTTGGCCTGTGGAGCACCCTCCCATCAAATGGCAAGGAGATGAGTATAACCTTTAGAAGACATCTGAAGGCAGCCCAGTATTGGGAAGTTTTAAAATGTGTAATGTTTTATTATGTTTTTATATATGTCGGAAGCTGCCCAGAGTGGCTGGGGAAACCCAGTCAGATGGGTAGGGTACAATTAAGTTGTTGTTGTTTGTTGTGTTTGTCTGTTTGTGTGTGTGTGTGTGTCAAATGCGGTTGCCTTCTTCCAGGTTAAAAAAATAAAGGCTTTGGGCTTTTTATACGTGGTCCTTTATCCACAAGAAAACAACAAAGCTGTTTGTGGCGATTTTTGCTTGCTTGCTTCTCTGCTAAGAAGGGGGAAATGGCGATTTGGAATGTAACACTAAAGACAGCGTGCACTGGCTACAGTAACAAAGTGTAATTCATAGCCTTTCAGCTGACACAGGGCTTTGTTGTGGTTAGATATTCGGCAAAGCACAAAGCGCTGTGCACTCCTAGCTATGTTGCTTCCATCTTTACGACTTCTCTGTGCTGCTCATAACACTCAGGATGTTTCATAGCAAAACAGCTAAATATAAGACAGTCTATTTCCAGTCATCCCGAATATCAATCTCTCACGTAAGCACTCAGGCCAAAATAGGAGCACATGGGCTCTTTCTCATGTTACTATTTAATAACATGGCACTCCTCCCTGTTATGTCACTCATGTATCTGAAAACAGCATGTGGAAATAATTAATGCACCTAAAGGGAAGGGACGTGCATATTGAAGAGACTGCCTCTGTGCAACTTACTTGTATTAATTATACCCACATGGGAATGACTCATGAGAGAACTCTTATGTCTTTAAAAGGTAATGTTGGGAGCAGCCTTAAATACCACCATTGAGGATCATTTACTTTTAGCTCCATTCCTCTTTTCTCCATTTAATCTATTCATTATGCCAAATCTTATTTTTGTGACCTTTGCCCAGAGAATCTCCAGCCTTCCAAAGCTCACAAATGGGCTCTTGTGTCAAGCTGACACACTGCTGGCCAAGTGGAACAGCACACACAAAACTAAGTTTCATAGACCTCCCACACCACACCTGAGGTGGGATTTCTTGGGCGCTGTCTTGGTGGGAGGCTGTGGAGTCTCCTAAACATCAGAAAGTGATGCAGACTGTTCATTGTGGCTATGGAAACATTCAGATAAGCAGTAGTGACATATGCTGTCATAAGACAGAGCCCACAGGGCTCAGGGGTTGGAGTGGTCAGCTTCATCGTCAGGACAAGGTTCAAGTTATCATCCCAGTTATATGTCTTCTGGACTGTCTTAAGGACTGTGCAGACAACTGATTTCTAGCACAATTCACATTATTTCTAAAAAACTGTAGTGGACCTGCCACATATCAGTCCAACATTTTGGGTGGTAGTCAATTAAGTTTTACTGAGAGTAGATCTACTGAAATGAATGAACATGACAAAGTTAGGTCCACTAATTCCAATAAGTGGCTCAGGTCAAGTGAGTCAAGCTTGGTTTAATACCACCTGTTGCTCCCACAGTCTCCAACTAGATTCATCTGGTAAGCCCATGAGTAGGATATGAGCACAACAGCACTCTCCTGCTCATGTTCACCAGCAAATGACATTCAAGGGTACTCTGCCTCTGGTACAGGAGGTAATATAGAGCCATCATGACTAGTAGCTAATGATAGATGGGATCCCCTTTAATGAGGGTCCTGGTTGCTCACGAGCCCCTGAGACAACCACCGCCAGGTTGAAGGTGCTGGGCGTGGCCCAGGCCTTGTCTGTATGGCCCCACAACCACACCAGGTCGTTTGAGCCAATCAGTGCAGGTGGAGTGATTGGTGGGGGCCTATAAAAGCCGGAGCGTGACGTGGCTGAGGCACTTGCTTCGTGCTGCCGAACACCCGCCCTCCTGTCCCTATTTGTAGGTGTTGCTGCTTTAGCCTTGCTTCGGATATTGGCTGGTTGCCTGTTTTGGAACAGTGGCCGGGTAGGATTTTTTCCATTTGGCAAATTGGCAGTGGCCACTTGGTTTTCGCCTACTACCCCCTTAGCAATTGTCACAACTTTGTAAGGTTAGGCGGTTAGGCATTGGCTTAATGAAGTGTGTGGGAGGGGAGGTGCAGCCATCACCTGCCCCTCCATGAATAAGGGTATTCCAGTAAAGGAATCTGAGGGTCCTGGATCTCACCCAAAGTCCGCTTCAGAGGCTAGGGCCATGCCAGGACCACAGGAACCCCGAAGTGAGTTGGTCGACCTTCATCAATGTTGCTCCCTCGTTTGGTGTTTACCCTTTCAGACTACCAGCCAGAGAGGCGGCAGTCAGTTATAGTCTGTTGCCAGTGCCTAAGCCAATACCACTCACTTTGCTGTAATCAATAGAAGAAGAAGAAGAGTTTGGATTTGATACCCCGCCTTTCACTCCCCTTCAGGAGTCTCAAAGCGGCTAACAATCTCCTTTCCCTTCCTCCCCCACAACAAACACTCTGTGAGGTGAGTGGGGCTGAGAGACTTCACAGAAGTGTGACTGGCCCAAGGTCACCCAGCAGCTGCATGTGGAGGAGCGGAGACACGAACCCGGTTCCCAGATTACATGACTACCGCTCTTAACCACTACACCACACTGGTTGTGGCCTAAATTTTGCCCATTAACTTAAACCAAAATTATGTGTCAGTGTGAAGTTATTTACTTGGGGAAGGGCTTGGGGGCCTTGGGGGGGGCAACCTTATTTGCAATGAATTTGTCTAATTCTGTTTTAAAGCTGCCCACATTGGCAGCCATCATGACAGCTAGTGAATTCCATATTCTAGTTATGTGCTGTTTGAAGAAGTACTTCCGCTTGCTGAACCTCCCACCCTTGAGCTTTGCTGGATGACTCCAGTTTCCAGTATTATGAGATGCTGAGACAAACCTCTTCCTATACACTTTCTTTGTTGTTGGAGATCTTCCAGACACCTACATCAAAGAAGCCCTTCTCTGGCAGGTATAGCACATTTCCCCGGCACTCAAATGGAAACATTTGTCACATGGACAAGGCAGGCAGGTATGGGGATGTCCAAGCTTTTAGATGTTGTATCCATTGTTGTTGTAAATGGAATGTAATTGTGAGTTATATACAGGCGGCAACCCTTTTAAGTGTGTCCAATTGACACACAATTGTCCTTTGGGACCTGGAAGAAGGAGTAACAGGGGTGTAACAGGGTATGGGGTATAATGGGGCAGGCCATAACAGGGCAGGGAGTGCTTATATAAGCTCCGCCAATGCACACGGAGGCTGGGAATAAAACCCCACACAATATTGTCGCTGCATGTACATCTATTGGATATATAACTGGGAGTGATCACCTCTCAATTGCATATAAGAACGTCCCGGCAAAAGTTCCCAGCCACATACAAGACCTAAAATCTCCAGGGGGTTTTTTTAAATAAAAAAAATATTATCAGATACCAGGTGATGGGAAAGACCTTCTGCCTGAGACGATATTCTGGAAGATGGTCCAGAAAAGGCAGTTTCCAATTTTCTGTGGTTATACAAGTGATGAGCAACAGAGTTCTGCATTTTGAAAATGCTTGTTATGTTCTTAATGGTTTTATGTTCCCTTCATGCACATCTGCAGCGCTGCTGTTCATATTTAGCAATCCTGAAAAACCAAAAGAGCAAAAAACAAAAACCCCTAACTTTCTCTTTACTGGCTGAGAGCTGTAATATAAAATTAAGGGCAGACTAGCCCATTGAATGTCCAAAGGTGCATGAAGATGACAAAGTCACTCACTTATGCATCTGTATATGCCCATAGAAAAATGTGTAAAGTGTTAATAAGCAGATCTCATCAGTCAGTAGACTCACAGGCTGTGGAATTTCAGTATCATCTTTCCATGACAAGAGCAATATGTTGCCAATTGTTATGCTTTTGGCAGGCATTCAGATTCCAAATTGTTTGTGCACCTCCGGATACTTCTGAAGTTAGAACTGGACTCAGCTGACTCACAGTGAATGGTCATTTATACAAGAATTGCATATGGATTAATATGCCACCACCACACACACAGACAGACACAGAACAGAAGACAACCTCTTTGTCATGGAGAGAGATTATTTTATTAGGCAGTCACAAAAATCTCAAGCAGAAGACACCAATGAGTGGCTGCTTGGGATTTTCCTTTGGCCTTGTGGGGCTGTTATTCTACTTGACCACGACTTTGTAGTTGTAGAGAGAGCCGTTCCCAGCAGCACCAGCCCAGTAAACAGCCAGATGGAGATGACAGAAAGGCCATATTTTTACACCCACAGAGGGAAACTGATGGTATATTCAAAAGGCAAAAATGGAAGGGCAACCCTGGGGGAAGGGAAAAAAAGCCCCCAACCTAGAGAGACACAACACCTGAAACAGGTGCTCAAATGTAGTAATTTGAACACAGACATGTATTGATTTGTTTTACATTTTACATTCATTTTTAACATTTATTATATATGTTATTCATCTGCAGTGCCCCGAGGAAGATTGTTATCGAAACATGGTGAGCAATTTACATGTAATAATAAATTATAACCTTTGAGCACTAGATCTGTCTCCTTCCCCCCCTCTCCCTCCCTCCCTCCTTCCATTGCATGTGTGTGTGTGTGTGGGAGGGAGGGAAGGAGGGAAGGAGTGTGTTTTTGGCATATTAGGGGAAAAGAATGAAGCAACTATATTTTGATTGGAAGTCATATTACACTGTGATGAAATGCACTGGCAGAATGCCACTTTAAGAATTCAAAGACATTAAGAAAGTTCACAGAGATGATTAGTAAGGCTGACACCCCTTGCCACACTATGACACACGTTCTAAACTTATGACACATGTTCCAGGGATTTCCTCCGCCCCTAGGGAACTTCTAACTCACCTTTTATTTTCTTCCTGGTCTTTCCCACAACAAATTCCACTCCTCCTTAGAAATACAGTCACCCTGACTCTTGTGCCATAGATCAGTTGGCTACTTTATTTGGCTGTCTGGCATGATAGCTATTAAAACACTAGTTATACTTTTCTTTTTTCTTAAAAAAGCCAAAAAGCAGAATCATCATATGTTTAGTATCAAGGCATATAAACTGCTAAATAAGGTATCATTTAAAAGCTTTTAACACATATGAAACACAAAGGAAGTCAGAAGAAGCAGTAAAATGTGTTTACACATGAGCACAGAATCTGTCTGTCTTAGAAGTTCTGGTTTTTTCACATCAGTTCCTGGAAACGCAAGGCCTAATCTATGCTGTACACTTCAATCACATTTGGTTGTTCAGGCACAGCACTGCTAAACAGCCAAGAAGGGTTAAGCCTGTTTTTTGAGATTCCTTCAGATTCCATCTCTTGTATGGACCTGCTTCTCTTATCAGCTGTTTGAACTGATGGTCAGGTGCTCAAAGGTGTGGTGGAGGAACTCGGTAATAAAGGCTGCTGGCTGAGCACCAGTGATTTCAAGGTTTGGGGGGAAAATGTGTGTAAACATAAAAGGAAGGGTGCAAGCAGCCCACATGCCACTCAAAATGTATCATGCTGAAGCTTCCATTTCCATTGATACATTCTTCTTGTGCATGTTTAGCCATTACTTGGGGAACAAATAAGGACAGAGAGGGCTCATGTGCATTGGCTCCCCCTTCTCTGCCCCTTAGACAACAAAAAGACAGGGGCAGGAGGTGGGAAGGAGCATGCAGCCACTCAACAGGCCATCCAACTATCACAGCTCAGCAGTTCATCTGAGATGCCAGTGGGATAGACCTTAGGGCCAAATACTGGGGGGCATTACAGCCTGAGGAAGGCCCTAACAATGGCAGAGAGTGAGCAGCAGCTGGTGGAGGTGGCCACAAATGGCTGGTGTCCACACCCCTAACTGGTACACTGCATCACTTTGCAGCTCATGATACCCAGGTGAAAGAATTAAGGATATAGAGAGACAACAGGACTGCTTGAGGTCCCCTGATTACATAATTGCAGAACATGAGAGATATGTTGTTGTCCCGGCAGCATACCTCCATTTCCTTGTATCCAGAAATGCAAGAAGGGCCTTTACTCTTCCCAGAATATTGCCTCTGGAAGGATCTTTTGGAAAAGTCCCGTACGCTCAGAGACTTTGCACTGCCCATTAGGGGAAATAGGAAGCCCTGAACACTTATTTTTTAGACATCCTTTTTATGATGAGGCACATAGAGATACCATCGACCCGCATCTGGTGAGGTTTGCTGATTTTCCAGACAAGCCTAAACTCAATTTTCTCCTCTTAGGCAAAAATCACAAGACGACCCGGATGGTTGCCAGATTCTGCATGCAGATTTGTAGGCGTAAAACACCCCCTGGAACAAATAAAACGCTAGGAAAACTGCCATAGCCAGCCTCCCGGCTGTCCTAGGGGCAACCTACATGTTAGTTTAACCTTAGGTCTTTTTGTGTTCATGCGACTATTTTAATCTATAATCTGTTATTGTATATTGTTTTAAATGTCTATTTCACTCTTGTGAAAGCAGTCTCAGTTGTGCTTCTGAACTGACACCCAGGTGCATAAAAGGTTAAAACAAAGCAAGCGGGAAAGAGTAAACCAAACCCAAACAAGTGGAATAGTGGTGTCATGGAGAAGTGTGGTCCAGCTGCCCAAAAGGTAAAATGAAGTGAGGTGGCAGGAGCAGCATGGCAGGAGAAACCAGCTCCTAGAGTGCTGACCCAGTGGTGTGGCCTGGCTGGAGATGTTGGTTACTACTCAATGCAGGCTCCGAGGCCTCACCAGAAATAGTTTATTAACCATTAGCTAAGTTTGTAGTGAGTTTATACATGAACAACGGAAGACAACACAGAGGGTAGAAGAATTGTGTGTGAGAGAGAGACTGTGGCCCCACCAAGACCAGCTCACCTGGCTCCATCAAACTAGGCAACACATCTGTCAGAGGTGCAGCTGTTTCCCCCGTGCAATGTTTAAGAAGCATGCATCATGAAACTTGTGGCCCTTTACCTGTATAGAAGTTGTACTCTTGTGAGGAGTTTTGTTTTAACGAAGCTTTCAACTCATGGAAGCTTCCTCTACTGCTCCTGATCAGGAGGCAGACTGGGTCAAAAAAATGCTCCAGGAAAAGAAATTAGCCCTTATAGCAATGGCTCCCAAACCATAGGACAGAGTCCTCCCCACCCTCTGGAGACACCTGGAGAAAGAAGATTTTGTAGCAGACATTTTCGTTCTAGCAGCAGAGTGTCTAGCCTTGAAAATTGTTTGTGGATAATCAGGAGAGCTGCAGGGATGCCTAGCCACCACCCATTTGTGGCTAACATGTGAAGGGGGCTTCTGGGATATGCTGTTCTGGATCTTTCCCACTCTATTACTGTCTTGCTGGGAGGGCATCAGGTGGGAAAGATCCAGAGTCAGCTCCATCTATGCAGCATCTAGTAGTCATTCACATACATAGCTATATGGAACAGCACTATAGGGAAGTGGTTGTGGGTATGCGTGGAGGTGGCCAGAATTGACTTTGATAATAATCTGTTAGGGGATACAGGCTTCACAGGTTTGGACCTAATCCAAGTCACTTCATTGCACACACAGGTGTTGGCTGTTGGGCTTTTTATTGCCTGCAGCATCCTTTTGCATATGCAAGTCTTGATTCACAGGGAAATTCATATGCGGAAGCCTTCTCCCATGAATGGCTACTTGCTGCTTTGGGTAGTAAATGCTTTTAGCAAACCACAGGCAATAACCGGTAACATGGATAGAACACACTGGAACTAACATCACAAATCTAAACGTTGTTCATGCATTCAGAAGCAATCTAGAAGTCTTCTTACATATTGGATCAAATTAAAAGTTGGTAGTAATGCTTGCAACCATGAGACTGAGGCTAATGAACCTTGTGACATCCCCAGCAGCTGACCTGGGATCCTGCACAAGTGCCAAGGCTTTAAAATATATATATCTTTATTTTTGCAAGGCTTTTTTTATCCAGGCTGGTGCTGAACACATTTGGGATTTGATACCTCATATTGAAATAATTATGGGTATAGATGGAGTTCTCATTTTCAGTGACTGATAGTAATTCAACCGGAGTCAAGCTGAGCTAATGTATCTGGTGTGCAGATGAAGGCTCTTCAGAAGTTGTAAGCAGGTCCTCTAGGTTAGCTCAGAATTAAATGGCACCCATTCTGCCCCCAGACTTGCTCAAGCATGTGACTCACCCCCATTCTGGAAGGGCTTTGACTACTGTCGTAGACCTTTTCTTAATTGTAATTTCACCACAATGACAAGACTGCTTAAAATTTGTTCTACTGCACCACATGTTAAGAGTTTAATGGATTTGCATGCTTTTTATTAAAAACACTTCATAATGACACCACAAAACATGAATCTTCATTTGCCAATGGAGCTTCAACACATTTTTCAAATGAAAGACAACAAGCTATTTCCAGTGAAAACAGCACATTACATAATGGTTGTTTGTTATGGCCGTAGGGTGGTTGTGAAACGCAAGGAGCAAGTTGTGGGAGAGAACTTTGCTAATATTGGGGTGGGTGGGAGGTGAAAATATTTGAAGAGGTTCATGGGGGAGGGAAAACAACATTTTTTACCTTAATTGGGGGCCGACCTGCCTCATACATTTAAAGCAGTAGCATGTCACTTTAAACCATCATGGATTCCCCCAAAGAATCCTGGGAACTGTAGTTTGTTAAGGGTGCTGAGAGGAGACTCCTATTCACCTCATAGAGCTACAATTTTCAGAGTTCTCTTGGAAGAGGGATTCCTTGTTAAGCCACTCTGTTATGTTCAGGTCCTGCTTTCAGGCTTTCCACTGACATCTGGTTGGCCGCCGTGAGAGCTGGATCCTGATCTAGATGGGCCATTGGCCTGATCCAGCAGAGCTTTTCTTTTGTCCTTATATAAATTAGGACCAGTAGATGTCTTCCCAACTTACCTGGGGTTAGGGAACAAATAGAGAAGAATTAGGGAATAAATAGAGAAGAATTGTACGAACTGCTGCTCTCCAGATACACTGCAATGTGAAATATGGTGGGTGTACCAAAAGGCACTGTCTCAATCACAGAAGTTGTATATGGCGCATTTGTTCATACAGTTTACTCCTCTACCTAATACATTTACTAAGGCATGGGCAAAGATATTATGTGGAAGCTGCCTGGAACTGGCTTACACTCTGTGCCTAATATGATGTGGTGGACAGAGAAACCGACTTGATCAGGGACCCTTGTTTCAGATTCCTGCTAAGCCAGGAAAGTTTATGGGAGGAGCCTGGGCCTGTCATGGTCTCTTAGCCAAACCACCTTATAAAGTGGTGATGCACGTATAATATGGGAAACATCAAGCATGTCCTTCTGAGCATCTTGGGTGGAAGGGTGAGAATAGGAGAAATAAAGAAATGCAGAATCCGTATTCTTTGCAGAGTTGAAGTTTACAGTGTACAAACAAGACTGAAGTTACTATGCAATCATATTTGTGTGATAACAGAAAGGCTCTATCTTCGAGGAGAATCACGGCAGTCTGCTAGGTTCCCATTTATCCTTGAACACAAAGGATCAGCACCAAATGCTTAGACTTGATCAAGTAGTGTTTTTTCAGCAAAGTTTCCTTAGCTCTGAGGATCATTAAAATATTTTCAAGAGATAGGTTTGAATGCTCTTTTGGGATAAACAGATCTTTTCTTCCTTTTAAAAAAATGTCTTCATGACCCTACAGATAGCCAAAACCTAGCCTGAAAAAAAATGTTGCACACACTGCTACACTCTTTCACTGCAGCCCATTTACTACTTTGTGCTTATCTGATGAATATTTGATCAATATCTATTTGCATATGTATTGTAATACATTAATAATAAGAGAGAAAGAGTGGAAAAAGATGAAACAACTATTACAAGGACTAACTGTAGAACTTTGTACTGTCTAGTTTCTCATTAGATGGGTCCCAATTTATTATGTTTACAATTTATTGGTAGGGTGAGTGGGGGAGAGGATTATAAAAGTTATTAGGGATTACATTATCTGTATTAGGGCCAAATAGAGTGGGGAGTTAAATGTGTCCTTGCATTTAATATGCAGGGTTTTTCAAAAAAGCAAATAGCATTAATGTGTGTGTGTAAAAATTATCAGGATTCCAGCAGGTTGGCAAATCCTTCCTCTGAAGGTGCTTATTTGCATTGGGAAGAAACCCTCCATTGACAACCCCAAAGCAGGTTCAGAAGATAGGTTTTCTTCAGGATCAAAACAGGGAAGAGACGGTCTTAAATTCCTACTCTGTGCCTGTTGTGATTTCAGTGACAATCAACTATTTGCATTCTTTTTCTTAAAAAAAACACATCTACCCTAAATGTTAAATGCATTGACACATTTAACATCACATTTAAATTGGCCCTAATTTGTTCTTATAGCATTGCTAACAGAATATCATATACATTTTTAAAAAATGTAGTATGTGGAGTCCTTGAGCCACAGTTTCAATCCTGATTTATTTTCTCCATCTGAAGGTCAGGATCTCAAAACCTCATAACTGGTCCATGTGTACGAGGAGCATTTGAGCTTGGTGCTGCTAGGGAACAGCCCACCCACCTCACATGTCTACATGACAAATCACTTCTGAAAAAGAAGGTGCGTTTCAAAACAGCAGTATGTGATTAGGGATATGTAACTATTTTTTAAAAAAAACAACAACACACACACACACATACACACAAATGAATGCAGTTTGAACAAATGGAAAAGGAAACATGTTTCTTAAAAAGAAGAAACTGAATGGGAAAAGAAAATGAAAGATTTCTCTTGCATTTCCCTATTTGTGACACATTTTCTGCTCTGCAGTGAGATAATAAAAAAAAGGTTGACCATCTCACAAGGCAGGCCTAGGGCCTGTGTTCCTAGGACCAAACTAGGACAGGTGACAAAGATAGCTGCAAATTCTTTGCATTCCTCTACAGTTGCAGGGGAAGGGCCCTGATATGGACGGGGATAATAGCTCTGTAGGAGGGAAGTTTAACTCTCCCCCTTGTGCTATTTTCTTGATAGCCTGCTGCCCCATGCTCACAAAGTTGCTTTCCCCCCTGTTGGGAAAACCTTATGTGAATAAGTCTGTCCCCATGTTTTCCTTAACGTGGTAAATAGCAGCTTCAAAGATGGGGGGTTGCACAGAGAAAATAGTTAGTCCCACTTCTTCAGTGGTTCAGTCCCAGATACAGCCCCTACACAGCTGCTATTTGAAAGAGATTTCCTTAGCTAGTTTGGTCCTTAGTTTGCATGTGCTGATTGTTTGCTGCAAAGAGTGCATGTTGTTGTTGTTTAGTTGTTTAGTCGTGTCCGACTCTTCGTGACCCCATGGACCAGAGCACGCCAGGCACTCCTATCTTCCACTGCCTCCCGCAGTTTGGTCAGACTCACGTTTGTGGCTTCGAGAACACTGTCCAACCATCTCGTCCTCTGTCATCCCCTTCTCCTTGTGCCCTCAATCTTTCTCAACATCAGGGTCTTTTCCAGGGAGTCATCTCTTCTCATGAGGTGGCCAAAGTATTGGAGCCTCAGCTTCATGATCTATCCTTCCAGTGACCACTCAGGGCTGATTTCCTTAAGAATGGATGCGTTTGATCTTCTTGCAGTCCATGGGACTCTCAAGAGTTTCCTCCAGCACCATCATTCAAAAGCATCAATTCTTCGGCGATCAGCCTTCTTGATGGTCCAGCTCTCACTTCCATACATCACTACTGGGAAAACCATGGCTTTAACTATACGGACTTTTGTTGGCAAGGTGATGTCTCTGCTTTGAGTACACCACAAAAGATCACTGTAATTTCACACCAGAGCTGTAAAACAAAAAACCAAATCATAATGCTTGTTTTTACTGAAACAGCAGAAAAATAATAATAAAAAAACTGAGCCATGAAAATAATAACAAAAATTCCAGTAGGAAATTACCGATAATGGAGTAGTACAAACAAAATGCAATTGTCTATACATACGCCTCTAAAACTAAAAGAGACTAGCTTACCAGGAAGCAAACTGCACTTTTCAATCTCTGAAATTTGTCATATTACCATTGATCAGTGAAACCATTTTTATGAGGTAAGAACTGAGTGCAGGTTGAACACTTCCTGCTCTGCCTGATTTTGTTGGGAAAGGGCAGGAGCTAAGCACCTTTGGAAAGCTGGCCAGCTATTTCCAATATCTATTTTAAAATGCATAAAGGGTCCAGGATTTCAGAATGTGTCTTTGATGTATTTGAGAACCATTTACCATAAAAGCAATAACAAATTACAAGTAGTTGCTAAACTGCCAGAATGTCTTAATAGTTATCTTTGCCATTGTGGGTTTAAGACAATTATAGGCTAGGGAATTAAAAACAGAAGGCTACAGAAGCTGTAAACACAGGGAGACTGCCCTTACAGATTCTTTAAATATAGCAGCAAAACAAGAAGATAGCCCTAGTAAAAAGAAATTCTGAGTTTGCCATTGACAGTGTATCAGTGTATTTACCTATTAGCTAACAAAGACTACATGATGATGACCAAGTATTATTGATTTTGGAGCCTAACCTACCCCTAAGTATGCTCAGGATTATAACCTTAATGGGAAAAACCTCATTTTGTAATGCCCTGGACACAATTCAGTCAAAGGTAGATAAGTCTCTCTTTAATTTAAACAGAAGTATAGCCCACCCCTATGTATGATTACTCAGAAGGAAGTCTCACTGAGTAAATCTAAGTGTGCACAGGATTATAGCATTAAGCATACTTTAACATCTTTCTGTTGCTATTAATGGTACTTTACCCTGTTTAACATTGAGAAGATTGTGCTCAGGGTTAGGATGTGTCTGACAAACCAACACCATCACCTCCTACCCTCTTCAGGGTGTTATTATTTCCATTTTACAGAAAGGGAAGTAGGACGGGAGACACTGAGTTTGCATAGAATCAGCTATTTGAATCTGACTCTTTTATGTTTAATGGCTGGTTCGCCTCCTCTCAAATCTGCCTTGGGCAAGTAGCCAATTCAAAATGTGCTGCAGTTGGCCATCTGGAGAAGTGGTCAGCTGGTTGCTCCATATGAAAGCCAGAGCCATTTTTTCAGTATTTGATGAGGTGAACAGGAAACATTACAATCCTCTTGTCATGCTGAAAAGCGATCTGGCCATAGGATTGATTGGATTTTTAAGATTTGGGGATATATGGAGGGCACAGCTGACGAAAAGACTGACCTGAATGCAGTTGGAAGTCAAATAGGTGGAAAGGGGATTCATACCAGCTGCCCACATGAGGAAATTGCTCGCACTCGGTATCATGGAATAACTTCAGCAAAGCTGGTAGAGCTCCCACCCTGATTGAATGAATTGTGGGAAATGAATTGTGCTGGAAACGGTGGCTCGTTCCATATTTGGTTGCTTAAGTTATGAATGTGAAATGCTGGGAGCCCTGTAACACTGACGGCTGCTTGCCCATACCACTTGCTACAGTGCTATTTTTCTAGAAAAAGAGGTGCCAGAATTCACCATGAACGCTTCCCTTGTTCTCTTAGAATGCCAATGCTGCCCACTAGAGAGGTGACGGAACTGAGTTCCACAGAGTTCCGGCAGAAAAAAAAAGCCCCGACTTGCTACACAAATGCAGAGACTGGCTTGAAGTAAAACCTCCAGTCTTTTTGCTGGTCCTTCTATGATTTTAACATGGTGAAATTAACCCATATTTACCTCCTCATTTTCTTCTCAAGAAATCTTGTTGAAATTCCTTACCCCCAGGAGATTCAGTGGGTAAATACTTGAAAGGCAACATTCTCAGCAGTTTTCTGCTTGGCAGGAGCCCCCCCCCCCTTTTTAAAAAAACAAAGGGGAGGATTCAAAAGTAGTCATTCTTTCTCCCCTCCACAACCAGAAGTGGGGCAGTCCACTTCACCACCTCAGCATCCCCATCTTACTCATCATATGGGACCCAGCAACAGGGAATCCCAATGTAAAAGTGTCGTACAGCTGGCAGAATAACAAACCCTAATTCTAGATTAACCCCCTTCTCTTCCTTTATAATAAAATAGAAGCCCATTTTGAAGTGTTTGCTTCAATTAGGATCATCTATACTTGTACTCTGTGTCAAAGTTTTGTCTTTTTTTTTCCTTTCCGAAGGAGAACCTGGAATGTAGATTCAGCCTTTTTTGTTATTGAAACTCAGAACCTACAATCAGTTGCCATGTAATTAACTGTATTTTTTTCTGTCTGGTGAATGTATTAATTATCTTCAATATAACATAATGGCCTCCCTTCTCTTGAGCACGGAGTCTTTGGAAGAAGTTTTGTTTCATTTGATCCCTTTCAAGTTTCTCCAGTTACTGAAAACTACTTTGAAAGAGCAACCTCTGAAAGTATTTATGGGGGCAAGATAACATTTATAAACAAGAAAACCCACCTCAGTGACATTCATTGATGAAATTTACCTTAAAAGTTTATCTCTCTGCATATCACATAGATAGAATTTTTCAGCAATGTAGTAAACTGCAATTTGAAACCGTGTCCTCTCATAGAAGTGTCTTGCAGCTCTGCTCAAAACCGGGAGAAGGGGGAAAAAACTGCTTTAAAGATAATGGTACCTTTGGAATGTTAATAGTGCAAAACTTTCAAAAGGTGAAATTATTTCTTAGCCAAACTAGCAAAGAAGCAGGCTGGCTTAGGCCATTTTGCACCTTTGTGCTAGAGAATGGCCGGGTTTAAATTACAGCAGCTTCAGTCTTTGCTTTTCAATCCCTTAATCCTTAAGGAGCAGAGGTTTCAGTTCAAGACAACTTCACACAGAACATAAAAAAGACGCGGTGAGCCTCCCTCAAGTAGGATGATCTTTTTTTCCTCTCCAGCTGTAATCTTTCTCTTGCATCCAACTGCAAATTAAAAAAAAAAAGTCTGAAGAAAACCAGTGTCAAATAATTAATGCACCCCCCCGCACTATCGTTTAATATATATACATGAAAAGCAGTAAATGCTTTTCATGTGAGCCACTTACAGGCGGTTGTACCTGTGGTTTTCATCACTATTTTACTGGTATTCCCTCACATTAGTGAGCCTTTGTGAAACGCCTGAGCTCAAATGGGAAAAAGGAAGCTGGCCTCGCAGGCTGGTTTTACATCTGGTAGCCAACGCTATTACTTAAACCAGCTACGTCAGCTTTCCAAAAAGCTGTATAGGTCGACTCAGGGCAATTACGGTCTGATCTAAGACACATACACTTCTTAATTATTTCCAGGTGTTGTTTGAGCACTGTATTTTTCTTATCTATAATTAATATTTTCTAATAGGGCTGAAGTAAAAAAATGTAAACCCTCTTGATTTCCTTAACACCGAGTTCTCTTGGTTACAGTTTCACAAAAGTGTGTGTGTGTGTGTGTGTGTGTGTGTGTGTGTGTGTTTAAAAGCAGAATGTTAGTTTGGGTCCCAACTATAATTTAAATTATAATTTCCAGGTGTTATGTATACGTTTCTTTACATCAAAGGGAATGGGAATGTAATGACTTATTTAGGTTTGCTCCCTGAGGACTTAAACAGTGTATGGCAGAAGTGGTCATAATTGATTTTCAGAATCTTTCTGGAAACAGTTATGAAAACCTCTAGTTAAACTGGTATGCTGCTTTCTGGAGTTCCTGGTAGATGATGACTTATGTGAGCTTATATGGAGCCTTTTCAAAATATTTCAGTAAACCGGGCTGAATTAGTACACGTTACAAACAGCAAAGCATTCTGATTAATCCAAAATTCTACAAGCGGTTGTGTCTGGCATGCAGTGATCATATCAGATCAGGCTATTTGAAAAAAGAGAGAAAGAAAAACAGTTTGAAAATGTTTTTAGTGTTGTAGTTTTTAGGTATTGTAACCTACCCTGGGACCTTATGGTGAAGGGTGGTTAAGAAATAAAATTGATATTAACAACAATTAAAAAAAATAAAGATTTGAGGAGAGTCCATAGCATCACAAGCCTCTCCACATAAAAATAAAGTGGTGCCTGATTGATTACTCCAATTCTTCTGAATAAGAGTGATTCCTATTTTTAAGTAAACATTTTCCCCTAATAAGCTTATGCTACAAAAGGCACCGTCAGTTTAGAATGATATCTAGGCCACCTTTTATGATGAAGCTATCTCACAGTGGCTTACGTAAAAAGAACAAAACACAGTTTCCAATATAATACAATCATTCTCAAAGTTAAAACTTTTCCCTGCACAAAAGCAAATAAATAAGTAAATAAATGCACTGAATTTCTTGTTGTTTAGAGAGCACAAAACACATGGGAAAAAATGGATAGCTAATTTTCTATCCCCCCTTTTTCTTTTCTTTTTCAATTTTGGTTCTTCTTTAAACATGGTTTGACCTTAATCAATGTCTCCGAACAAGCTTAATGTGACATAACCCTGAAACAAAAACAGGAACGCCTCTCAGGTCCAGCTTTGGAATGAAAAAGCTGTGATTATTAGTCCTCTGTGTGATCTTTTCAGATTGCGCTGATGAGATGAAGTTTAATCTCCTTTCTCTCTTCTCCAGCACCACAAACCACAGGCAGTTTAAGGCAGCCTGGAAATCTCTCACATCTGGAAGAGCCATAATTCATGGGATTTCACTTGACAGCCATGACAGGCAGCAGGGCAGCCAGAAACAACTGTCTCTTATGTTCTGCTATTTGCAAGAAGTCAGAAGAGGAGGAGCAGCCATAGGACCACATCCTTCTTTAGCATATGTTAGAGGAGGAAACGCTTTTATTTTCTGCCAGATGCTTCATGAATCGGTCCTAAATATTACATAGACAGTAGCTATCACTTCCAAACAAAATTCCTTGGTGTCTGCTAAGCTGCAAAACATATGAAGGCCTATTGTCTGGCAAAGAGTCATGGTTAAATTTGCACAGATTCTTTCAGATATATATATATGTATAGATATTTCAGATTCTACATTTTGATTTATAGGGTTTTGCACACCCCGCTGTGCGTGAATATGATACCATCTTCTAAGCAGGATTATTTCATGAAATGTATATGGGATTTAGCTACAGTAACTTTTACTGGGCAGCTCAGAATGGCCGGCAAAGTACTAGAATTTACGGCAGCACAGCTTGTGCTGTCAGGCTCATGGCTGGTGTTTATGATTTCGGCAGAAGCAGAAATAAACAACTTCTCCTTAATGGTTCTCTTTATACGGAGGCAGCAGTAGCTCTATCTGGTCTCACAACAGTAGCTGGGGCAATGGTCTGTTCCACCGCATGTGGAACCAATGCCTGGCACATTTGCATTTCGGCTCCTTAGACTTTCCTGCTGAAATAGCCAGAAATGGATAAATCAGCAGCAAATGTCTGAGTAAGTAGCATTCCATTCGACTTCTTTTGAGTGCTATAAATACATTTGAGACAAATAGGGCCAGCGCTTGGAAAACAGAAACGGAGAAGATTAATAGAACTCTTTTTATTTTTGGTCTCACATCTCTAAACATCCCTGTATGTTTAAAAATACATACATAATCATGTTCAATTAAGGCTTGAAAGCACAACAAAAGTAGAGGTCTAAAACATGCAAGGCAACCTTATAGGTTAATAACGGAAGGCAGATTCTCTCCTACCTATGAACTTCAAATTAAAAGGGACAGAGGAAAAGAGCAAACATTCCAGTATAACAATGCGAAAAGCCCTATTAAATGCAGACTGGTGGCTTTGTGTTTACTTGGGAAAACATATTTCCTCTGGCCTGGAAGAAAAGAGGTCAGCGACTGAAAAAGCTCTGCAAACCTGTTCTGAAAAATAAAGCTAAGGCTGCAATGCTATGCATGCTTGTATGGGAGCAAGCCTCACGGAACACAATGGGACTTGATTCCAAGTAAATATGAATAAATTGCTTTGCAAAGTACAGAGGCTGGTTAATGATTTATTATCAGCCCAGGTAAATACAGTATTAAATTATCCCAATTGTTAAAAAAAGGGGGAAAATGGCCTTAATATAGAGAAGCACAAGGGAAGATCAACACACCAAATGAAGCTTTTTCTATAGGTAGTTTTCAACTAAGTGTTCCTCAGAGTAGACCCATTAAAATTAATGGACCTAACTTATTCATTTCTGTAGGTCTACTCATAGCTGAATACCACTCTGTGTTAGCAGAACAGTAGTTTAAAATTCACTGATGTGTCACAAAAAAGAGGATCAAAGAGAACACTGGTTAGCATAGAACACTTATTTACATATGCAAATATGTGTATAAATGCAAATTTAGGAAAAAAAATAAGCTCTTACCCACCATATTATGGTTAATGTGCTATTTCTGTTTTTTGTGAACTCCAGGGAGGTCACTTTGGTGCTGCTAATACAGCAGTTTGACTTCCCTCCCAGAGGTGCACTCCATTGTCTCTTGAGACAGGCAGATGCCAACAACAAAGGCAATGGCAACTTCTGACCACTGGGGCTGGTGGGGCAAAGGACTGGGGAGAGGAGCTAACAGCAGGTGGTGCTAGAGAGAGGCAGATTCAGTCAATTGGCAAAGACCAGAGTTGGAGAGGGAAGAAAGAACAAAACTAGGGTCTCTGAGTGGAAAGAAATAGAGTGGTTATGGGGAAGGGAGAGGGTTGGACTGGAGGTTATTCGCTCCCAGAGAGGTACAGAAACCAAATAATTTTGTCATATTTTCCTACCCCTGCTTTAAACAAAAGCAACAGCACCTGCCTTCTACTTCTCATCCAGTTTTTAAAGTGGTTTACTAGCATCCTGACTCTCAGAACAGAACTTCGCAGCAGCGATGTTTTTGGTGCCCCTGGACCAATAAGAATTCATTCAACCAATCTGAGGAAAACAGGGGGGTGGGGGTATTTTGATGTACTTGCAGTGGATTGGTTGTGGGTCCACTTCATTCAAATAACAGTAGTTGGTGTGTCCTAACTGGTTAGGTGTTTCCAATCATAAAGAAGTTGATTTGGAGGATCAGTGGGTGTTGTTGCTCTGTCTAAATACTGTTTTCTATGGGAATTGCTTGCAGAAAGATGTGGGCTCCAAGCAGGAAGACAGGCGGGGGGTGGTGGAGAGAAATGGGTAAGTTCTGAGGTTAAGGGAGGGTGAGAGTTTTTGGGGTGGGGTCTAGGTGCTGTTGATGCCCCTTTCACCCTTATGAGTGGCTACCTCTGAACCAGTGGCGTAGCGTGGGGGGTGCAGGGGGGCCCGGCCGCACCGGGTGCAACATCTGGGGGTTAGGGTTAGGGGGCGCAAATCCATGGGTTAGGGGGCGCAAATTACTTGCCTTGCCCCGGGTGCTGACAACCCATGCTACGCCACTGCTCTGAACTACGGCTTTCACAATGATAGGTGATTTTTTTAAAAGTACCTCTGCAGTATAAAAAGGTAAAGGGACCCCTGACCATTAGGTCCAGTTGTGGCCGACTCTGGGGTTGTGGCACTCATCTAGCTCTATTGGCCGAGGGAACTGGCATACAGCTTCCAGGTCATGTGGCCAGCATGACTAAGCCACTCCTGGCGAACCAGAGCAGCACATCGAAATGCCTTTTCCCTTCCGCTGGAGTGGTACCTATTTATCTACTTGCACTTTTGATGTGCTTTCGAACTGCTAGGTTGGCGGGAACTGGGACCGAGCAACGGGAGCTCAACCCGTCACGGGGATTCGAACCACCGACCTTCTGATTGACAAGTCCTAGGCTCTGTGGTTTAACCCACAGTGCCACTAGACCCAAAATTCAAAGGTAGTAATCTGAGACTAGCTGCAATCCCTAAGATTTAACACACTGGGCCCCTGAGCACCGGAGCCTCAAAACTTGGGGCCTAGCAGTCCTACACACAGATCTGGCAGAAACGACTGAGCTCTGCCGCCTGATTTGGCACACACCTCTGGTCTCAACTTCCAGATCCACTCTGGACCATTTCCAAGCCCCAACCGGCTATAAGAATTTTGTTGTTTTAGGAGTTAATGAGATTATGTAGAGTAGGGAATGGACCTGATGTTTGGTTACTTCAAGCGACACTTTCCTTTACGCCCCAACCTCCAGCTTTTGATCTGCATCAGAGACTCTGCATGTGTGCTCACCTTTGAGAGCAAGGAGGTTAGTGATCACATGGGACGGGGTCTTCTCACTGGTGGCCCTACAACTGTGGAATCTGACGATTCCATGTGAGGCCAGGCAAGCCCCATCCCTACAAATCTACAAGTGGACTCCAAGGGCATATCTTTTCTGTTCTGAGCAAATTTTATGTAAGTTGCTGATGGGAGCAGGGCTGTTTTATTTCATTTTGATAGTACTTCCTGCCTGCTGCTTTGTATGTTCTGGCTAATTTTAAGGCTTTGGGGTGTTCTATAGACATTTAGAAATTTTTATTCTCATTGTGTACGGTGTTTGCCATTTTTTAAAGAGGCTCCACTAAAAAAGCAGTATAAAAAGCTGTCAGATAAATGAGTGAAAAAGAAAGGGAAAAAAGTGTTCTGTGCCCATGTATGACCACAGACACATCTCAAGCAGCTCAGTGGAGTGTGGTCATGATAGGAAAAACTCAGAGGATTTATGTCTATGGAATGGGCTGTCTGATAGTGGAAGAGCCATTGTGCTAATGGACGGGTGAATTTTAATCTTGTGCAACAGAGAATCCCATGCAACAGTTAACACTAGCAGAAACTCAATTTGCAACAGGTTGTGCAATCCACAGGGCAACGAAGTTACCGGCATTCTCTAGTGCAACAACGTTCCACTGGCACAAAACATTTTGCCAGTGGAACAAGTAGACCGCAAAGTGACTTAACTTAGTGCTACACTGGATACAATCCAATATGTTTAGGATTGATATGCCTGTTCAGTTTTCTGTTTTAAGGCCTGATTTCTCAGTGTCTGTGGTTGGACAGCACAATCAGCATTTCATAAGCAGTTAAATATGCATTTAAATAAACACAGAGAATTCGATAGGCTACTCTTACCAATCGTCTGATGAACCAAGTATAAATTCTCCAAAATTGCCCCAGAATATAATTGTTTAAGTAAAGATATATATAAAACACAATGAATTTTTTTTCCAAGTTCAAAAGAATGCTGATATCCACTGTATATATATAATCAGGCAGAAAATGCATTTAAAAAAGAAGAAGAAGAAATGAGACAACCGCTCAATGCCAAAGAAAAACAATCTCTCTGCCAAGCTACACATTGTTAAGTTAAAATGTGTTCCATGTGGAAATCGGAAGACTGCTCTGATGGAGAGGCTAGTGATCTAAAGTCATCTGGCTGCATGCCTGTCAACTACACATTTTGGCTTCTAGTTTTACAGCTAGAATTGGAAATATTTATTTCTTTTCTTTTCTTTTTTAAAAGTCTGGTTCTTTTCCCCTAGTGATGCAATGAATTCCCCCAGTAAACACACACATACAGGCTCCTAGACTGTAAATAAGGAGGTCCTCATACCCACAGCTAAACCTGTGTGAACTGAAGGGATGGATTTTTTTGGAATGGGAGGGAGGAGCAGGTTCAGGTGCAAAGTTTCATGCTGATATCACCCAGTACCAAAAATCAGTGCCCAGAAGGGTTTTCTTGTAACTGATATGGATGAAAGCAGCACACAAAGCAAGACTGAGTGGCCCCGTCTATGGTAGGAAAGGCATGGCAGAACCAACAGGGATTTTCATTTGACTCGAGTGAGAAGCCTAAATGAAATAGACTCGGAGTCTAGCGTTGATTTCATGCTTTTTATTTCAGCTCATGGCAAATAGGGAGCGAGTCTTCCCCAAAACCTCTGGCTATATATCCATTATTTACACAATGGGTCCCGCGTGATTGGCTGATTCAACTCCCCTCCTGGAGCCTGATTGGGCTGCTGCTGCAGACCAATCAGGATGCTGCCTTCTAGGATCCTACTTGCCTATTATTCTAGGATCCAAGCTCAGTATATAACACTAAACCTTCCCACAAAGTGAATAGATAATTCATCAAATGCAGCTTCAGTGTAAGTTGAATTACGAGAGACTTATGTTTCAGCCAGTTGTCCATGCCAATCTCACTTTGCAGCTCAACAGAATGGTTTCGGTGTAATTGGAACTCTGTGCATGCCCTAAGAATATGCATGCAAGTAGGCTTTATTCTGGGTAATGAGAGCCTCATTGTAGTAAATAAGGAAAGGGGCCTTTGGTCCTAGAATCACAGAGTTGGAAGGGCCCCAAGGAACATTTGGTCCAACCTTCTGCAATGCAGGAATCTCAACTAAAGCATCCATTAGGGATGGCCATCCACCCTTGGCTTAAATATCTCCAGTGAAGGAGAGTCTACAACCGCTTGAGGGAGTCTGTTCCACTGTCAAACTGCTCTGTCAGAAAGTTCTTCCTGATATTGAGTTGGAATCTGCTTTATTGTAACTTGAAGCCGTTGGTTCAGGTCCTGGCCTCCAGAGCAGGAGAAAACAAACTTGTTCCATCTTCCATGTGGTGACAGGCCTTGAGATATTTGAAGATGGCTATCATCTCCTCTAGCTAGCACTAGTGTTTTCATATGCCAGCCACAAGCAGGAGGCTACCTCCTGACCCAGTTAATTCTGGAATCCAGTATCATATCCCACGTAAGCACCACCTACACACTTACAATTCAACCAGTCATTTCCCACTTTGAATAACTGGTTACCAACTGACAAGCACACCCCGCATTAATGGGGGGGAAAGTGTGTCGTTGTGTATTTCCCGAAAATTCCCAAGTTCACCTTTTTCAGTGAAGGCAAGAGCACCTTGATAACAATAGATCAGAAAGGTTGAGTTCCACCAGTGCACCCTCCCCAAATTTGCTCCAAAGGGAACCCCCAGAACAGATTAAGAGTGAGCATTGGGGGGGGGGAGCCCCATTGTGCAATCAGAAATTCCTGCACTGATGGGATGATTACTTAGTGTTCCACTGGATACAAGCCTAGTTTAAAAAACAAGGCTGAAATAATAGTTTTTACAGTGTGTCCCCCCCCCCTTTGTGACTTAACACATGCTACAGATATAAGGGTACAAAGAGACATACCGGTACATGAAACAGCTAAGTATACACCTGGCTAAGACTTTAAACCAAGGCCACTGTCCCATGGCTCAGTCTTGAAGAGATTCTCTCAGCTTCCTTTGTTATTCACATTAAACTTACATCCATCATCCTATTTTGGTACATATTTTCCAGAGCATGACGCTTGGTAATTAAGAATACAGAAGGTTCTATTCATTGTGGGGTATTTTCACATTCTTCAGATAGAGTGAACGCGATGAGGCTGAATTTTGATTACTGTACTGAATCTCAAAGCACACAGTGATGGAAACATTAGTTTTTTAAAGATATATATATATAAAAGTTCTTCCAGCGTTTAGCAAATCTTCAGGAACTTAGGACTTAGAAACAGCAAAGTTTCAGATAACAGTCAGGCAATGTTGTTTACTGCAAAGATGATTGTATAAGAGCACTTCCCCCCTCACCCCCCTCTTCTTCACTAGAATACCCACGCTTTATTTATGATTTTGGATTTTATTTCACAGCATTCCAGTTTAGTTTAGCATGATGTATTTAATAACCATGTCTACTGTCTTAATTACCCTATAAAGCAGGGTTCCATTACCATCTGACCCTCCACAGCATTCCAGAGAAACTGCAAGACCATGATAATTACCAACTGCCTGTGAGAAAATTAAACAAAAAAGGCCTAACTTTTTAAACCACCATTTTAAACGACCTATTACTTCTCAGGAATAAATCATTGATGAAATAGCCTCCTTACCAGGAAAATAGCTATTCCATACCAAAGAATTTCCCCTTGCATGATCATGAAGAGAATATTAAGTATTCCTCAGCTCAAAAGGTTAGGTTTTATGTCTGTCCAATGCCTTTTAATGACACATTTTTCTGCAATTTTACTGTAATCAAAGCCTTTTTTCCTATATAGCTTGTAGGCTATAGCTACTTTGTTAGTCTTAAAAATTTTAGTGGCTATAGAATATAAAATCTATTCAAACATGTGCAAGGAAAAATTGCATTTGTAAATTTAGAAACCTTTCATCATTAACCAAATCTCTACTTAACATTGCTTGCTTTCCTTTGATTAACACACTCATTTGGACTTCTTCTCTATATATATTTCAAAAGTGTTAATAGAAGCTCAGGGTACACACCATGTTAAAGATCCCAATCAATTTGGAAAATCTAAATCAATTTGACCACTGTACCATTATTCCACAAAGAATCCTTTATTGGCCTAGTACACACACACACACACACAGAGAGAGAGAGAGAGAGAGAGAGAGAGAGAGAGAATGAGAATGGCAGAAAGAGATAAAATGAGTACCAAGATGGTAGAGTGAACCATACCACTTTGGGCTCCACAAGTCAAATGCTACCTGCAATTAAATAATAATAATAATTAGCAGGTCAGCGAGAAATGTTCCAACTCAACCTGTTATGGCAGTTTTCTCTCCCTCCCCCAGGCAGTTTTTCATGTGACACATTGTCGGCAGTTTGGAATGGTATCCACCTCATTCTGCTCTGTGATCAGACAGCCATATTCTATTGCTAACAAGAGTTTTGCTTAAGCTAGCGGAGGCTGGTCCATTGGCCCCATCAGCCTCAGTCTGTACTCAGCCACACCTCCCCACCTACCTTCTTACTTACAATCAGATCAGTGGGTTAAGGAGGACAAATTAGAATTACCGTATTTTTAGCTCCATAAGGCGCACCAGACCATAAGGCGCACCTAGTTTTTAGAGGGGGAAATCAAGAAAAAATATATTACTGCGTGCAGCCTGTCTGCTTCTCCCAGAGCTTCTGGGGCTGCCGGTGGAAGCCCAGGTCCCTCCCCCAGCCCCAAAGAGCAAAGAAGCCAAGACAACGAGTGGGATCCATCCCGCTGGCTGTCTTGGCTTCTGCCATAGCGCCGCGCAACCACTCCAGCTGGGAGAGGCAATTCCCCCACCTCCCGCAAAAGCCCACAGGAGCCGTGCACCCTTTAAGGAGCGTGTGGCTCCTGCGGGCTTTTCTACGAGGAGGGAGAAGGGACTGACTGGCCACGTCAGTCCCTTCTCCCTCCTGGGGAAAAGCCCGCAAGAGCCGCACGGAACTTGTGTGCGGCTCTTGGGGGCTTTTCCTGCCTGCTTCCCCCCTGCATTCGCTCCATAAGACGCACACACATTTCCCCTTACTTTTTAGGAGGGAAAAAGTGCATCTTATGGAGCGAAAAATATGGTAGTTGTCACTGACTGCCATTGGCTCTGGCTCCATCTACTGCTGATCTCAGTGGCTTCTGCCCTACCAGTCGCAATGGGCACTAGCCGCTGCTGATTCAAGTCATTTTCTAATGCCATTTCTAACACATGGGAAAGAGGGATGGACACTGTAGATCTGATCCTGACCTCCCCCACTTTTTTTTTTAAAAAAAAGACAGATATGTTGATTATGATCACACATTTAATGCAGCATGCAGTTTGGCCCTCGGGATGTATTTTAGTAAAAGCCAGATGTTATTGTTATTATTCATTTCCATACACAACTGACCATCATATATGGAACAATCAGAATTACTCCAACCAATGTGGCCTCAGATCAGAGATAGGGAACCCATGGCCCTCCAGGTATTGTTGGACTACATCTCCCATCATCCCTGAACACTGACTTGGGCTGATGGGAGTTGGGGTCCCAATAACATCTGAAGGCCAAAAGCTTCCCATCCCGTGTAAGAATTGTTTCTCTCAAAATATTTTTTGTTGTTTCCATGGATGGTAGCATTTCATTTCATGGATAATAGGAAGAGTAACTTTAAAAATGCATACTTTCTGCACTTGGAGACTGACCAGATTTAAAGGGTTTCTCTGTTGACAACAGAAGTAACTAGATGCTTTAATGAACAAAGAGTTTATGGGAGAGCCAAGCCACAGCTAAATTTAAAGAGGGGAAGAAAAGGAGCTTGGAAAACAATTCTGTGTTCAATCAAAAACCATGCAACCTCTACTCCACCCATAAATGGCTCAAAATAAGTCTTGTGACACATCTCTGTATGGGTAAAAGCCCCAACCACAGCCAATTAAATCTGTAAACTAAACCAAAGGTAAAATGAGTAGCTGATGACCAAGTCTGTGCAGTGCATGGATCTAAAACGAGTCCTTCAAAGACTTGCACACAGATGGATCCACTCCAAATCTAGCACCATTCTTACATGCTGTTTGCAGAAATAATCACACAGCTTAATCACCTTGTCCCCTTGACCTGGGAGAAAGAGTTCGTGCTTGGTGATAGAGAATCTGGAATGGCAAAGAATGGTTAAATGGTAATGGAGCTGTGCTTTATGGGACAGATGTTATGGGAAATGACTTCTAACAACATAGAACTGTGTGAAACAGAATCCTAGGTCACATCCAAACCATACATTTAAAGCACACCTAACACATTTTAAGCACATGGCTTCGCCCAAAGAGGGAAACTGCAGTTAGTTAAAAGCACTGGAAATTGCAGCTCTGTGAGGGTGATACTACAGTTCCTAGCATTCTTCAGTGAAGCCATATGCTAAATTTACCACCAAGTTGTGCTAAATTTTCAAGGGGGTGGGGAATCGTAAGCTGATATACACCCCCCCTTGTCACATAAGTGGTAGTGGGGTGATAATGAAAATGGGTATACAGTGGTACCTCAGGTTACATACGCTTCAGGTTACAGACTCCGCTAACCCAGAAATAGTGCTTCAGGTTAAGAACTTTGCTTCAGGATGAGAACAGAAATCGTGCTCCGGCAGTGCGGCGGCAGCAGGAGGCCCCATTAGCTAAAGTGGTGCTTCAGGTTAATAACAGTTTCAGGTTAAGAACGGACCTCCAGAATGAATTAAGTACTTAACCTGAGGTACCACTGTATTAAAACACAAAAACTGCAATGGTTTTCCAGCTTAATAGGGTTTCAAATGAATTTTTTTTCCTGGAAACAAGATGGAAATGAGTGCTAAAGTTCTGCTAAATTCCACTAGAATTCCAGAAGTGGCCTTTATGTCACATGAAAGATCACATAACATGCAAAAATTAATGGGTAAGGAAAGATACAGAGAAGGGAGCAACCCCCCCCCGGCAAACTGTAGCCCTATTCACAAGTTACTCATATTCATGGCATAGTTACTTGGAGTGGGGCTGTACTTTTAGCACCGCCCTAGTGTCACCTTTCCTCCACTAGCAACCACACATTGCCCACATTTGTCTAAAGAGAAACTCCAATGCACAAGATCTTGCTTGCGTGTCGGGATTCTGCACTGCCTTGTTGAGAAAGAGACACTATCAGTAATGGAGCTTAAGGTGGGGCTATGATCCAAGTAACCACAGTAGCTTCCTACACATGGATGGAGCTTACATGTCTATCACCTGCCCTAGCTGCAACAAAACATGTCTCTCCTGCATCACTCTCTATAGCAGGGGTTGGCAACCTGCGGCCTATGGGCCACAAGCAGCCCACGGGGGTCGTTTAAAGCCCACAAGCAGATGTGATCCGGCCCACGGAGTGATCTCTGCGGGAGTGAACCAGCCCAGGCGAGGTAAACCTTGCCGACCCCTGCTCCACAGCAACCTTCCAACAGCTTGCCCTCACCCCCCAAGGTACACACCATTGTCTCCAGAGACAGATGGATGTCAACTACATATCTATCAAAAGTAAATCCTTCCTTCCTAAGCTTCTCATATAAGAGAAATGCCAGGGTGGAGAGGGTGTGGGAGGGAGAGCTCTTTGTGACTGACAGGCTTAGCTACTAATCAGAAGGAAATATATTACCAGAACCTTTGGAGGAGAGTTATGGAAGTAATGTATCACCTTATCTGCTCTGTACTATTTACCAGTTCTGCTAGTGCTGCTTGCCTGGAAAATGCTGGACATTCAAGTCCTTTTGTCTCTGTCACTTGGCCACAATCCACTCGGTTTCTGCAACTTTTGTTGCCAACTGAGCAGAACACACACCTGAAGCTGTTTTCCATTAATCGTATCTCCCCAATCATAGCATGTTACACGCATCACTCTGGAATGTTACATGATGCTTTCCTAGGGACACCCTACCATGTATTTAATTTCGCAGCGCAAACCAACCTGCATCTATCCTCCTGTAATCTGAAGGTTTCATGTTTTCATATGGATGGTCCACAAAACAATAGGGGAGATCAAATGGATCATTTTTAACTAAAAAAGGTAAATGTAAAGGACCCCTGGATGGTTAAGTCCTGTCAAAGGCCAGAGGCGGAGGAAGGGGTGTGTGTTGGGGGTGGGCCGCCCTGGGTGTCACCACTGGGAGTGGATGTGTGACAAAATGCTGGGCAGCACTCACCGCGGGTCCTGCAGTGCGCCTGAGCCACGCGTCTCTCCTGGGAGTGATGTGGTGGCTTGGGTGCCACAAGCTCCACAGTGCCCCAAATGGTCTGCCCGCTGCCTCCCTGTCAGCTGTAGGGTGGCTGAGTGGGAGGAGGCAGGCAGACTCCTCGGAGGCTCCGTGGAGCTTCCTGCCCCAGCTCGCCCTGCCCCCGTGGGCAGTTGGCCCTCCCTGCAGGTGGCTGGCCCTGCCCCTGGGCGCAGGGCATGCGTACCACCCTAGGTGCCCGATCAGCTTGCTCCGCCCCTGTGGAGCTCATCTCGCTTTTCAGGTTGAGGGAGCCGGCGTTTGTCCACAGACAGCTTTCTGGGTCATGTGGCCAGCATGACTAAACCGCTTCTGGCGCAACGGAACACCATGATGGAAACCAGAGCGCACGGAAACACCGTTTACCTTCCCGCCACAGCGGTACCTTTTTATCTACTTGCATTGGTGTGCTTTTGAATGGCTAGGATGGCAGAAGCTGGGGCAGAGCAATGGGAGCTCACCCCATCGTGTGGATTCGAACCGCCAATTATTCTACTGAAATTTGGCTGTGTACATCTTCTTTGAAGGGGCTACGGTGCTTGCAAACTTTATCTAATTGCCCTTACAAAAAGATTTTTGTTTTGTTAATAATTTACTTTATTGTGTAAGCAGCCCTGGTGTTGGTATTGATGAAGGTTAGGATACAGAAAGGACTATCAGTTCTACTAGGCATGATGGCTATTTCAAACTCCACTGTTGGGAGGAATCATGCCTCTGTGCACTATTTGCTGGGAATCACAAATGAGGTGTGTGCTGTTGCATTCCTATAGGCATCTGGTTGGCCACTGCAAGAACAGGATGCTGGACCAGACTGGTCTTTGGCCTGATCCAGCTCTTACGTAATTATTCCAATCAGCTGTTTGGTACAGAGCACCACCATCCATTTTGAACAGGTCTCTGTGCGTACACTGATGCAGCAGCTGGATTAGAGGAAACTTAACAACACATGTAGCACTTGGTTCCATATTCATCTAAAGATGCATGTGACCCATGGCTTAATCGGGGCATGGACAGTTTTCATTTGTTGGCTTTCATATAATTTACATTTCTTTTTGCAAAGATTGAAGATTGCACTCTCAACAGTTCACATGCACTGAGTAAGATTTCTTCACTGGGAGGTTTTCCTGAGTGTCATTACCATTTCTGCCTTCTCAGCAATCACAGAGAATCACATCTATCATTTTCTTTGTTCCTAGTGAAACAGTCTCTCTCTCTCTCTCCCTCTCTCCCCCTCTCCCTCACACACAAACACAAAACAAAAAACCTGGAAATGTATGCTGTGACAGTACACAATAACATACAGATGCCTTCAAATTATCACAGGCTTTTCTTATTTTAAAATCCTACGCTATTGCCATTTATATTTTTGATGCAACTTCTTTGTACATGTCAGGTGGGACTGTGTGTGATAGAAAGTGTAATTACTTTCTCTATTCTTCAGCTTCTGTTTCAAAGAGTCTTTTAAAAAGAGAATATGTGTTGCATATTGGTCCTTGACATCTTGTAATTTTAACCCAAAAGTCCCTTTCAAGCAAGCTCCTTGCATAGCGTTCATTATTGCCTTCATTTTCAATCAGATTTTTCAGGGGATTAACTAAATCTTTCTAAAGATACCTATCGCTGTAGGTGTATGCATGTGTGCTTGTTGTGTGTGTGTGTGTGTGTGGCTGGGGGAGAGAGCAAGCAAGATTCATCTTTAAAGGAACATAGTCCACTTGAAGATCACATTTCTCCTTGGAACATATAAATCCAATATCACTAAAGACTTACTGACATTTTATGCTTACATTAAGTATTCAGGCAATAGTAACCACAGATCTGTATAGGGAACACTGCACCATAGTGATTAGATTTACCTGACGTCCTCCCACAACCTAAAGCAAGTAAACATTTAAAGAAGGCCGTGCAAAGTTATTGGGGAAGATTCTTTCTATCTTTTATAGGCGTTATTGTTTACTTTGTTGTTTTATCGGTAGCTCGTTGTCAGTCTTGGCTTGTTCCCAACAATTATTTTTGAATGCACACCTATAGGACCAAACTATGCATTGCAGGCTTGGAGTGAAGGTTTTTATCCCTATGGTGTGTTTTGATGACATGTTCATAGACCAAAAGGGTGTCACAGAACCCCTAGCAAAGTCTGGTACCGTTATGGCATGTGAACGCAACGGGATCGGGACAAAACGTATGGATAGAGCTTTATATGAGGTAAGGATATCAATTTCCTTCATCCTAGCAGTCTAATTACTAAAGTAAAGATTGTTCTTTTTTACATCCCATCCCCCCGCTGAATGTATTTTTAAAATTAAAAAAAAACTTAACTTGAAGCAACATCAGTAAATTAAATAAGTAGGTGGAGCTTGAACATTTCCTACTCCAACTCCTACTGTTTTCCATCTCCACTCCTGTTAACTTCAGCCACATCTGCACTACATCTGCACACTCCCCATGACATATGTGAAAAAAATCCTGGGATCTATAGTTGGTTTAGGGGTGCTGGGAATTGTAACTCTGTGACAGGTAAATTACAGTTCCCTAGATTCTTTATGTTCTCACTGTGTAGTACTAATAAACAGCTGAATTCTGGGTAGAAATCTAGTACATGCTGCTATTCCCATATATCCAACAAGAAATGGATTCTGGATAATCTTATGGATCCACAAGCCACCTCAGAAGACTTTGTTGTGCAATCTCTGAAGCTTCCTTTCAAATTCAGGTCAGCTTATCATCCTGAGCACTGGCATATCTAATAATATGAAAGACACTTAGTAGTTGTATCTAGCAGTCAGAATATCAGTATGATAGTCACTTGTTATAGCACTGTCTTTGGTGGTGGAAACAAAGTGGTAGAATCCTGAAACAAGATGATGCTGAGTGTGAAACAAAGCATCACTCCATGCTTTGTCTTTGAGTTGGGTTGCAGTTATTGTGGACATTCCTCTTTGTAGGCCGAGTCCTGGTGTTATAGCTGTGTGGGCCCCGGCGAAACACCGCTTACAGTTTCAACGGCGGCAGCAACTGTAGCATTTGATTGGATCCTTAGTCTAAGATAGGGGTTGGAATGGACTCCCGCCCCCTTCTCCAGGTTCAAATTTCAGGGTACTCTGGTAAGGGAATCCAGGGGGAAGGTTTCTGCCCGAAGGCCCAGACGAGGGCTAACAGGCCATAGAACTGCCCACATGGCGATCTGGCAGGATCACCCTATTTGACTTGTGTCATGGGGGATCCTTAATCCAGGAATGACCCTAAATAAGTAATCAGCCAGCGATCAGGTTGGTTGATCCAGGATACATACCAAATGCCTATGTCAATGCCTACTGACAACTGTAACCAATATTTCTATCCCAAGCTGTTGTCCTGTTCTTTTTGTTGCTTTGTGCCTCCTGCCGTCACCCCTGGTGGCTTTGGGTTCACTGCTCTGGGGCCCACAATGTGTTTTGCTAGTCATCACTAAATAATAATAATAATAATAATAATAATAATAATAATAATAATAATAATAATAATAATTTATTTATACCCCGCCCATCTGGCCAAGTTTCCCCAGCCACTCTGGGCAGCTCCCAATCAAGTGTTAAAAACAGTACATCGTTCTAAATGCCATTGACACAGTAGATGGCTGTCTGTGGAAAATTCAGCCTATTTCTGGTCTGTGTCTCTATTGCAGGTGTTGATTAAGAAGTCTGTTCCATCCCGTTTTTCTACATTAACCCACTTAAAAAGAATTGCACAGAATTTGCATTTAAATACAAATTTGGATATATTTTCTTACAAAATACACATTTCTACACACTTTTTTTTTTTTAAAAAAAGCATTTCTAAATGTATTTTAAGTGAAGTCCAGTAGAAGTGCAGATCAGCTCAGAATGTATCAGAATCCACAAAGTTTAACTTCCTCAAACATCATTACCTGGGTTACACACAACATCGGTCCAGACAACACAGCAAAGGCCCCAGTGGGTGAGGAAATAATTGAATTTTCCCAGCAACGAGGTACTGCTGTTTGCAACATCACCCAAAACAGATGCACTTCGTTGATGGAAGCCATCAAGATCCTAAGCAACTAATTACCAACAATATTTGTTACACTATAAACGGATCATTTGGAAAGAGACTTAAAGAAATTGTGGATGTAGAAGAGTGTTTCTCTTCCGGCATTTTAATCACCACAGAGATTCACCGTTTTTTGCCCCATAATAATCCTGCTGAATACAAAGCCTTCCCTGGGGAAGGTAGCAGATATGCATGATAATATAGCAGCTGACCCCCCTCCACCTTAGAGCTAGATTGCAGGTTATATACTCAGATGGTTGCACTGGGACGCAGAGAGCTACGCTGCTCATTCAAGAGCTCTAAGAGGCATTGTGCCTCAGGCAGATGCAATACCTCCTGGAGCTATCTAACGCATGGGGGAAGTGTACTTGCTGTGCCATCCTTTAAAAGGTTGCAATATGTGTTCCGCTCTGCTACAGAAAAACAATTCTGCCGTTTAGATGCAAAAAGAGCTGAACGCACTCTTTTGGAGCTGTGCTTCGTTTGGAGTGTCTCACACCCACCGGAGAGTGCAAAGATTGTGAAAATGCTTCAGCCTTGTTGAGTGACTCCAGAGGCAGTCGCTTGTCTTGACCCTGGTGTTTTTTTTTGCAAGGTACACAGAGCCACTGTCATTAGCACAGATTTCTTTCCTTCAGTGTGTCAGCGCATGCTTTTTCCCCAAGTCGAAGACTTAGGGTAGCCAAAACGAGTTTGAGGTGCAGCGAATATGTAGGCAAAGAGAATAAGCTTTTTACTTTAGTTTGCACCTCTTTCTACTTGCAGCTAATCTCCTTCACATTCTGCTGTAGCTTTTTCCCTCATTTATTCCAATTTATCTGTATTTATTCCATGTGCCTCATAGCACCATCCTTCATCCAATTATTATTATTGTTAAAAAAGAAACTTGCTTTCTGCTAAGCCTAAGTACATTCATCACATATTTAGCTTTTTCATCCTCATAACAGCCCTGTGATGCAGTCATAGACTGTTTTTAGGGCCGGATTTAGGCTTGATGAGGCCCTAAGCTACTGAAGGTAATGGGGCCCTTTATATGTCCAGCTGTCCCTTGTCAACAACAAATTGTCGCTGTTTTTTGTGTTGAATATATGCTATGTGGTAATTTATGGACCTAATAGGTATCTAAAGCCATTTGCATATGCAGAATGTAGGCACCCTATACAGTGGTACCTCGGGTTACAGACTCTTCAGGTTACAGACGCTTCAGATTACAGACTCAGCTAACCCACAAAAAGTAACTCGGGTTAAGAACTTTGCTTCAGGATGGGAACAGAAATTGCATGGCGGCAGTGCAGCGGCAGGCCCCATTAGCTAAAGTGGTACCTCAGGTTAAGAACAGTTTCAGGTTAAGAACAGACCTCCAGAACGAAATATGTTCTTAACCCGAGGTACCACTGTATATAGAAATGAGGAAACCAGTGAACTTCTAGGGAGCAGGCGAGCAGGCGGGGCCCATTGCTTACATCATAGGAGCCTACACAACACAAAACACTGTTGCTGTATGAAGGTTTTATTTTATTTCTTTTTTATCTTATATTTTGGAAATGTACATCCAGGTTTTTTTCCTTTAAATTTTTTGAGGGCCCTCAAGAGAGTGGGGCCCTAAGCTATAGCTTGTTTAGCTTATACGTAAATCTGGCATTGATTGTTTTACAGGTATTTGAGCAGTGCCATGGGAATGCCCACAGGATTTTTTTCATGGTGCAGACAATGTAAATAGTCCAAATAAATAAATAGGCAAACATAGCAAACATCTGAGAATGGGGTCTACAGTTTCTGGTACATCTGGTAACTGAGTGATGGCAAGGCCAGGCAAGAGTATGAAATGAGCCTCTCAGTCAAAGCACTGGAATTTGGGGTCCCTAGTAGGTATTACCCAACATATTCATCTTTATAGGAGAAAAGGCATGCACCTCGTTCCAGAGATAGCTAGTAACCTAGCTAGTCAGATGAGTTCTGAGGCAGTGGAAAGCATTTCTATTACATTGCAAATCGGAACCAAAATTTAGGGATGTTTCATTATGAAGGAGGACGAAGGTCCATTGTCCAGTGTGGCTGGGCTGCGATTTAACTTCGCAAAGAATCTCTGCCTGGCAGCGGAAATGAATAGGTGTGGTACAATTCACATGTGTGTCCAGTAGGCTGAAAGTTTTGCACCTTTCTCCAACAGCCCTGAAAATAAAAACAAGAATTTTCAGACTGGTAAAGATAAACCTCAGTCCACTCTCCTGATATAAAGCACCTCTAAACTGCAGGTGAAGTGACTGGGCTGCTGGTGACGTTCCCCTTGATACACCTGGGCAGAGAAAATGTGGTCAGAGTAACCATGCAATTGGCCTGGCCATATGGTTCCTATATTCAAATGTTTAGAGAAACCCATGGGAAGAAGCCAAGGCATCATTGCTGCTGCCAGGTGAAAGTAAATTGAGCTTGAGATGCCTTGATGCCATGTGTCACTGTGGTCTATTGACTGCAACAAACATTAAAATGTACTTCAGGTGAGGTTTGCAAAAGCCAGTTTTGCTTGTTTTGGTGTCCCCTCCCTGCCTTAAACACTGATGAAGCTGTTCGTTTCCCTTCTTCAGACTTTCAATCTATGAGCTCCCTTTGTCCCTTCCTCTTCTTTCGCAGATTGCAGATGAGTTCAGATACTCCTTCTCCCTGACTGAACACTGAGTGGCAGAAGATGCTCTTAGCGCTTCTTTGGCTTCCCCTGTGCAGGAATGTGGCGTCTCTGCTGGGATCATACAGTAGCTAATTACATATTCTCACTGTGTACCGCGCAGGCTTTCTAAACAAGAAATTATCTCTTTCTTCATTGCAAATGCAAGTAACCTCACAAGGTTGTTGTGAAGATTAAAATTGTGAGGGTTATGCATCCCCCTTGAGCTCTTTGGAGGGAAAGTGAGAGATGAATGTAGTAATAAACAAGCAACAACAACGACACATTTAAACTCTTGACATGAACATCAGAATTCTACCACTATATCCCCTCAAAAAAATTAAGATAAAAAAAATGCCTGAATGAAAACTCCTTCCCCATCTTTCCTCCATATGTAATGGAGAGAGCAACTGTGCCTGATGTGCTACAGAAAAGCTTTTGACAATGACCACATTTGTGGGTCTTATAAGTTTAATATGGAAGGAAAATCATGTAAGTTGTGTTTGTTTTTGAAATAACACACAATAGATTACATCAACACTTTGTGGACCAAATATAGCCGTTAAATGCACACGAGAAATTTATAATGAGAGGAAGAAAAGAAACAGATAGATGGATAATTTTATGAGTTTCATGAACGGTTTGTGGTTAGTGATGACTAGGAAGATCCAGGGGTTGTGCTATGCAGAAAGAATGTATTTATTGGACACAGAGAAATCTGGAAAAATTTAGAGCGAGAATGTGGAGGGGTTTATTGATTCTGCCTATGGCACTGGTTTGACTGTAAAACAAGTCATGGTTTGTTTCCTAGCACAGAAAGGTTTTGCTGTGGAAGGAAAACTAGGATGGATTATTTCCTGACAGAAACACTGATCTCACTTCATGTCTGTTCAGGAAAGGAAATTCAGTGCTGACTTCATCCTGGCTCCACCCATATCCAGAGGAAGGGGAGTGCTTTGGCCCTGGTAAAGGGAGCAGAGTATATGAGAAGCAGTGTATGCAAGGCCTCAGTCATTCTTCGTCTTATGGTTCCCTGCTGGGGACTAGGAAGCCTCAGATTACTGCACCCCATGGAATTCTCTGTGCCCCCATAGGAGTTGTCAGTGTACATGTCTAGTTGCCAACTCAAGCTGGAAGCACTTCAGTTATTTCAGAAAGCCACCACATGGCTGGCATAATATCAGCCCTGAGTCTGTCAAAAAAGGGGTGCCACCCACCCACTGGGTGATCCCATTCACTCCTAGTTGTTTCCACCTGGACATCCAGATACATCACTGCATTTAGGAGTATGATGAAGTTCCATACCTGAGGGAGAAAAGCATGCAATGAACTTAAGAATGCAAGAATCTCCCTACTGGATCAGACCAAAGGCCCAATTAGTCCAGCATCCTGTTCTTACAGTGATCATCTAGATGCTTATGGGAAGTCCACAAGCAGGATCTAAGCTTGTGAATCCCAGCAACTTCTGTTCAGAGGCATAATGCCTCTGGTTCTGGAGGTAGTACATCACCATCATGGCTGGTAGCTACTGATAACCATATCCTCCACCAGTTTCCTAACTTTTGTCCATGCAACTCCCCATTGTTCTCTGAACCAATGATGTTCCCCAGTCACATTCCAAACAATGCTATCATTTCCTGGCTTTAGTCAGGAGATTGACGTGGGAGATCATGCTTCTTAATGGTGGTGAGTGAAGGACACTCTGGATATGTTTGGAAGCACTCGCTTACTTAGTTTTAAGTGACTAGAGACGAGGAGACAGAAGTTGCTCAGCTGGAATCTGCACATGTTCTGAGACACTCCCTTTATAACTACTCAGCTTATTTCTTCTTTCTGAACTTGGGCTAGTCACTAATTGCATTCCTCTAAATGATAAGATAGTGCCTATATCTATAATACAGTGTCCCACCACCTGATGTTCTCCAGATGTTTTGGACCACAACTCCCATTGTCTCTGACCTTTGGCACTGCTGCCTGGAGCTGGAGTTCAACACCTGGGGAGCACAAGATTGGTGAAAGTTGGTCCAATAACATCTATTTATGTTGCTCTGTCACTGGCGGCTTGTCTTGTTGTCATCTGGAACCATCTGTTTGCATGTCCTCTTAGTCACTGCTCTCAGCTGATAAGAACACAGGAGGCACCTGCTGGATCAGTCCAAAGGTCCATCTTGTCTAGAATCGTATTTCTCATAGCGACCAGCCAGATACTTCCACACACAGGACACAAAGGCAATAGCATGGAGGCTCCATCTAGTCATTGCCACACAAGATGATATGGTTGTAATGCACAAGCGATAGCTTGTAACTCATCAGAGTCTGCACTGTGCTAGCCCCCACCGTTGTCTGCCACACCATGGCAGGAGTGACTAGTGCAGTGGGGCAGTGCCAGCCACCACCCTCCTGATAGGGGTGATCCAAGGTGATTACTTGGATGGGGTGGTATGGCAGGGGCCACATGACAATGGTGGGTGGAGCAATGGACTCTTAGGTAAAGGACCCCTGATAGTTAAGTCCAGTCTCAGATAACTCTGGGGTTGCGGTGCTCATCTCACTTTACAGGCCGAGGGAGCCGGTGTTTGTCCACAGACAGTTTCTCTGGGTCATGTGGCCCAGCGTGACTAAACTGCTTCTGGCATAACGGAACACCAAAACCAGAGCAGTGCACGGAAACGCCGTTTACCTTCCCACCGGAGCAGTATCTATTTATCTACTTGCACTTTTGGGTGTGCTTTCGAACTGCTACGTTGGCAGGAGCTGGGACCGAGCAATGGTCCCAGCTGTATTCAAGTCTCCAGGGCCAGATGAACTGCATCCCAAGAGTATTAAAAGAACTGGCAGATGTGATCTCAGAACCACTGGCAGTCATCTTTGAGAATTCCTGGAGGACAGGCGAAGTCCCGGCAGACTGGAGGAGGGCAAATGTTGTCCCTATTTTCAAAAAGGGGAAAAGAGAGGACCCAAATAATTATCGCCAATCAGTCTGACATCAATACCAGGGAAGATTCTGGAGCAGATCATTAAGCAAACAGTCTGTGAGCACCTAGAAAGGAATGCTGTGATCACCAATAGTCAGCATGGATTTCTGAAAAATAAGTCATGTCAGACCAACCTGATCTCGTTTTTTGACAGAATTACAAGCCTGGTGGATGAAGGGAACGCAGTGGATGTAGCCTACCTTGATTTCAGCAAGGCATTTGACAAGGTGCCCCATGATATTCTTGTAAAGAAGCTGGTAAAATGCAGACTTGACTATGCTACCACTCAGTGGATTTGTAACTGGCTGACTGACCGAACCCAAAGGGTTCTCATCAATGGTTCCTCTTCATCCTGGAGAAGAGTGACTAGTGGGGTGCCACAGGGTTCTGTCTTGGGCCCAGTCTTATTCAACATCTTTATCAATGACTTGGATGATGGACTCAAGGGCATCCTGATCAAATTTGCAGATGACACCAAACTGGGAGGGGTGGCTAACACCCCAGAGGACAGGATCACACTTCAAAACGACCTTGACAGATTAGAGAACTGGGCCAAAACAAACAAGATGAACTTTAACAGGGAGAAATGTAAAGTATTGCACTTGGGCAAAAAAATGAGAGGCACAAATACAAGATGGGTGACACCTGGCTTGAGAGCAGTACATGTGAAAAGGATCTAGGAGTCTTGGTTGACCACAAACTTGACATGAGCCAACAGTGTGACGCGGCAGCTAAAAAAGCCAATGCAATTCTGGGCTGCATCAATAGGAGTATAGCATCTAGATCAAGGGAAGTAATAGTGCCACTGTATTCTGCTCTGGTCAGACCTCACCTGGAGTACTGTGTCCAGTTCTGGGTACCACAGTTCAAGAAGGACACTGACAAACTGGAACGTTTCCAGAGGAGGGCAACCAAAATGGTCAAAGGCCTGGGAACGATGCCTTATGAGGAATGGCTAAGGGAGCTGGGCATGTTTAGCCTGGAGAAGAGGAGGTTAAGGGGTGATATGATAGCCATGTTCAAATATATAAAAGGATGTCATATAGAGGAGGGAGAAAGGTTGTTTTCTGCTGCTCCAGAGAAGCGGACACGGAGCAATGGATCCAAACTACAAGAAAGAAGATTCCACCTAAACATTAGGAAGAACTTCCTGACAGTAAGAGCTGTTCGACAGTGGAATTTGCTGCCAAGGAGTGTGGTGGAGTCTCCTTCTTTGAAGGTCTTTAAGCAGAGGCTTGACAACCATATGTCAGTAGTGCTCTGATGGTGTTTCCTGCTTGGCAGGGGGTTGGACTCGATGGCCCTTGTGGTCTATTCCAACTCTATGATTCTATGATTCTATGGGAGCTCACCCCGTCACAGGGATTCGAACCGCCGACCTTCTGATTGACAAGCCCAAGAGGCTCAGCAGTATAAATCAGAGGTTTATGCACACATATCTCTCCATCCAGGCAAACAAGGGATATCAAAGAGGTGGGCGGGGGGAGGGAATTGAACATAGTGCTATGACACTCATTCCGTCAGCTCAAGCATTTCCATGTCACAAACAGCACAACCTCCCCTCTCCTGCGCGCTGTTCTGAGAGGTCCCATTGACCTCCCCAGAGCTACTTTTGAGGGTGCAGGATGTAGGGAGGGGGTGGGAGCCCTGTTGCACTAACAGAGGTCCTTGTTCAGGCTTCTCCTAGTGGGACTCAATAGCCAAATCTCACCCATTATCACAGTTCAAGGACTGATGTGACCATTGCAAAACAGTAAGAAATATATTTGTAATAGCATTTAATGTGTTTCATTGGAATTTCATACCCATTGACAATGCGAATACATAATATTGAGGGATATTGCTGATTTTCTGCATGTGTGTGCGTATTAAAAACCATTCCACCAAAGCAGTACTATGATTGGCCAGTGCAAAGCTCAACATTTTCAACCCTTGCATATTCTGACATCTTTATTTCACATACAGCACTCCAGGTAAAAATGAAATAGAATGAAAAGCTAATGTAGCAACAGGCCTTGTACAAAAGTGTAGCTCTCCACTGAGTAGCCTCTGCTTTACCAACATTCAATCAAATTCTCATTTAAGAGTGGGGTTCTTGTTTTTTTGATGGCCTATTGTACAGAAAAGAGGGAGAGACAGAGAGAGAAAGAAAGAAAGACAGAGGGGGGGGGGGAAACAGGGTGTAATCTGCATTTGGTCATGGGTAGCAAGTCGATGCAGGGCTTTTCCTCCCTCCCCAGAACAAAATGAAACATTCCTTTTATTTACTAAACTCGATGCATTTTCCAAAACACAGGGATTTTTTTTTAAAAAAAAATAAGTTATGTGGCGTGGATCCAGCCAGGAAACCTGTTTTACTGATGGGGTCTTTGCTTATCCTGTGTTCCTGTCATCAGTCTGACCTTGCCGCTTTTCCACAGTGCCATTATACCCTGGGTGCTGGCTTATTTTCATACAGCAGCCCCCAACTACTTGATCCCACTTCATCTACTTCACGGACACAGACATTTGTTGGGCTTATTAGCTCAGCAGGGGCCTTATCATATTTTGTATCGGAGGCTGCTGGAGATGTCAAAAGATGGAAATGCCGTGTAGCTTTTTATCCTCCCTCCTTGCACTTTCTCCTCCAGCCCCACAGCACATTTGGATTCAATGCTCTGCTGCCACTAGCCACCGAGATCTCTTTAAATATGTCTAGCTTTGCCATCTGTACCAATAAAACTGCAAAGGCTTAGCCATGATTAGGCTGTCAAGATTTATTAAGTTAAAAAGTATCAAAGTTTCTTGCTGCAACCCCAGACCTTTTAAGAGTCCACCTCCTTTACAATCCCTTCCCCACCCCCACCCCCGCCAACACTAGAATCAGTGTGCTTCGCTTGACCTTGACCAACATATGCACCCAGGGAACACTAATGAATTTGGGCCAATTCATCTTGGAACTCCAAATTTAATCAAGCTGACATGCCAGGGAAAGCAGACTGTAATTAACTCCTAGCATTTTAGGCAATCTGTAAAATTCATAAACTTAGCTCGATCTGTGTTTGTGTTATTAAACATTATGTTTGTTTGCTTTAACAGCGTACCAGGTTAGGAATTGCAGAGTCCTTACAATTAAAAATGGCATTTCTCCCCCCTGAAATAAAGGATGAAATGCTTTTAAAAATAAAAATAAAAACAACGCGAGGAATCTCTGGTGCTGCCAATAATGCGAGCACTGTGATCTCCTGTTACTGAGCAGAAAAATTAAACATAGCCAATTAGCTCATTCCTGCAAAAAGGAAAAGAAAGGAAAAAGGAAATTTAAAAAGGGGGGGGGAGCTATCCAATCATTTTATGCAGTGTTTTTGATATAAATGAATGCTTGGAAAATAAATACAGAGATTGTCCCCTGATGGATTTTTTTCATTTTAAAAAGATACATTTTAAAAAAAACAAAACAGCCAACAACATACAAGGCATCTCAGCAATAAAAGAAAGTTTAAGCTTTCTGTAGTTTTTGCATAACAATATTGGATGTTGTGCTTATGCTTACTGATGATTATCTCACAAATTCTATGAATTTTAGATAAAGATTGGTACCCTTTTCCATGAAATGCTGCACAAATGAAAGGAGGCCACGCTACCTGCCCTCAGGGACAAAAAATGATGCTCAGTGAAATCTTGACAACATGCACAAAACAAAAACAATATACGCAAACAAAAACAAAGACCTGGTCGTCTCTGATGCTGCTGCTACTGAAGTCCCTGTGGTTTGTAGGATTCCCTTATAGTCTCTTGTGGTCACCAAAACTACCCCCAGGGCAGGACCTCAAATCCTAAAGCCTTCGCGCACTCTCTTTTTTATACATATATAAAGAAACATGTAGGTCCCCTGTGGCCACTTGAAGAGATGGGAGGACATGATTTGGGCCAAAGACATTAAAGGCGACCTTTTTGTGCAGGTTTCATACGAAAGGGGATATTGTGCTGGGTTAGAATGGAAATAGAATTGCAGTAAATGGTTGAAAGTTTTAGCAGTTTTACTGTATACATTTTTTTTATTCAAAATAATGCCTAATGTGATGCATTATTGTATGCTGTTTTTGCAAATTTTTCTGTACACGTTGCCTGGATGGAGAACTTAATTGCAAAATTCGGAAAAAATGTGAATTCTGAAAGATAACCTCCTGCAGATACTGTCGTATCGGTTACATTTACCAGAATAACACTATCTCAGCAACAAGCCAGCAGAATACAGCATTCAGTAAGACAGCATTCAGCATCCTGGTCCTTTCAGTCATCCCAAATTATCAAATTATCAGGGAGGATGGGTTTTGTTATCCAGAAGATTGTGGGGGGCGGGGAAGGCTAGTACAGTGGTACCTCAGGTTAAGTACTTACCGTAATTTGTTCGGGAGGTCCGTTCTTAACCTGAAACTGTCCTTAACCTGAAGCACCACTTTAGCTAATGGGGCCTCCCACTGCCGCCGTGCCACTGGAGCACGATTTCTGTTCTCATCCTGAAGCAAAGTTCTTAACCCGAGGTACTATTTCTGGGTTAGCAGAGACTGTAACCTGAAGCGTATGTAACCTGAAGCGCATGTAACCCGAGGTACCACTGTATAAGAAAAGAGCCGCTTTGCATATTCCTCCAAGTGTAGCTCTCGTGTATGACAGCTGGAGTGAGGCAGCACCTCCTGCACCCAAAGTTGACTCACCAATCATTTACTCAATTTCTCCAGACACCACAAGATGAGGGCAGGTTTGGATGACTCTATTTCTGAGTCCATGTACTGAAGTACATGCTGGCACCTTACCTGTCAATGTGGGAGTCGGCAGGAACATGGTGGTCTCCCCACCACAACCTAGCATCAAGTGTAGGGCTCACTAATTGTCAAGTGGCAGGGGAGCCAACCCCCACAGCATGTTGCCAGGAACAGATAAGACAATGAAAAGTCCTTACCACCTCCTTTTTATTCAATAATTACAGAGAGAGGCTTGTGAATGGAGCCTCTTGGAATAATGGTGTTGTCCCAACTAAATCTCCATGCTTCTTCTCTCCCACTTCCTCATTCATCAACAGCATTGCCCCCCTTCATGGTGGCCACTTAAGGCCATCTATCTCCAAGCCCTTTGCTCTCCTACTTTTCAGGCTCGCCGGATTCTGGGAGATGGTGGGTCTGGAATGCTTTCTAGTGACAACATGTCAGCCAGCTGCTGCTCTGGCTCTGCCTCCTCCTCCTCCTCCTCTCCCATTATTTCCCAACTTTCCCCCTCATCTTTCTCTAAGCTGTGACTTCCCTCAAACCCCTGTTGTAATTCTGAACTGTCTTCTTCTCTGGAAAGGTCAGGCTGAGGAGGCAGTCTCCAACACTCCTCCTCTGCCCAGTCCCTGTCACTAATCCTAAACTGGTAGGAGCTGGGTTCACACAAACAGCTCCATACATTCAAAGAACACACAAAGGGAACACACAGTCTAGTCCCATCTACTGCTACTGTAGGGTGGCCTAGCCCTGTCCATCACTACACCCCCCCCAATGTCTCTGCATTCAGCTGGCGCTAGAAGGAGTTCAGTGCATTTACAAAAGTACACCGGCAGAACTCCTCCAGATGCAGAGGGACTCTGCCCAGCACATATACCGGTAACTCCTTCCAGCATCTGTTGAATGCATAGACACTATAAAAGCAGCAGCAGTGGGTGGGTCTAGGCTGCATGGCCCTGCGATCATCTCCCTGCCTTCTTTAGACTCAAGGATGGCTTCATGTGAACCCCTTAGTTAATTTGGAGTGTGTGCTTCAAGTGCCACTCTTCAAGGTCCTCTGTCAATAGTTAGCTGCTTTCATGACAAAGTCTTGATATAGAGCAGAGTGCTATGGAAAGCCTGTTAAAACAAACTAGTTAAGGACCTTTCAGTGGCAAACGGTTGGCCCTAGTCTCTAGGTGCTAATATTATGTGATGGCTTATGCATATTAGAGGGCATACCCAAAGATGGAATATGGTGCTTGAAGGTAAAACAATATCATACTTGATTAATATTATGAAGAAATCACAACACATATTGTTTTATGAAACAAGTGCAGTGCAGGTTGATAAAAATATTGTGCCACTAATGAAAGTAACCAATATAAAATCATCACTGGACACAAAAGATCACATTTCTATAAGGAATAAATGCATGGTTGAAAAGCAGAGTAGAGTTATTTGTGGTGATGCGGGCAGAATGGTTAATTTTGTGAGGACATTTTGGATGATTCTACTGGATGAAGTTCTGATGAAATTGTCTAGGTCCCCTCATCTCTGCATATATTGCGTATCTAAAGCAGGAATTTATGGCCTTGCACTCAGGTTCCTAACCTTTAGAGACATTTAATGAATTCCAGTGACTTAATATCCTTCCAGTAGGTTTGAAATTGTTGTGGCGTGAAAACAATAACCATAGGCATACAGGCATTTTGTTATTATATGGCTTGCTTCTAATTTCACGGAAGTCATCAGCCATCTTGGCAGTTATGTATAGAGCTTAACTCTCTCCCACTTAAATTGAGCATTGGCTGCACCGTGTCCACTATTAATTATTCAGATCTATTACCCTTGTTGGCCTGTTCCAGGCTTATGCAGGATTTGCCTTTCTTTTCTAAGAGGTGAGATAATGGTCATCACAAGTAAGCTCCCCTCCACCACCTCAATAACATATCCTTAGTGTTTACATTTTATCCCATCCGATGCCCATACTATTTTAAACATGATATGTGGTTTGCTAGTAGTTTGCAATTCTCATACCTCATTGCATAAATTAATGAACCAGCCTGCACCTCATTACTCTCTGAGTTAAGCATAATTGCCACTTGAAATATCGTGAAGTGATAGTTTCCATTCTGTCCAGTCCATTGTTTTTATCAAACAGAGAGGCTTGTTGAGAATTGCACTTTGACATTTTCTTTGGGATATCATGCTGATTCAAGGACAGCGATATCAACATTAAGAAATCAGAGTAGTCATCTTTTTGAGAAAACAAATGATAATTTTCTTCAACGTGGGCTCAAGTTAGATATTGGAACTCATTAGCTTTAGAGCTTCACTGCATCTCTTTGCTTTGCCATTGTTCTCTATTTTGTAACTTTCACAGATTTATTCCATGTCTGAATTTACTACCATGCAGGGGAGACAATGGCTGCATTTCAGGCATTATTGTAACTTAGAAATTCCATGCGGAGGGGGTCCTTCAGAATCATAGAATCATAGAATCATAGAGTTGGAATAGACCACAAGGGCCATCGAGTCCAACCCCCTGCCAAGCAGGAAACACCATCAGAGCACTCCTGACATATGGTTGTCAAGCCTCCGCTTAAAGACCTCAAAAGAAGGAGACTCCACCACACTCCTTGGCAGAAAATTCCACTGTCGAACAGCTCTTACTGTCAGGAAGTTCTTCCTAATGTTTAGGTGGAATCTTCTTTCTTGTAGTTTGGATCCATTGCTCCGTGTCCGCTTCTCTGGAGCAGCAGAAAACAACCTTTCTCCCTCCGCTATGTGACATCCTTTTATATATTTGAACATGGCTATCATATCACCCCTTAACCTCCTCTTCAGGGAGCTCCTTGTCTGAGGCAAGGAATCTCTAGTACTCATGGATGCTCCTGCACAAAGCAGAACCCTGGAAAATCAGAGTTCCATATTCCATGGATAGCAATCGCAAGTAGAAGGCTGCTCCCTGCGTCAGACATTTGCCCTTCGGCTCAGGAAGGGCAATGGGGACAGGGATGGCAGAGTGGAGCTGATGTGCTCATCCGTGTGACTCCCCATTACCAGAGGTGGATTTAGGGCGGTGTGACCAGTTCCCCTGCACTGGGCACTAAGCTGAGGGGGGAATTGCAGAGCACTGCAGCTTTGATGTAGTGCATGTAGAGAACAGAAGGCAAGAGATGGGAGGCACTGAATTTTGACCTTGCACAGGGTGCTGCTGAACTTTGAAAGACCAAAGTCTGCCCCTGCTTTCACATGCACAATGTCCACATTTCAATGATGCCAAAATCGGTAAAACGTACACTCACTCCATTGACTCTCATGGGCATGGAGGAGCTGTTCATAATCAGGAGCTTCCTTATTGCCTTCAGTGATAGAGGATCACGCACATGAAAATTGGAATATGCAGCCATGAATTGTTCCTCAGTACTGAAAAAACATAGGGCATCCTGACGGGAGCTCTATGAGTAGACTGGAGCCCAGCAATATTTCTTATGGTTCTTGTGAATAGAGGTTTCCCATTAGAGGTAGTGGAGGAAGACCAAATCAATGAACACAAAATAATGTATCCCAATCCAGCAAGGGCTACACAGAGGCAGGTTCTACATAGGCATCTCTTGTAGGGCTGAAAACCACAGGAACCACCTCATTTTATGCATGTAGTTATTGACTGCATCCAGATTCTCTGTGTGTGGTCTCTATTGTTCAATTAGCAACCATGGCCACAGCCCCAATCTGGAAGATCAGTGCAAACTGGAAGATCACTGCACACTACATGGATCACTGTTTCAGAAACCTGAATCTTAAGCAGGTGATTGGTGCTTTCAGAACCATAGCATATATTTCAGTCAAGGCTACTGAGGATTTCCCCCTTATTTATGTATTTATTCTTACATTTATATCCTCCCCCCACCCCAAAATCAAGATGGCTTAAGGGCAGTATCTTATTCAGGCACTGACCATACCTAGACCTGTAAAGTTGCTGCATCATGTGCCTTTAGACCAAGAATCTGGAATCTTTGGCCTTCCAGATGTTCCTGTACTCCAACTCCCATAAGCCATAGCCAACATGGCCATTGGCCAAGAATGATGGGAGTTGTAGTCCAACAACACTTGGAAAGCCACAGGTTCCTCACCATTGCTTTAGACATTGAAACTATGATTTTGTTAACTTTCCTTTCCTTAGTTCTATAACTGGAATTAGACTTAATAATCATGACAGTCTGTCTGTTGCGCTGCCAGTATGCAAAGGGTTTTACATGGTCCATTTATGTTTCTGTGAGTTGACCCCCATGGCCAGACATCTAGTGAGCTTCATGACCAAGCAGGTGATTGAACCCAGGTGCATCACAACAAGCAAAGCCAACTGTCTTTGACTTAAGACTGAATTGCATCAAATTGTATTGTAAACCTGGGTCCTAATTCACTTGCAGGAAGGTTACACAAGTCTGCTCTTTACTGAGTCTTCATTCTGACAACACTGAGACAAGTTCTTTCCAGTGTACAGTGGTACCTTGGGTTAAGTACTTAATTCGTTCCGGAGGTCCGTTCTTAACCTGAAACTGTTCTTAACCTGAAGCACCACTTTAGCTAATGGGGCCTCCTGCTGCTGCTGCGCCACCGAAGCACAATTTCTGTTCTCATCCTGAAGCAAAGTTCTTAACCCGAGGTACTATTTCTGGGTTAAAAAGGTAAAGGTAAAGGTACTCCTGCCCATACGGGCCAGTCGTGTCCGACTCCAGGGTTGCGCGCTCATCTCGCTCAAGAAGCCGGGAGCCAGCGCTGTCCGAAGACACTTCCGGGTCAAAAAGTCTGATCTTTGGGGGGAAATTGTTTTATTGTGCAAGACCTCCAAATCAACTTTAATTGTGTAACCTGAATTTGCTGGTATGTGACTGAATCTCACCCCAAAACAGTGATAGTCTGGAAGCACCCTTGCCTGTGGTTTGAGCTGTATGACACTGTTGAGCACTAGTGGCAATGCCATTGTTAGCCATGACTCCACTTCTGTGACTAGTGTCCATAGTTGCATTGTGATTTACTGTTCCCACTCATTCAGTTTCACATATGGTATATTTTGATGGAATTAACTCTGGTCAGCAAGGATTCTACACTGCAAAGGGCACACATCATCAGCAGTTCGTAATGTTGATTCAATACTAAAAAGGCCCTAAACACATACACTGACTATTTCTGCCCAAGGTTAAATATAAATTTATACTACCAAGGCATTATACTGACTTCCTTATTTGAAACAAGGGAATGCATTCTCTTCTTTCTTACATGTGGACACATGCGTGCACGCGCGCACACACACACACACAGACATAGATATATGGTATGCCGCAGAAAGTGCTTTTGGACAGGAGGGGGGGAAAAAACAGAGTTGAAATTATACTGCCATATAGCCTTTATGTGAGCTCTTCTCATTATATATTTATTGTTTCTTCACTATCAAAAATGATCATTATCATTGCTGTTTTCACCTGCCTTTCAAAACCAAATGCCTGTTATCTTTTCTTTGCTTCACCCAGATACATTCTATGGTGCATGCAGTTAAACATAAAATGATAAAATGTTTCTATGGACAGATTATTTTTCAAGGAAACCTCCCTTTCCCCACTCTTTTTGCAGGAGAGCAGCTCAAACCTTCCTTTTCCGTTTCCGCAAGAGGATCAGCAAAGTGTTCTTTCAACAGTCCATGCCAGGTCTACTTGTGAACCAGCCTGGTGAGTTTAATGCTTCATTTATGAGGGGATGGGTGCATCGAAATGCCTCTTTCCCTAAAGAACTTTCATTGCTAGCAAGTTGGTGCCAGAATCCCAAGACATAGAGCCAACCAAAGCATTCAAATTCACCTTGGATGTACATGAATAGTGCTTACACGCGAGGCCTACTTGTGTGAACAGTAAAATATTAAGGAAGTTCTCCCAGGGGAGAATGCAGTGGCACTAGTTTTTATTGACGGGGTGCAACAAGGAGGCAGAAGTTTTGAACTCATAAGCTCTGATGCTACCACATCTTCTGCTAGCAAACTTCTCTGACATGTGCAATGATGCTTGTACCTGTGGATAGGAAACTGCCTTCCAGTGCCTTTAATTCAGTCAGATTGCTTCATCTAGTTTAGTACAGGCAGTGAGCATTTTGCGCAGGATTTTCATTCCTGGCCCCTGCATACATAAGCCCACTCTGCTCTGCCTCAGTCTGCCTCATTCCCCCCATTCTGCCCTCTTCTAGGGTCCCAAAGTACCCTTGCAGCAGCAGCAGCAGTCGCATATCAGTTGGACGCATGCAAAATGGGCACAGCCGGTATTGCATTATGTTACCTGACAGTGGCTCTTCAGAGCTTCAAGCAAGGGTTTCAACTAGTTCTACCTGGAGATGACAGGGATTCAACAGGCCAAACATGTACTCTACCCAGAAATGCCACGGTGCATCTGCATCAGCATAACCAGACGCCTTCATCTGCCCCAGCTGCAACAAAACACATCTCTCCCATATCAGTCTCTCCCACAGCAGGCCCTGGAGCCTCACACTCCTCCATTGTCTCCCGGGACAAATGGATGCCAACAAACCCCTGAGCTCCAGCCCTTCTCCTTCTCCCTTCTCCTTTATTTATTTATCTGCAAAATCCATATCTCTTGACTGAAGAAAAACAAAACAAAACATGAAAGTGGTTTTATTAAAAGAATCAGACAATGAAAATACTAGTAAAAACAGTGGAAAGTAACTATTTTAAAAATAATAAAAATCAACAATAAGCTAAAAAAAACCATTTTAAAAAAATGGTCAACAATGTCTGGGTAGGCTTGCCTAATTTTTAAAAAAGAGTTTTTAGCAAGTGTCAAAAAGCGTACAGTTAAGGCTGGTGTCAATAGGAAGGGAGTTCTGAAGTATGGGTGCTGCCGAGCATTCTTGCAAATGTGGAACGAACATTACATGGCATCTGTAACAGTGCCATTTGGCAGATTGAAGTGATCTTGCAGGTAAGCTGGTCCCAAGTTGTTAAGGGCTTTATATACTAAGAGCAGGGCCGTCTTTACCCAGGAGTGCAAGGGGTGCGGGGCACCTGGGCGCCGAATTCTGGGGGGCGGCAGGTGCCCACCGCTGAAGCCGCCTAAGCTCTTAACTGTTATGAAATAATAAATAATGTTGATCAAGCTAGAAAAACAACATAGATATATACCTAGGTATTACCAAAATGTATACCTACTGTTTCACTAAAGGACTTTTGACTTTGTGCGCTCATTTACCAAAGACGCGACACTTGTCATTCACAACGGCGGCGCTTGTCAGACTCAACGATGGCGCTTGTCATTCTCAACAGCGCCGTGCACATGAACTTAACTAAATTTGGGAGCGCTGGGCAGATCTTTGCACCCCGGCGGCACATATGCTAAAGACGGCCCTGACTAAGAGAAACACACTGAACTTGGCCCAGTAGCAAATCGGCAACCAGTGCAGGTCTCTGAGCAGAGGTTTTATACACTGACGGGGTCAGCTACTGTCAGCATTCATGCTGCAGCATTCTGCCGCTTCCGTATTACAGAGCACATTATAGTAATCCCATCGTGAAGTATGAATATTTGTGCATATTGGAATCAACTGATAAAATACAATTCAGCCCTCCTCCCACCATTGCACTTCCTCTTGTTAGATTTATCTCGCATGGCCTAGTGATTTAGAGACTTGTGCTCTTCAGCAGCTCCCACTCATTTAGGTAAGACTTGCGGCAGCCCTATTGGTAGTCATAAATCTATAGGGCACCCTTTTAGGATGAGAGACGTTAAAAACTCTGCATTCTCAACCCCCTAGCTTTGCATCTTAAAAAAAAGGAAGGAAGGAAGAGGGGGGGAAATCCACACTTTTTTTTAAAAAAAAAGTGTCTAAATATTATCTTTTCACCATATTGAATGAAATCTGGAGTTAAACAAAATACAGGTGCTTTTTGTAGCAGGGCGTCCACGTCTGACATACAGTTCTTGGCATCGAGGGTTAAATTTAAATCTACATTGCCTGGTTACCAATCTCTGCAGTTGCACCCAGGCAGGACTAGGAAAGATTGATGATTGTGATTGTGAGATTAATCCTGTAATGTTTACAAGACTCCTGAGCTGAAACCTGGTTGGTCATATCATGCTTCCCAGAGAAGGCTGCTTGGCTTGCCAGGGTAATTTCTTCTGATGCAGTAAATAACTAGGCATAATGAAAATACTCTGATGTATTCTACCGGCTGATTGATGCTCTGCATGTGATATGGCACAAGCAGTGCACTTCCTATCACAAATTTACATATACAAACCAGTCGAAGAAGCAGGATTATGTCAGCATCCCCCAGAAGCCCTGGGATGCTACACAATTTTATAGCAGTTATGAATTACTGTTGACCTTTCTGGCCCCTTCCACCAGTGTGTTAGACGAAAGCGTATTGAAAGTCATTAGTCTGAAGCAGTCATTCTTTACATAATTATGGCTATTTGTGTGGGAGCAGATAGTGTTTCTTTTTATTGTTAAAAAATTAGCATTAGAGAAATCAGTCCTGCAAATCTATAGTAAATCTGTTACTCTAAACACACATTTTAATAAAAGAAAGGCAACATAGTGCTTTTGACTTCTCCGCAGCACAGACATGGATGTTTCTGAATTAGGTGAAATCAAATCGTGGGCTGGCTGGCTTGTTTGGCACCTCATGGTTCAAAGAGAGAAAGTAACAAACAGCCAAACTATGAGGCAACCGTTTAAGCAGAATGTACTTGCTGGCGTTTTCAAGTCTAAAAGAACAAGGGACTCTCTTTCCATGGATAAATGTCTTCCCAAGAGCAAATATGGGTGAAAGCTTTAGAAATCCTATAGATGCATTGCTAAAAAAACACACCCACCCCACCATCTTTCATACTAAACATGTGAATAATCAGGCTTTCAGAACACCACTAGAACACAGCACCTTATTATCATTTGCATTTTAATGTCCTTAAAATTATTACACAAAAGGAAATGTTTTTGATACATTACAGCATTTCTTCTAAATGTGTGATTATGTTAATGGGTTTTCAATCAGTATCCTAGTCTGACACCATAAGAAAATTTATGCAAAGTTCATACCCTGTCAGGGCCTTTAATCAGGACCATTTATTAGACCCCTGCTTTCTTTGATGGTTGCTTCTCTCTTTATTAAATATACTGACTTGGCCATCTGAAGAAAAGGACAATAAAAGGTTACTGGGGATGAAAGCACGGATGCTATTTGCTCATGTTTCCTTTACAGACACGTCTTCAATAATTAAGGAAGGGCTTTCTTTGGCCTTTTAGGCGTTTGAAGTGCATATCAAACATAACACTTAGTCCTTGTTTTTATGGAATGTTTAATGCCCAGAATTAGTCTTAAGCACAAGAAGACGGCTAACTTGGAAATGCTGGCTGAGTGTTTTCAAGGGACAGCTTTTACAGAAAATCATAAGGCAGCTTTGTCGCAAGGCACCATACTTTCACAGAGGGGGAAAGGAAGGAAGACGGGGAAAGAGGTTTAAAGTATTCCAATAAAACACTCCTCATTTCTTTCCTTCTTTGACCCTTCTTGCCATTTAGTTTGTCCTTTTTAGGGACCCTCCTGAAGAACAATCTCTATTTGCTTACTTACTGCTATATATTAAAGGCAGTGCTTTTGACTGAGAAAGACGCCATATCGGAAAGGGTTTTTTTTTTTTGCCGCGAACTTATTTGTTGTTTTCAACACTTCATTAATATACTGCAGAAGAGGAACCAAACAGACCTCCTCTCTCTCTCTCTCTCCCCCCCCCCCACAGCACGGATTACCTGCAGAGAAAAACACACCACAAACCGAAGATCTAGCTAAGTGGTATTGACAACCTGGGGTTTGGATACAAATTCAATATGAGAAAACAAACACACTTCAATGAAATACAAATAAACAACAAATTCTGTTTTAACATGTCTAAATAGGTTGTGGGTGAGTGACAGGCTTAGGTCTCATAGGAAAGCCATTAGTTGAGCATTTGATAGGAAAACATTTGATTTGAATGTGAGTTGCACTTCCCCTCAGGGGGTGATCTGAGTGGTATACTGGGGATTCATAGGCGCCCTTTTCACTCTAAAATGCCTGCTGGGCTCTATCATGGTAAATGAAATTTGTAGGTTCTCCTAATACTAACAAGTATCTAACTATATCATTTATTTAGAAGGCATGCTAATTATCTTGGGCCACTGATGTTCATTTTCTCATTCTGCCAAAAATATATTAAAAAGTTTTAATAATGAGCACCTGGGTCAATCCTATGTCCAGTCCTGCTCTTCAAATATTGCTTCATTAGTTTAATTATCAATTTTTATTTTTATGAAAAAAAGAGAGAGAATTCATTATATTTCCCCACAAGCAATTGGCAAAGTGGAGACGAAACAACAAAATTGGCCAGCTAACATTGCCACAAGAAATTAACTGTATCAACAGTGACCTAATCTAGAAAGTAAAGTTTCTTGGAGACTAATTGGAATAGTTATCTGAAATATTGATTCATATGCTGATTTACTATATATGCAACAAACTTTTTATTAGCAGTGATAATGACACATTTATACAGCATTTTTGTGTGACTATGAATTCCACTTTCCCCCCCAACAGTTGTAGCAATTTATAATGAGGTATGCATTTTTCTCCAGGATTAATTACTTTTAAAAACACACACACACAGCTGCACATGAGGCTTCTAACTGAAGGATGCTTATTATGAAGTCCTAATTTAGGTGTTGCTCTTTGCACAAGTATGAAGGCCCAAACTTCTGTTCATTTGTTAAAGTTTATTTGTTTATTTATACCACCTCTGCTTCTTCTTCTTCGTATTATTATTATTAAATTTCTATACTGCCCTTCATCTGAGAATCACAGAGCAGTTTACAATATAAAAGCACATAAATACATACCATAGTAATGAACAAAAACAATACCCCCCAGTTTAAAAGGCCACAGATTTTTTAATTAGCCAAAGGCCTGGGAGAAGAGGAATGTTTTTGTTTGGCGCCTAAAGATATCTAACAAAGGCGCCAGGCAAGTCTCCCTGAGGTGAGAGCCATTCCACAAGTGGGGAGCCACCACAGAAAAGGCCCACTTTTGTATTGTCACCCTCTCGACCTCTCGTGCAGAAGGCACACAAAGAAGGTGATGATCCCAGGGTCCGGGTCATGGAGAGGCAGTTCTTAAAGAGTCTCAGTAAACAACTTAAAAACCCCCACAATATCGTAACTGGAGAGTTAAACATCTCACGACAACCAGGTGAGGTAGGTTAGGCTGAGACATGGTGACAGACCGTGATCAGGCTCAGCGGGGTAACAAACCAGGATCTTCCCTATCCTTGTCTCAATGTATACATTTGAAATGTTGGATATTCAAAGCTGGGCTTACAGGATCCTACCTGCTATGGCTTCCTCCTGCATGAACCCCACTGAAATGAATGGAAGGTAAGCGAAACCACAGATGTTCTTGCATAGTTGCCAAAAATTTCAAAGAGAACGGCTTCCTGGTGGATCATGTCCTTAAAATAAGTAAGAGCAGGCAAAAAGAAAAAAAGGAGGGGGAAGGAGTTAAATGTTGAGTGCTGGTGTTTTGCATTGACCAATGCCTTCTGTTGGGGGGGGGGGGACGCTGCTGAGTATAACATAGGTAAACTAAGCCTTCAATATTGGTATTCCACTTAACTGTATACATGTGTTTCTGGACTCTCTCATTAGTGCTAAGAATCAGCTTATCTGTCTTGCTGTTGATCTACTAAAGAAGCAGGCATGCTAAACACACCCAGCAATGCCTCCTAGTTTGTAACGGAGAATGCATACTGCATATGTAAGAGGACCTCATCTCATAATACAATACGTTATTATTAAGTAATAATGGTAATTCATGTGCTTTTTTTTTTTTAAAAAAAAACAACCTCCAATTTTTATATGGCTAAATAGCAACAGTATTTTTCCTCCTTTTCCTCACTAATACTCCGGGAAAGCAAAATAACCGAGCAAGCTAGCAAATAAAACCATCTTTACTCCCCTTGGTATGGAAAGCAGAAGGATACAGGAGTCATATAAAATAGATCTTTTATAGCACAAAACCGTAAATTATGTTGATCAGCTGCCTGTATAAGGTGTAAGGGTGTTTAATAGGCATAAGGTGATTTCTGAGCCTATATAAATATGTATGCTATATAAGGTGTAATGTAAATATACATCTGTAGTTTTATATATTGCCCATGCACGCGCACACACAGCCTGCATATATTAAGCGTAGCCGAGGAAAAGGCAAACAATATAGATGAAAATCAGCCTCTGTAAAAGGCAGCAACCCCATGATTCCATCTGAGCCAATCACTTAACATATCATTCATAATGCTAGTCTGCTCCCATCATACTCGTCCTGTCAGTAGCATCCTTCTTCATTTTCTCTTGCTTCTCAGTTCCAAGAAAGTGGAACCACTGTATCATTTACTGTCCACGACCCAAGCTGCTGATTTAAGGGCTTGCGTTTTGGGTTAATTTCGTCCCCCTCCCTCTCCTCTCCTTCCCAGAGTATTATTCTCTGATATCTGGGGTGGCGTGGGGGTGGGCTCTTGAGAAACAATTTGACAGAACACAATGGAAAACCCGCGTCTCCCATGGAATTGTATTAAATATATATGTTTTAAATAATTGAAATCCTTTTCCTCCCCTTCAAAATTACCCAATATTTAAACCAAGAAAATCTTAAAAGATAGGACATATGTCAGAGGAGGTTCCCCCCGCCCTTTCAAATCCCTAAAGAAATCTTAATAAGAACACACACACACACACACATATTTATTGTACGTTTTGAAGAGTGTGTCATTATTTGCCTTAATGAGTTCTAGGCACAAAACCCTGCATTATTTTTTCAGGACTCTAGTGTTCTTGCTGCTATTATTATTATTTACAGTGGACAATGATGGCCTTCTGTCTTAAAACTTAATCACTGCTGCCTATTAAATTTGGGTTTCATATGTTGCTGGAGGTAGAACTGATTATCATAGTGAATGAAATACTTGTTTGGCGTATTCCCAGAGGGCAAAAAGCCATTCTTCAAGGTGATGCATCTCATTTGAGGAATACATTAACAATTGAAGGCAGTTAAAAATACATGTGAACTCCCAGTGAGGCAAACCTGAGGTTGACCATATATATTTACTGACCGGCTCCTGCCTCATTCAGAGAAGAAAACTGTGATATGGAAGGCTGGTTTCTGCATCGTATGAGACCTTAATTTACAACTCTAATGTGGCAAGGAGTTCAGACCTGCTTAGAAAATATTTAGGATTTAACGCTCTGTATGGGTTTCAGATGACTTTTGTGTCTTCGAAGGTTAAAGGGAAAAAGTATGAGCAAAGATAAGGCTCAACAGCATTAAAGGTCAAGTTTGCGATTGAAATTAGCTTCTCATTTCAAGGTTGCAGGACAAAATAGAAAGAATAAGACAGATGCAGCTCCCAAGCCATATGGAAAAAAGTTTTATTTTTTTCCCCAGGAAAGAAATATAGCAAGGCCCTACTTGAAATCAATTGTTATTCATAGGAAAGGCCAGGTCACAGTATGATTATATTATCTGGATTAACACCCTCAGCACAGGCCAAAGAAGCTGAAAGAATATCCTATTTGAGGATGGATGTAGACAAACATTGTTGTCAACGTCATGTTTGTTGATCTTAACATGCTCCCACCCCCCTGCTTTTCTGGAATTATTATTATTATTTTCTATATCTAGTGTTTCTAGTACCTAACCTTATTTCTAAGAAGAGCTGAAGGAAAGTAGATTTCTGAGGGTTCACATGATCTACATTAGTGTACATTTGAATGCCTATGTTGCATATAGAAAACAGCTGAATAATAAGAACATTTAAAAAAAAACCTGATTAAAAGGTAGTCCATTACTTCTGTCTACTCTTTTCCTATCACTGTCAGCTGTGTTTCGTAGACTGTAGCTGCGTGGTGGGTATTGTTATAACATATTTCAGTTCATTTGACAAGAAGTAAGCTACTTTGAATTAGAAACACTGCAACCAAATAAACTGATGGTGATGGAAAACAGGGGGAAAACAGCATGGGAATATACATGGTATAGGAAAACAGTGAAGCAAAGTCTATAAAATGGTGTACTATAGGGCAGGGTGATGGATGTGTATGTGAAGCACTAATTGCAACTCTTGTGTGTGCGTGTGACACTCACACACTGCCACTTTCCACATGGCCGTTGTGACAGGAAGAGGCACATTACTTGCAGGAAAGGATCTTGTTTCCAAGGTACAAAATAATGCCCTTGGAATGCTCAGAAAGTGTGACATCCCCACTGACATTTCTAGCCTTGATGGAAGAGAGGTGAATTTTGCAAAACAGATGATGCACAGGAAGGGAAGCATTCAGAATGTGCATTCAGCTGCCTGTCCCCAATCAACCTATATTCTAGTGAATCTGGAATGTGAGCCCATCCGCAGCACCGGTTAGCCTAGGGTCCAGGGATGGCACGTCCCGTTTTGCCGCTTGAGATGAAATGGGAAGTGCTGCCCTGCTCTGCTGTGCTGTGCTGGCCGCTCCACTGCCTCCTCTGCTAGCACCACTGCCACCTCACCCATATCTGCCAATCCCACTTCTGTGCTGCCTTTACCACTGGCCAGCATCTCACCAGAGTTCAGCAAGATTTTGCCAGAAATCTGCACCAATGCCAGCAACACCATCATGGGGCATCTGCAGGACTTCTCTTATTCAGGGGCTTCTAGCATCTCAGGCAGCTGCTTCACTCTGCCTCGTGGTTCCTGCTAGGGTCCAATCATGCACTCTGCTGGTACTGCACTGTATCATGATGGTCACTTGTACCATTACTGGGAATACACATTTTTTAATTCAATCCAGGAGTTGTCGCAGCACATATAATACTTTGCTAGGGCACCCTGCTGCCTTTTTGTTGTTGTTGCTTGGCACAGATATGGTACTCAGGCTTGCATAGCTAGATGATGTCTTTGCATTGAATTGAAATGGTGGTGTTGGCAAGAAGAAGAAGAAGAAGAAGAGGAGGAGTTTGGATTTGATATCCTGCTTTATCACTACCCTAAGGAGTCTCAAAGTGGCTAACAATCTCCTTTCCCCTCCTCCCCCACAACAAACACTCTGTGAGGTGAGTGAGGCTGAGACACTTCAGAGAAGTGTGACTGGCCCAAGGTCACCCAGCAGCAGCATGTGGAGGAGCGGAGACTCGAACCCGGTTCACCAGATTACAAGTCCACCACTCTTAACCACCACACCATGCTAGCAAGACCGTTCCTATGGGGCCAGCACTAGTATCACTGCATTTGCCAGGCTGCGTACCACTGTTATCGTTGGGTCACCACTGTTTGTTGCTTTGAAAGCTTTCCCTCTGAGGGGAATCCACTCAGGCTGCTTTGCTCAGGACTCCTTCAAACCTAGTGGCCCTTGAAGAATTAATTCTCTCCAGTGTGGTTAGTGGGTAGGAAGTTTGCTTGCATAAGAGACCCTCAGATTATTATTTCTACTCAGCTATAAAACATAGAGGGTGGCCACAGGCAAATCTAATCCTCGTTTGCATGGCTGAGCTGAGGATCAATAGGGATTTTCAAGCTTTTTCGTACTCAAGCAAAGTGCAATACAAACGCTTAATAATGATAACAATTCTGGTGCAAACCTGATTTTTTTTTTTAAGAGTAAAATTGCACGTGGCGCAAAATATGCTTCCTACAACACTTGATCTAGGAATGACTCGAAAAAGACACATTCCTGCCAACATCTTCAAAGCTGCCATGTACTCAAAGAGGTTTACAACTTCCAGTTGATTTCCCTAGTGTACTTTGTAATGTTCTACAATAACATTTGTTCTGGGAACACAACGCCCATTCCAAGCGTTAGGTTTGTAAGTCCAGTTTTTGTAGTGTCTGTCAATACTTTGTCAGCTATATAGTTCACTGGGGTAAAAAGAAGAAGAGCTGCACTGACTACTGTATTCAGGTGAAATGCAGTTAAGGAAGAAGCTTGGGGATTGGAGCGAGTAATAATGACATCACTTCAGTATGCTTCAGGAAGGAGAAGGAGAGGCCTGCCTATTGGACGGAACGTTATGACATCATACGGACTCATAACAGGGACTAAACTCCTGTCTCCTTAATTTTTATGTAAAAAGGAGTCACAAAAGTGTGGGGGAGCGGGGGAGTGGAGTGAGAATTTGAATCAAGGCAGTGGTGAAGTTGGAGGTGGATATTAAATATTTTTCCAGGGTGATCTTCCTAATGAAAATAGTTCCCCTCCTCTCCAGTGCTGCTTTTTAAGCTGTTATCTAACCCGTTTTTACCCTGTATTTATGAGCTTTCCCTAATTGGTCAGTAGCAGCTTTGAAAAGGCAATTCCACTGAGAAAACAGGGCTGGAGAGGAAAGGGACAACTCCCAACACCATGGTCCCAGTCTGAATCAGATCCCCACCCAACCAATCCTTTGTATAAATGTTTGTGGGTTCCCAGCATTTCTTTTGGTTTGTCACCAACAGTCAGAAGGGAAGAAGAAAGACGGGCAACACTCCAAAAACTTATAGGCTGCCAGGCTGAGTAGACAGGACAGGACTATATGGATTAATGGCCAGATTCAGTATAAACACGGCTCCATATGTTAAACAAACTCATCTCTTTGGTTTAGATTTAAAAGCAAGGGGAAACTTTCCAGGAATAATTTTGTACCAAGAAAACAATTTCCAAGTCCAAAATATAAGCATGTAGCACTGCTTTGGAAATTCACCACCATGTTTAATTCCTGGCCCATTCCTTTGAAAGATGCATGAACAGTGACAGAGAAACAGTTTAGCCCAGTTTGTGTTACACAGGGGTGTGGGGAGTGTGCTGCTGCTATATGGCCATAAGTGATGGTTTGTTTATGGGAATGTTTTCTGAAAACAAATGGTATCCTGTTAAGATAGTTGAGCATCCCCAAAGTTAAGAGATGTAGGGGGGAACTACAGTTGCCAAAGAAACAAGGGGACATACAGTGTTACACCAAACACTTTCTGAAGGGCAAGGATAGCCAACAGGGTGCTCTCTAGATATGACTATGCTACTGTTTCCATCATCCGTGGCCATTGTCCATGCAAGCCTGATGGGAAATGTAGTCTATGTACATCTGAAGGACACCACATTAGCTACGACAAAGTAGGGTTTCTTTCCAGACTTCTTTATTTCTAAAATGCATACATTGTCATATAGAATAGTTAGAATTGTGTTCTTCCAGCTGTGAACTGGAAATAACTTATTCTCCATGAAAATGACCTCCTAGAGAGAGCCATTGTTATGGAACCCATCACCACAGTGGTCCCTGCTGTGATGAAGATCAGCTGGATTGTATCTAGTGTATATGAACAGTGGCCAAATAGTCAACAGGATGTCCCCACTTTGGCCACAATCCACGGAGGCACAACACTTTCCATGCACACACCTGATTCCCTTTCAGATTTTAGTCAAGTTCCAACCTGTTGGAAGGCAGTTAACTTACAGTTTATTTGTGTTCCTATCGTATTCAATAAATCTCTCCAGAATTTCGTTTGCTCTTACCTTCACATGACCTCAGAATTGCACAGTGTTGACATTTTTGGATATCAAATGCACGTCTGGCTTGAGTATCTATTGTCAAACACTTCCCAATTTACTGTATTTAAACACATCTTTTAAGGTGAGTAGTAACACATTTCCATGTCTTAGTTGTATGGAATGTATTTTTCTGTTTAGCTGAGCCACCTGGGTTTCATATATATCAAACTGATTCTCAGGAACACACACACACACACACACACACACACACACACACACACACTTCCCCCTGTCCAGTAAAGGGTCAGTTTCCAGACTATCAGGTTCTGGACACAGGGAACTGGTTGCCAGTTCAATCAAGCCTGAGGCAGGTGCATAGTCAGAAAACAAACACAAAACCAGGCAAGTTTGGGAGGCATTGTGTAGTCAGAACCATGTAAGAATTGACTTCCAGAGCAAAAATGAAGTAATGGCAGGAAGCACTTAGGGAGTGTTATACGAACATAAAAAGAGTGCGCTGGATCAGGCCAGTGGCTTAACTAGTCCAGTATCCTATTCTCACAGTGGTCAACCATATGCCTTTTAAAGTGTTCATGCCTTCTTTGCACACACTCAATGAGTGAACCTTTTACATTCTGGAGGAAATGGAAATGTTCTGTTCGCATACACACATAGTGATCTTAGTTTGACACACACACACACACACACACACACACACACACACACAACTTTCCTATTTCTTATTGTCAGTAACATACTGGCTCCTGTGATGAGCAGGCAGATAAGATGCTGCTGGCAGCTGGTCTGCTTCTGCATCCACTGCCTCTCCTCTTGACTGCCACACCATGTTGATGATAAACAATTGTACATAAAGCACATGTGATAATAGCCAATCAGGGAAGGATACATCATGATGCATGACATCATCCACTCATGCCACATTCCCAAGGTGCACTTTGGTGAAAAAACGCACAAAAATCCAAAGATACTTCAAAAGCTCAGAACAGATAACTTTGTACTAGTTCATACTGTCAGATTTGTAACTTGGCACACATATTTCCACTCATGATGTGGTCAGGTCACCCACAACCACTTATTTCCTCTCTTCCAAGCTAGGGGACAGCTTTTCTTTCTCTAATAAACACTCCATTATGGCCATAAATAAAAAGCATATCCATATTTTCCCAGTTATATCTCTATAAAGTGCTTGCTAGGCTGTATTTAAACAGTACGCCTCATCCTAAGCTTGTAATTATGGACAATAGTTTTCTGATGTCTTCAGCTGTCACCAGCAGAATTCCACAAAGCTTCATAATCAGGCTTGCGTTGAGCAATAAGTAGGACATACCTTCTGTGTGCCAGTGGCAACATTCCTTCTGCAACAAGGAGAAATACTTTTCTCCTGCATCTTTCATTGTTACTTGTCAAAAAGTTATTCTCTGGATGAAGAACAGCTAATGATGAATTTGAGAATGAAGTGCCATTGCCAAACCTCAGAATTCAGAAATCCTGCTTTGACCTCATGAAAATATGAAACTGTCTGAACGGTTGTGAGTTTAGGAAATAACAAATTGTAGCATTTTATTTCCCATACCGTTTTTAAGCTGGGGACATTTATCATGAGACTCATGATAAATCACAAATCTTGGCAACGCTGAAAAGGAAGACAGAAGCTCTTCAGAACATTTGGTTCTCCTTATATAAATTAGTATCACACTCCATTAGAAAGCTTTAGTAAGATGCACGTTTATGCAAAACTTACATAAATTGAATGGATTAACCAAGCAATTAAAATGTATCCCATCAATCAGCTAAGTTGGTCTCCACTGTGTGGGTCATTTGGTGTTTTTAAAGATGGCTCTTGGTTTGAACCCGCCTGCCCCCAGCACGTTCTGTGCCTTTTGATGGGCCCCTTCTCTGCCAGTTAAACTTGGCAGGCTAATCTGCCTATGGTGGCAGCATCCCAACCAGTTCCGGGTGGCTGTGCCTAGCAACCCCTTTTTATTTTCTGCTGTATTGCACAACGGCTAAGAGGTCTTGAATGTGTCAAAAATTAGGCATGGCATGGAAAAAGTGGATAGAGGATTTTTTCTTCCTCTGCAATTCTAGAACCCAGGGGGTTGAATTCAAAGTAGCACTAAGCAGTTCTTTGTCAGAGTGTAATGGCTGGTGCTTGTGCAACTAGGCTCCCCCCCCCAAAAAAAAAAATCTGTTCTGGGGACTCCCCTAACTTTCTGGAACAGATCTGGGAATGGCGCAAGGGGAAGAAGAGGGGTGCAAGTGGAAGTTGTTCTGCTTCTGCAGTTAATTAGTTGAGTCCTGCTCAGGCACCCAATGAAGCTGAGTATTGGGAGGTTCAGTACAGACAAAAATAAATGAAACAGATAAATGGATATATGAGTGCCAGGGATAAATATATGCAGGCACAAAACACATATGAGCACCTCGAAGCTCCTGGGAAGGAGGGTGGGATACAAAGATGAGAAATGACTAAGTCATTTTGAGTGGTCACTTCTCACAACCCCATTTCTTTTCTTCTCTAGCTCCTCTATCAGTGGATTTTCCATTTGTAGCGGCTTCTTCCCATACCTTAAGCAGCATTTGTTTCTCCTTTGCACTTTGATATGCACTGTCATGTTTGGGACACTGAACAGTCCCTTCAGGACTGAATTTAGCCAAGCGCCACTAGCCAAGTTGACATCAACAGCAGCTAGATGCTTCTCAGAAAGAGTACAAGAACATGGCACTCATTGACATTGCCTCCTTTGTGGTGGTGCCTCCCATTTGATATGCCCAATGTGTATTCAAGCGCCAAGTGAAAACCCACCAGTTCACTCAGGCTTTTGATGCTCACTAGCTGTAACTGCATAGCAGTTACATAGTATGGTATTTAGTGTGCAGCACTACAGTAAAAATTGTGATTGAACTAGCGAGGACTGGGAACTTCGCTCAACTGAAACCCTTGAGAGCTGTTGCCAGTCAGTGCAGACAATATTGAGCTAAATGGGTCAATACTGACCATGGACCATTGAGAACATAGGCAGCTTCCTGTGTTCTCAATTAATATTTTTTTTTGGTCTCCAGCGAGTTTATTCTTGTTTAAAGTGATTATAGTGCAAGTCTACAAGATATCATGCAGTTTTGTGTTCTATAACCTTCCCAAGCTGTGTGTGAAATGTATTATTTCTGCCTTTGAAAGCTTCATGTATCTCTGCTTTTTCGCTTAGATCCATTTTAACTTTGCCCCATACACTCTCATATTTCATTACCAGCTCAAGGAAAAGTGTCTTACAGAGCTTTCTTTGTCTGATATAGGTGGGTTTTGCTTTCTGCCCTTCACCTGCAAGATGGATCAGCAGGTGATTTTTGCCTTTTTTAAAAGGTGAGAGCTGCTATGCCTTCTTACTTCTTCCTGTAACAAAAAAAAAATATGATTTATATATGCATCAGAGCTACTTGCACATGCTTCTTAAGTTTCTGGCATCCCTCATTTTGAGGGACTTCTTATATTTGTTTCCTTCTCTGCTCACAGGACACCTGCTGATATTTCTCAGCCTCTTTACAGTAAGTGACACCTGAGAGTTATATCCCAAACCAACTTTCCTTTTTGCATCTGCAGCCAACTCCAGCCTCCAAGATATCTGGCCCCTGGCAGCTCTACCAGAAATTAGTCAATATAAGGTAGGCAGAGAGTTAGGGTGAATTGCTCTCAGAAGCCATTAGAGGTAGACATATTATACAGTTTAATATATCAATTGTCCTTGGGTTTTGTATGAAACAACCAAGGTGTATCTAAGCAATTGCGTTCTCCAGCTTTGCTGCTCTTGCTGCTAAGTGCTGCTGACTTTATCATAGAGCAGTAATGGAGGACTGTGGGGAACTTCCATCAGTTCTAGCCAGCAAGGTTAGCGACCGGGGAATGGTAGTTTTCAACATCTTAAGAGGCACAGGTTCCCCATCCTTGTCATAGAGCCTGAGCTAGATTGGAGATAAGAGTAGCCACCAAGGTAATTTTTTCTTAAAGGCTGCCCCAGTGTTAAATAATTTCCAATTCTTTCCTTAAATCATTTCAAGACATTGTTTTTGCTTATCAATAGTTTTAGGGTCATTCGTTTCTGCCATAAGCTTCTGAAGTGCTTCCAACATTAATTACAAATAGACCTTTACTGTCTACTGATGAAGTCTCTTGCTGTGTTAACAGAATGCAGGAAGGTAATCCTTTGGATCAGGTAATTTAGTGATTTAGCCTTCACTGAATTCCGTTCACCCAACAGCTGTGTGCGATTTTTATTTTGGGCATTTCTCCTTTAAGTTGGCTTTGTTTTGACAGTTTGTTGTCTATAGATTCAGCGGTGTTGTGAGTGACCATTGTAAATGCTGACAGCTCCCCTTCCAATATGTTTCTTTTCCTTTCTTTTTAAAGAGCATTGCCTCTAGTCACATAATAACTTTTCATTTGTCATTTCAATTAAGTGAAGTTTCCACTATCCTCTGACTTTATTTAAAAGTCTAGTAAACAACCCATATGCCCCACTGATCCAATACAAGACCTGGCATATTTGTGAAGCTTGCTGCCAAATTCACAGGCACACATGCAGAACTAGGGTGGAACATTATGATTATTATCAACAATAATAACGTTTCCTTCTGGGGGCGGGGACTACACAATTGTAAATGTTTCCATGCCAAATAAGCTAAAGTATTGTGCTCTTTTAATTTTGGGGTGGAGAACTTCCAGGGCTCTCTATCTTCCTAGGCCATACCCTTCTCACTAGGCTGCAGTCTCTCACCAGCCCTTCCCTAAGGATTTTTGCAGGGCTAGAATATGTCCTTGAACTGTATTGTTGCCTCTTGCTTACCTGGATGGAGGTGTGTGTTTTTGTGTGGTGTAGAAACTCTGGTTTTTGCTGTAAGAGCCACGTCCATTGCTCCACCCACTTTTTGGCCTCTGGTTCCACCTACCATTGGTATGAACCTTGGAAAGTTGCTCCTTTTATAACTACACCACAGACAGTAACTTGTCTTTTGAAGCTACATCAAATCCCAAGGCCAGCCATGGATATGGGGAAATCCAGGCTGAAATCCCTAATCAGTCATAAAGCTGATTTCTTGGGCAAATCTCTTCAGCTTTACCTACCTCACAGGGTTGTTGAGAGGCTAAAATGCTGGCCTGAGCCCCTTGGAGAAAGGCTGGCATAGAAAAGGCAGCTGAGGGAACAGTCCTTTGGTTCCTTGGATGGTGTCCCAGGGACCATAGGGTATTGTGAACCTCCCTCCCTGTGGATGTGTCCACCATGACCTGGGTCCGGTCTTGGATTGTTAGGTTGGTCAAACCTAGAGATAGTGAGTTGCTTAAGGTTCTTCACTGATCTTCACAGCCGTGCAATGTTTTCACCTGGATTTTCAACACCCAAACCCATTACTCCAGCTATCACTGTTCTAAAGTTAGTGTGGATATACACATATCAGTGCTCTTTATTTGGAATCAAGGGATTTTGAGGAGTTTTGCTTTAATCAGCTAGGGACTTGTGCACCTTTGAGGTTCTCACCTACTTTAAGAAGCATTTGAATCAAAGAAGGGTGCCCAATCTGAACTCCAGTGCCCAGAAGCTTTGATTAAGGGATTCTCTTTCAGAAGTAACTCAAAGCTTTTGGTGTGGACTGCCATTAATCCCTAACAACTAAAAAGACAAGGGATTATATGAACTCTCTAACAGATTACATCCAACATTTGTATATTCCAGGCTTATACATATTTATTCACATTGCAGAGCTATAAGATGGCCATCTGGGCTAATGAAATATTTTTGCAAGCTAACGTTTAGCACAATTTTATGCAAGGCTGGTGTATTCTGTGTTTTCCTCGCTTTGGAAATGTGCTGTTACCCTCCCAGACTTATTGAGGTTGCATAGGCTTGTAAATAGGTGACATTAATTTTGTAGTAGCTGTGATAATTAACTTCCACTTGCCCCCCCCTTCCGCCCCCTCTCTCTTCATGCTAACAGTTGTTTGAAGTTCAGCAATTCCCCTCCCATCTTCTTGCTGTTTTTTCAGGTGAGCTCAGATAAAATATCCCTATTGCATAAATAGTAGATTTTGAACCTGGTTATAAAGACATGTAAAAGTGACCCTGCTAGCAACTCTGTTGCTCATGCTGAGGTTTAAACACTGGAATTGGTTTCCCAGCGGATTTTCACTTTCACAAGTACTTAATGCAGCTTTAGGTGTCCCCAGGGCAGTCTGAACTGGCCACCGAATATCTTTTTTAAGGGGAGTGAACAATGGCTTAGTTCCACCACTGCTGAAAGTCAAGATTCATGTATTTCCTCTCAACGTTTAGTGTTCCTGGAGGCACTCAGGACTGTCGCATTAGTGAATGAGGCTGTTTTTATCCATCCCAAGACTAGGTACAGTGTAGGTGAGGGCAATCCAAGCTTCCCCATGGTGCTTTGTCAAAGCTTGTTAACCCTAAACTGAGCCGATTACTACTCTGGAGTATGATTACAATTGTAATTTCAAGCCTATTTAAAAAAAGCAGAGCCTTTTAGCTGGCAGAGGGCTTTGATTACAGGAAACACAGCATAACTTTTATTTCGAAAGGATTGTCAATCCAGGACTATGGAACTGCCATTTTTGTTTTGTTTTATGATAGGCATATTTCTATCTGAGGAGTGTTTACTGCGTGAATAAAACAAAACTAATTTTGCTCTGAAATAGTCTCAGATTGGAATTCTGAGGACCAATCTAGCCTTTCTGTGGTTTACCTCCTGGGTCTACTAACCAAACATAACAGAATGTTATGTATTTACACAATGTCTTTTTGGGGCCTAAGAATACCACCCCTCCAAATTCTATGATTTTTAATTTGGGGATGCCCCTGTGCTGCAGTGAAACTTCTCTGCTTTTATCAACACTCTCTTGGCTTCTATTTAGATGTGCGCTCCTTGATGAATAGCCTCTAAATTTGCTTCAGCTTTTACTTTACCTGAAATCCCATGGACAGAAATTTGGCCCAGAACTTCAGAGCTGGTAAAGTGTTATGTTGTGCTTGTGCTAATCTAAGGTGCTGAAATTGCTATTTATGAAGACTTCATCCCCGGAACATTGTCTGCCTTTCCTAATCCAGCCACCACAATAAGAACATAAGAAGAGCCTACTGGATCAGGCCAATGGTTCATCTAGTTCAGCATCTTGTTTTCACAGTGGTCACCAATATACCTGCAGGAATCCTACAAGTAGGACTCAGGCACAAGAGCACTCCTCCCTCTAGGGAAAACAAAACATGTTAGCTAATATTCCAGAAGTTTTACTTCCACAAGCTTCTTCATCACATGTCTCAGCTTGTTTTACACTTCAAACGTAACCAAATTTGTTATACTGAAATTTGTGCTAGTCTCATTTTTTGTAAACATGTGATTTACTATGTTGGCTTACTAGAAAATGCAGTAAAATATCATTACTTGGAATTTTAAAAGCAGCACTATAAAAAACACAAATTTGAAATACTGGGAAGAAAAACAACATGCATCCATTTGTAGTATATAGACCACTTCTTCTGCATTATATTTACATTTCAAACAATGAGAACACAATCAAGGGAACATCCCTTCTGTATTACCTCCATCTAAGTTAGATACGGTGAACCTCTGACCTGATCACTGCATGCTCCGCACAGAGAGCACCTCAGACAGGAGCTTCCAGATAAAGCACACACTACCTGTATGTATCTTCGAAAGTAATTTGTCTCATTTGAGTTAAGCCAAAGCCCTTCATGGGGTCACGAAGAGTTGGACACAACTAAACGACTAAACAACAAAAAGCCCTCCACACAGTGAGACTTCACATTTACTTCTCAGAAGGTTGTCACACCCAAAAGATCCCCATAGTGCTTATCAACTGTTCATACAAAGCAAGACCAGCCAAAGTGGTATCTTCAATGTGGTGTTGGACTACAGTTCCCATCAGTCTCAGCTAGCATAGCCAATGGTTAAGATGAGACCAACAGGATGTTACTCCTGTTACACTGAATTGCTGATCCCCCACATCCCATGATACTGCATAATAGCTGCAGATTCAGTAAATAATGAAGAGGGATTTCTGGGTACTACTCATTAATCCCACTGAAGAAACTAAAGAAGCAGTTGCTCATATGGGCCTCTATGTGCATAAGTGACTAAATCTCACAGAATTTATTTGAATAGAAAGGATTGTAAACAGCACCTTGGACAAATGAACTTTCCTCCCAACCCAGTCTTGATAATTGTCTATGACCTTTTTAAAGAAGAAGAAAAAAATCAATGCTATATTTTTATATAGACCACAAAAATCTGCATATCTACAGAGTCCTATATTTCATTAAATATTCAAATGGCTCTGCAATATTTAAACAAAATCCATAGGCTAATTTCATTATTGCCACAGGCAGAATATTATATTACCTGAAAAGTGCTCAATAAGATTGATTTGTGTTTTACCTTCTGTAACACAGAGTCTCGACTGACCACTTGCCAAGCCAGGTTGCAAGAGTCTTTGAAAACCACAAACTGTGCTGCTGTCTGTACAATACATTGCCCGGAATTCTCCGGCTGTGCTTTGAAACCCTGCAAAATATCAATGACCGCTCCAGATCCAATAACTACCCAGGCAGAGGTCCTTTACTGAAGATCTTTTGAAGTAGCTATTAGTACAAATCAAAGGTTTAGTGCGTTCTTATCTATTTCCCCCTCTTTCCTCCTGGCCCATCTCGAATATTCATAAATGATCCGCACACGTTTGCAGCCAGTTATCAATCCCCTGATAAACCTTGAACTGCTATAATTTAATCCCTTCCGCAATTCTTTATGAACCCCATCAATGCCATTCATAATTAATGAAATTGCAGGATGGGTTCCTGGATGAACTAAAGTTTTTTGCCCTCACGGCGGATCGATGATTCTGACCATGTCTGTTTCATTATTGACAGCATCTGCCCACATTTACTCTTATAATTAAGTTATAGTTCAACTCTTAACTTTTCACAAGTGTTTGAAATGGCTGTATGGTGTTCTTAATTTCAGTTGCTGTTTCATCTCGCTCAGTGGGTGCCTATTTTATTGTTAAAGGTCATACTCATTTGTCTGCTCCAACAAAGGCAGTCCTTAAAGTTGGCTGCGGTTTTGACAGACAGTGGGCCCTATAAGTGATGGCCTTAAGGACAGACCTGGCACTGCGAGACAGTCACCACAGCAAGGGAAATAACAGATAACAAATCATGCCACTATTTTTCCTCCTGGCGTGATTGACGACATCACAGCGGGTATAACTTTTCAGTGTCTTCAGATTAAAACCCCCTCAAACAAATGAGTTCTTAAAATACTGTCCAGGGGCGTCAAAGTCAGCGGCTGGACCCAAAAGCATTTTTTTTTTTAAAAAAAGGTTTTATATTAAGAAGAAAGCCAAAGCCAAAGTGCATAATTCAAGACTATGGAGTGCAATTATTTAATTGTCACAGATCTTCTGGTGCATGGATGGATGGAGAAGCTCTTGAATGATAAGTCACTTGATAATGATGGGACCCATGTGAGGCAACATGTTTAGAGAAAAACAAGCATTTGCCATCAAAAGCCATGCAGCCCAGTCACTAATAGCAAAATAGCAAATTTATGTTTTGTCAGGAAATAGTAAAATGTGGACACTTAGGGTTTGGGTTTTTTTTTTTTTTTGTATAATGGGAGCATCATTTTTATAAACATTTTTTTTGTCACTGCTGGGCAAATATAGATAAAAAGAGATAAAGGCAAACTTTCAGACACCCGGTTCAGAAAGGTGCATTTGAATATAAGGCATAGAATAAATCCCAGCTGTTGTCAGTAGCAAGACATTCTCTTTGCCAGCATAGAGATGCAGAGCATTGTTGTAAGCGTATCCAAAAATTACAGTATAAATGGGAACCTTCAATTTCCTGCCCATTATTGTTAGCAAATGCTTGCCCTGTAAGTATATAATAGTTGTACTTCTCTAAATATATGAAATTTGCTCTCTGCCTGGCTTTATCTTTTTAAGCCAGATTTTGTTTTTAAAAAGAAGCTTCCCTAGTCACAAAATAGACCTGTGTATTTGCCGTGAACATTTTGGCTTGAAAGCATATTCAGCATGTTCAAGATGTCCTATATATACGGATAATTCTTGTATGCTTGCATAATTGTAAACCTAGAAAACTAACACACTCACAAATATGCATATTCAGGCTTCCATCCTATGCTCACTTAACACTTGATTAAGCTAGTGAAAGTGTGTGTGTGTGTGTGTGTGTGTGTGTGTGTTTAGCATAAAGGAGCACTGTCTTGTGATTTAAAACCTAGTGCTTCTGTTGAGAAAATTAAGAGTGGGGATCCTTTAAACAGATAGGTAGCCATTCCCTCATATTTGTCAGTAGGGTGGTGACTTACACATCTCCCAAAAAGAGGACACAATAATATTGGGTTAGATGCAGCAGTGTTCTGAGTATTAAGACTACTTCACTAGTTTATACAGTGGTGCCCCGCAAGACGAAATTAATTCGTTCCGCAAGTTTTGTCGTCTAGCGAATTTTTCATCTTGCGAATCACGAAATCCCATAGGAATGCATTGAAAATCAATTAATGCGTTCCTATGGTCAAAAAAAGTCCAAACAAAGCCAAATTTGGTACAACAACAGTTTATTAACTGCTCTTTAAAGTCACACATACTGTAAAGAGCAGTTCAAAAATTGAAGGGAAAATAAATTAACTTTATAAACGAAACATGTCTTTGTTTTTAGACAAAGGAAACAAAGTCGCGAGACGTTTTCGTCTTGCAAAACAAGCCCATAGGGAAATTCGTCTTGCGAGGCAAATCGAAAACGGAAAAACCTTTCGTCTAGCGAGTTTTTTGTCTTGCGAGGCATTCGTCTTGCGAGGTACCACTGTACACTGAGAATATCGTTCATCCCCTCTAATAGCAAACTCCATCAATTAGATACAAAATGAAGCAACCCAAGAATAAAGTTATGGTGTGGTAGTCAACTAAGTTTTTCTCAGAGTAGACCTATTCAAATCAATGCACCTAACCTATCCTGCAATCTTGTACCAATTTACCTAGGAGTAAGCCCCCTTGGGACATATTTCTGAGTGGACATGCATAGAGTCGCACTGTTGGCATGTTCATTAATGTCAATGGATCTCCTCTGAGTACAACTTAGGTGAATACCACTCATGATATCTATATGCTCAGGGGCTACGTAGGTATGCAGATGTATAAACATTTGAAAATTAGAGGAGGAAAGTAAAGGTGGGGGGGAATCCCCTAAACAGCCCAGTGAGGGCTGAGCATGCTCAATTATCTCTAGGAATCATGGAAGGAATGTTGAGTATTAATAGGAAAGGAAAAATGAAACTGGGGTGGGGAGAACTGGCCTCCTTGAATACCAATCAGTCTATATAGCATTCTGGACAGGGGCACAGCAAATTGTCTAGAATTCTGAAGAACAGCACTCTCCTAAAGGGACTGGAATATACTGCAACATTTTGTCTCATGGAGCCTTGAGGGTGCTGCAGGAGACACTGCAACTAGGATGTTGAATAGGTAAGAGGTGGAGAAGGGCGAATTTTGGTGTCATACAATGTGCCAGTGAAATTTGAGACACCAAGGTGCTGTCCTACTATTACTATAAAGCTATGTTTTGGGAGTGGAGTTCGGCTCCATTGTGAGGCATTTGTGCTAGAGTGGATCAATCTGGTGGGGAGGGTCTTTGGGACAGATAACCCTCAAACCTCTGTGTTTGGGCTAGATGGCCTTTAATTCATTTCAACTCTGTAATTTAGAAATCCACGATTCTACAATTATTATTATTTAATTCTTTTTACAGCAATTCCATGCCCATGTCCCGAAACAAAGAGCTCTGTCTTTTTCTTGTAATATTAGAATGCCAATAAAGTATAAATGAATTGAATTGAAAGTGACTTACATTTCAATGAAAGGTATTGTGGCTGGGAAGAAAACATTCCAAGCATCAATTAAGTCTGTTGAATGAGAACATTGTCTTCTTCCGTTTTACTGAGACACAGGGAAGTGTCCCACTTTAAAGTCTTCATATATTACTATTAACCATTTCTCTGGTACTTTTAACATGCCAAGCTCTCCACAGTCCTCATCCTGTTCATCCTCACAACAATTCTCTGTGTTGGCTCACTAGTATTCAATGCATTTTTTAAAAAAACAGAAGAAATATTGCAATCTTACAATTTCAAGACAGGTAGCTGCATTAGCAATGTTAATCTCTTGCAGCAAAAGCAACAAAGAGTTAAATTTGCAACTTCATAAGAATTCATGGACTCAAGCCCACCTCATCAGATGCAAAGTAGCTTCCCCCTCTGATAATTACATGGAAAAATGAACAGGATCCTTGAGCAAGGGGAAGGCATTCCTACACACGCAGGAAAGGAGGGGTTCTCGGGTTCTTGTTGCAGTTTACCAATTCTCACCCCCAGCTGCAACGCCTGAAGCACACCCCATGACATTTTGTAGGGTTTCCCAGGCTCAGGCATAACTCTGTGTGTGTGTGTGTGTGTGTGTGTGTGTGTGTGCGCGCGCGCGCATACAAACACACACAACACACACACGTGTGTGCTGGTCCAAGGAGCTACAGTGGGAAGGAGAATGAAGAAAAGTACTGCAGCATAACTTTTCTCGTAGTTCCCTGCGTCTTTCTCATTAGGACCTATGTTGCAATCTTCTCAGCATCAGTCTTATTCTTACTGACCAAGTCAGTATAGAATGTATGGTATGGTATGGTATGGTATGGCAAAGTATTATTAATATACAGGGTGAGTCCTTTAAAAGAGGCCCCGTACACATGTACACAGAGTACACATGTTTCACAGGGCCTATTTTAAAAGACTCACCCTATATAATTTATTAAATTTTTATACCACCCTTCACCCAAGGATTACAGAGTGGTTTACAATATAAAAACACAAAATACATACCATAGTAACAAACAAAAACAATAGCTCACAGTATTGTAATTTTAGTTGTTTTAAAGATTTCTACCTGTTGCTCTATCATTGTATTTGTATGATGAAAAAATTGGTTGCACATTGTCCTGAAATCCTGAACAGAGTGACGGTGGTATGTAAGTGTTTTACACACACACACACACCGCAACACATTGTATCCCTGCTGTTGTACAGTGTTCTGAAGTTTGTAACTGGGCCACAACTCAAATGACCCCTGAAAATTTGCCTAATGTGAAATTGCCTAGTCTTATTTTGGCTTTTGTCTTCAATGAAAATATATGAAGAAACCAACATAATTTCATCAAGGCTAGTAAAAATTATCCATGAACCTCCCCCCCCCTTCTTAGATTGGACCTATTACAAGGTCATCTATTCAGGTGAATACTGAAGATAAATGTCCCTTTGTTGCTACCTTTTCCCTTCAGAAAGGCAAAGTGAATCGGCTGGTGTCTGAATTGTGTGAGACACTGTAGTAATATCCCTCCTATTTTATGGTTATATTTAGTGAGATGACATTTATGGCAGTGAACAAGATTCGAAATATGGGACGAGTCCAACATGTTTTTTTAAAATTCTTATTACAAATATACATATTAATTTCTATCACACCATGAAGTTATACAATTACAATATAATGCTTCGAAAGTATATATGACCATATGTTTCCATGAGGCAGTTCAAACCATACCTCTCTACTATTTCTACTGTTAGGATGGTACTGAATTTGATATGATGTTTGTGAGCCGCCTCTCTGTCATTTATTACACTTGCAAATCTCAACATCATTTCCATGCAATTCTCTTTGATTGTTCCTTATTTTTGAGTCCAATAATTTATAAGTATTTCTTTGTAGCTAACGAGAACCTGTGAGTGTGTAACTCAAATGATCCTCATTTATTGTGATGGTGGAGCCACATTCTCAATACTGCTGTGGATTCCTGTTGTGTCCAGCAGTTGCCTGATAGGTAAATAACCTTACTCTGGTCCAAGGAAGAAAGGGGGGACAAAAATACAATAGTAATACCCGGCTGAGTAAGGTCTACATCAAAAGAGTAGAAATTTGATAAAACAGTGTTTGGCATAAAGCCCTGATTATAGGTCAGGAATGGAGGACCTGTAGTCCTCAATATGTTGTTGGATTCCAAATCCTTACAGCCCTAACCAGCATGGTCAGTGGTCAGGGGTGATAGGAACTGGAGTCCAACAACATTTGCTAACAATACTTGGAGGGCTAGAGCTTGAATTTTAGGTTCATGCACTTTAATTTCATTGAACATAGTAATTTAAATACAATCTAAATACAAATACTTTGCAGGTAAGGGTGTCAATTCTATAGAAATCAAAACATTAAATACATGGCTGCTTCTCTCTCTCTCTCTCTCTCACACACACACACACACACAATTGCTTTGGAGTTAGTACATTTCCATACTTATCATAGGGACACCAAATATAGATCTCTTTTGGAGGGCTGCAAAAAAAATCTGTTCTTGCAAAATTGTAATCTCATACAATTTATGGTAATTTCCCATAAATTACATGGACATATTGGAAGCTTGTTAATAATTAAAAATCTTTTACTTCTTTTTTTCCAACTCTCAAATAAGTGTTAGAGTAAATAGTTTCCAGCCTTCCTGTGACATGATGTCTAAACAATACAGGCATCACAAAATAAATCATTTATGAAAAATATTTATTTAAAGAGCTGTAATTTACCTTGCATTTACCATATGCCATTCATCCAAGTATCAATATAAAATATTCATTAAAGAAACTCATTAAAACAAACTTCCATACAATGGGGTGACAGGCCAACAAAAAGCATCAATCATAGAAAGGCTTTAAGTTTTTATTAGCGCACCGAAGATACACTAATATTTCAAAGCAGAAAATCATGAATATGGCTGCTGCAGCCCCAGGATGACCAAAAGGGCACAATGGAAAATATGATAAAGGTATAACAAAGATGGGGGCGAGATTTTCTTCATTTGTTTTCATTAAGCTGAAGGAATCCATGACAGCAAACCCAAATCTATTTTATTAATGATGAATAAACCTGATGTAATAATTAATGGGAAATCTATAGCTAATCTTAGAGGAAGAAGAATAACCAGGCATGTAATGATGTTTAAGTCCGGCATAGCAGAACTTTCTGCAGCTGTCTCTAGCTGCAGGTAATATAAGCAGAGCAATCAGCTGTGAACATCAACAGCTCCAGACTGTCGGGATGATACTAAGCACCAAAACATAGCAATCTTTCTAAAATGCAGGCGGTGTGTGATCCCTAACATTTTCCTCCACGGCTTTAGCTCAGACTTCTTTAGAGCACATGGATGAGCATCTGGAATATTTTGAAAACTTTTAATATCCTTGGTTGAAACTTCCTAGGCTCTGTGAAATTTCTTTGAAGTAAACACACATTCAAACTCCTGATCTGAATTCACAAACTGTGACATGAATATTATAGGATTCACATAAGAAAGGCTGCAGCTCTTCATATGTAGTCTCTCCCCCCCCCACTTATTCATTAGGAAGTTCTGTTAAATATCCACTTCACATAGGCTGCAATTCTATTAGACTGTTGATCTGTGATTAAATGTTCTAATAAAATTAACTGGCTTTGCTGCAAACGGAACATCTGGAGCTATGTTTAATTTTATGTCAAACATATACAGGAAACACCTGTCTAGGTGAAGTAATTTTTTAAAAATGACATTAATCCATCTGTTGTGGAAATGTATGTCACAGTTGTCACATTAAAAAAAGGCAATATCAACAAACACAGAAACCCTAAATTGGCTCGGAATGTACACTTTCTAAAATTAACAAAAAATTCATTTATCCAAATGTTAGCATGTCAGTCTCATTTTATCCTGAATAAGATCCCTTTCTTCTCTTTAGACTGAGAATGTCTTTCAAATATGGTACTGTAAAACTTCCAGATGTGAAATAAGGCCACATAATTACAAGATTAAAGCTCTGAGGTGATTCTTTACCTGTACTAAAGTAATATTCTTAAACAGTTATAAAATAAATCAAGAATCATACATGAGAAAAAGTAGAGACCAATGGAAGTAAGTAAGATAACAATAGCTATAAAAGAAACTTTAAAATGCTTTTAGAAAATATTACAATGTGCTGTCAGGGCTAGGCCTACCGCTAGGCAGAATGAAACAGCTGTGCTAGGCAGCTCATTTTGGGTATCATAAATGGACAGCAAATTGTTATTTAATTCATTATTGTTGGGGTTTTTTGCTGCAAAGATTGGGAAAGCTATTTGTATCTCTGGTGCAAAAATAACTTTATGTGTTTTTGAAACTATGTACCACATTGACTGGGGTGTGTGCAAGCTGCCATTTACTTTTTCAGTGCAAGCTGCAAAGTGTATTGTGTTAAATGTTGCCCTGATGGTGTTATATGGCATGTAAGGAAGGCAGAGGATAACCCACATTACTGGATATTTTGTTTGTATGATTAGGAAAGGGCTTATTACAGTGGTACCTCGGGTTACATACGCTTCAGGTTACAGACTCCACTAACCCAGAAATAGTGCTTCAGGTTAAGAACTTTGCTTCAGGATGAGAACAGAAATCGTGCTCCAGTGGCACAGCAGCAGCGGCAGTGGGAGGCCCCATTAGCTAAAGTGGTGCTTCAGGCTAAGAACAGTTTCAGGTTAAGAACGGACCTCCGGAACAAATTAAGTACTTAACCCAGGTACCACTGTATTATATTTTAAAGAAAATGCTACAAAGGATTTCAGTAAAGAATACTATCTAGTCTTTAGTATCAACATCATGGAGGATGATAATGTTTCAAAAAATTAATTAATTTGTCCAACGGTTTTCACATTAACAAAACAAACAGAAAACTTTAGGATGAATAAATTGGGCCTGTATATTAAGGTGGTGTCTGTGTATGGAGATGGATGGATTGCAAAGTCCTTCTCAGTAGATGGCTGGCCACCTACTGTTGAAGTGTGTAAAAAGTTTTGCTCTCATTACAAAATAAAGGAGTACCATCAACAGGGACTCCACTAGGTTGGGGATTGGAACTGCCCTTGGTGTACTCAGTGTCTGATAAGGACCAGTTTCCCCCCTTTTTCAGCTACAGCTAAAATTTCAGCACTCTTCATTTGTGCCATAGAGAGTCACTGAGAACCAAGTCCTTAATAATCCTTCCCTGGTTCTGTTTCCTAGGCCTAGTTTTTACAAACAGCAAATAGAGGACTAAAATTGTTTCTATATTATATCACTTTAGACACAGGGTCGTAGCTCATTGATTGAATGATCCTCTGCATCCAAAAATAAATAACCAAACAAAACCCAACACAGAGAAAACGAGATGTTACAGGGAAAAGGTTTCTGACTAAAATACCAGAGGTTTACTCTAGGTTTCTGACTAAACTACCAGAGTTCTACGAGCAGATAATCCACCCTCTCCCCGATGCAGAATCATTTCAGTCATATGAGCCTCTCCCTTGCCTGGTTGAAGCAGTATAATCCACCAACAGGTTTTCTCCCTCACACACCTTTCTCTTGCTTGTGAAACTAGGCCATGACACGTTAGAAGCCCTCTTCAGAAGTAATCACATGAGGTAGAGCCATGGGGACAAGCATGCTAGCTCTCCGCCAAGGTTGGGAGGGCAACTTTCTGAAGTGAAGAACACTGAGGGGTTCTAAAATATACACTGTTTCTCTCTCTGACATTAATTTTAGGATAAATGTACTGAAAATGTTACATGTTTAACTGATGCTGAAGAAACAAGGACATAAAATTGGTGTCTGAATTATATTCATGGTTATTTCGAAAGTTCTGGAAAAAAATCTTGTTTATTTTTTGTTATTCATTTTATAATAAAAATAATTTTAGAAAAGAAAAGAAACTCATACACAGAGAGAGCCTATATTAATAGAGTAGAAGGTTCACCCTATAAGTTGTGGTTATGGTTCTCCCTCACATGATTACCGTATTTTTCACTCCATAAGATGCACCTGACCATAAGATGCACCTAGTTTTTAGAGGAGGAAAACAGGGGAAAAAATATTCTGAACAAAACAGTGGATGTATGATTTTTGTGGTTCATGCTGTAGCCACAGACATGATATGTGATTTGACGGTGAGTTTGGGGTAGCCCAATGCAAAAATCCTAGGATTCATGTGGATCCGTGCCTTGTGACCACATTTTTGTGCCATTGCAGCCCCACGAAACAGTGGATGCATGAATTTTTTGGTGCTGGCTGTAGCCATGGACATACTATGTGATCTGATGGTGAATTTGGGGTGACCCAATGCAAAAATCCTGAGGATCCATGTGCTTTTACCTCCCCCCTCCCAGGCAGCCTCCTTTATCTCTAGAGTCCCTTATCTCCCTCCCCATCACTTGCTGATCAGCTGCTTAGCGGCTTTGTTTCAACACCCCCTTCCCTCTTGTTTGCCTTAGTGTCTTTTCCTCAGCTGTTTTTTGCTCCTCCTTTTCTTCTAATTTCTCTCCTCATTGCTTGTTTTAGTATTCCTGTCTCCTCTCCTTGCAAGTTCACTGTCTTTACCTCCCGCCTCCCAGGCAGCCTCCTTTATCACTAGAGTTCCTTATCTCCCCTCCTGATCGCTTGCCGATCAGCTGCTCAGCGGCTTGGTTTCATCACCCCCTTACCTCTTTCTAAAAAAAAGCACGATCTGCTTTTTGCCCCTGGGCAATTCGGCTCCAGGGACCAGGCATTTGCTCCATAAGACGCAAAGACATTTCCCTTACTTTTTAGGAGGAAAAAAGTGCGTCTTATGGAGCGAAAAATACGGCACTTTACTCAGACTGTTAATGCCTGAAAAGGGCTAAGATGTTCAGCTTTAAAGAATGTGATAAAGAGAATATGAAGAAATGGCTAGAGAGAAAAACATTGTTTGGAATATTAATTATTATTCCTTTTTTTTTTTAAAGAGTTTTCTAAATGCAAAAGAGAGAATGAGGCTGGTAAGTCATCTGCCTAGACATTGATTTTACTCTGCTACCTCACCCATTGTCAAAGTATGTATAAGGAGAAATAAAATTGTAGTTTTGTGTTACTTAAAAGTGCATTGACCCTTCTACATAAGCCAGCCTTACAAAAGGTGAATATTAAGTCTAAAGTAGCAATGAATTAACCAATCTGGGGTTGCATATCTTAAATTTGTTTTGCCAAATTTCATTTCCAGCTGCAATATTCAGGCAAACAATTCAGTAAAGTTTGAAAGATAAATGGCTAGCTAGGTATACCTGCGTTCATTTGTTGCTAAGGGCCCCTCAGAGAATGGCTATCCAGTTGACAGAACTAGAAGAAAATGTATTGGGGACTCTCAGCTTAGAAAAAAGTCATTCACCCATCCATATCACCAGGGTACTGCAAAAATTGTGAAGGAAACAAACACACACTGTCAAATCCATTTTGTGTTCAGTGGCTGCCAAGTTGTCTAAAATGAAATTTAGAGGTGGCTTTGGAGATTCTTCCTTGGGCAAAACAGCTGAAGAATTTCAAGGAAAATCAAAAGAGTTTCAATAGGATTAGCTGAATTTCTCAGGGTGATTCCTCACCTCTGCAAAGTAGTCCCCAGGTTTTACTAAAGTGAAATTTTGTGCTTAACATGCCTGTTGTGGCTCAGGTGAAAATATGAAGGATTTCTGAGGGAAGTAAAAATAGTTTTGACAGCAGTGGTGAAATTTCTCATGAGGCTTCCAAGCATCCCATCACGTAAACAAATACAAATGGGGATGAAACAAATCTCACCCACTGCAATATGCATGCAAAGCCTTCCTGAAAGCATTTCAGGAACAGCTTGTTTGCCTATGGACCTGAAGGCTGCTAGGCTTTGCAAGGGACAAGCGGAAAGTCAATCTGTGAACATCAAAGCAGTCAGGACTACAATAAATGCTGGACTTCCACAAGAGAGCAAAAGAGTTTATGGCCTCAGCACAAAATAACCTTGCTAAAGCACAGGAACAGCAGAAGGATGGTGTGATTGACAAGCTATGGCTTAGACATATGAGGTGGGGCAAAGGGTCGTGATCCCAATCCCAGTTTGGCAGGAAGACTGTAAACAGACTAAGAGGGACCATTTGACAGCATTAGATAGGTCAACAACACCATCTTCCTCGCAAAGCTTCCAGGCAGAAAGTGGAGACACCGGCTCTACAATTCAAACACAAGCAAGCTGTAGTAGGAAGTGGCAGAAAAGCTCCTCACAATCTGTCAGGAGTTAGAGCTCTTACTGGCTTTGCCCAAGGAAGGCAAACATAATAATTGGCAAAAAGGGAAGACTTTTCTCACGGCAGGTTACCTTTACACAGGATGGGTCGTCAGATGACAGGGGTACACAGTTCAGCCACTGATGTGTTTGCAGGCAGGGCAGGACTCAGCTTAACAAGAGTCTCAAGTGAAGTTTGACATGACGGAGTAAAGGGTGAAATATGCATCCACTATCAAAGATCAATAATCCTAGATTTCCTTGCACAACAGATGTTAAGAATGCAAGAACCACCATACAGAGTCAGTGAGCACCCCATCTAAACATATTGAGTGCATAACTTTTTAACCAGTGTTGAATTTATGTACTCCATGTCAGTTTAATTTTAGTTTTGTGTTACTTAATTATTAAAAGAGCACGCCCATTTCTTGGTGTGCTTTTAACAGCCTCCCCAACATTTTCGTCAATCTAAGACTTAGAGTCTAAGTTTTGGATGGTAGAAGGAAATTTGCAAAATGTGTTTTTAAGGCTCCTCCAAGGAATTTGGCAGACCAACAGGCCTGCCAATCTTTGAAACCAAAGTGACCTCGTAGTTTGCCTAACCAAATTTGGAGAAGCTACATGATCTGCACAACCCTTTTATAAATTCTCTGTTAGGCTGACCCTCACTCCATGTGACTCAAAAAGCCCTGCCATAGCCTCACTCTCAGCCATGACTTGAACTGGTGGAGGGGTTACAGCAAGTATCTAACCTGAGCTCTGCTGGTTTAGAAACTTAGCTGGGCTCAGTCAGACAAGCTTAGAGTTTGTATTGGGCTCTTGGTCCCAATGTGTAGGAGATTTAATTGAACTATGCCTTGTGGTTGAGCTCAAACAACCAGTTTCTTGGGGGCCTTACAACCTGTCTTCAGGAGGCTTTTGTACAGCTTTGCCTGAGCTGCAGTTAGCTTTCTTCTGGGGCAATTTGCTTTGTTGTTCCAAAGGAAAATTTACCTCACACAGAAATACAAATTCCAACCCAAAAGTAAAAACATACACAAATTCAGCTAGGTTCTTACTTTAGCACTTCTGGGTATCATCAAGAGATACAAAGTACACCAGAAAACAAGAGAGAAGAGGAATGAGGAAAAAGATTTTAGAGGAACATGAAGTCTATGGGAGCTGACTAGTCTTTCACTATTCCCTTACTTTGCCTTTTCTTCATAAACTCCCTTCTCCTGGAACAGATCATCAGCCTTCAAGGCAGGGACTGTATCAGGTTGCTGCCTTTAGCATTTATTTAGTTTTGGTACTAACCACCCACTGAAGACAAATATTGATTTCAGTGTGTTGACTAGGCACACACCTAACTCTGCATGAGATCAGGCTTAAATTGTTCATGCTCTTGCAGGAATTCAAAAGAAATGTAATTAGCTATTTGAAAGGACGTGGATCAGCAAGTGGCCAGAGAAGCTGGACGTTTCTTGGTGAACTGTCCAGACAGTTTCAATGGACACTTCAAAGTGCCAGTGCAAATGATCAAGTGTGACAATTGTCAAACAACAAGTTTATCATCTGAGGCTTGGACTACTCATGTAACAAAATGAAGTGGTAGAACAGTGAGGTAATAGAATGGATTGTACTACTTGGGGCTACAGGGATACTATTTTTAATGCTCTACTGCATTAACATCCTGCCCCCACCCAAAAATACCCTTGCTTGCTATGTTGGCTTTCTCTTTGTAGGAAATTGTTAACAAAGGAGAACATTAGAAAGTGATTCCCCATCTGCAGTGGCACAGTCTCTTCTACCACTTCACTGGGTTGAATGTTTAGACAAGGTCTGAGACCCTTGCCACAGAATCTTTAGATACCATGCTCATGTATTTATTTATTTTTAAGTCAGCCCATAATATTAGGATAATAGTTTCTGGCAGCCAAATGTAACAAAATGATTTGTTAGAGAATACTCCTGTCCATAGAAATATGGGCAAGTCCCTTAATTATAGCCTTCATAGCTACTAGCCACACCTAAACCAAAATCTAATTATTGACTTGCTTTCGTGTAGCAAGTTAGACTAAACATGGCTGATTTCCATTTGGTAATAATAAAAAAATCTTAAGCAAAGTCATCCTCATCCATCTAAGCTGTACTAAAATCCCGATCTTTCTCTTGAAATGAGTGTTGTAACAGAAGAGGGCTATGGTCTTTGGCCTCTGCATCGCCCCAAGGGCTCTTAGAATGGTTATAAGATCTGTCATTCTCTTCCTAAGCATTTTTGCTCCCAGAGTCCTTATCTGCTTACACAATATCTTGATTTCAGCCAATTTGGAAGGGCTCCTAAGGCTGCATCCTTTAGCCAGAGTGCAGCTAAGTACTGTAATCCTTTCTACTAGTTTAGATTTTCTAGGATTTTCAACTATAAAGGCTGCTGCTTTAACGTAACTTGGCCCAAAATAGGAATCCTTAACACAGGCTTTTTAAGATAAGATGCCTGCTACTTTCCTCATACAAGAAAATTCAACCATATCTCAGGTCCCTGTCTTTTAAGAGGGGCTATCACCATGGATCTGAGAAGCATTCTATAGAGCCCAGATTTTTTCTTCTTTAAACCCTATGATGGGCAGCAAAACTAAGGGTTGGGAAGTGCAGAAATGCTCTTGGTCCCACTCATAATGTTAAATCAGCACCTCCAAGCATGTGATACACATATCTGTCTTCCATTCCTTAGTTGCATATTTTTTAAACCTCCTTGCTCTCCCCTAGATTTGGGGAAGACCTTGGGGTTACTAGGTTCCTCTTGTCAGGGACTCAAGGCTGTTAAGAAAGTCAGTGAAGCCTGTTAGGTTTCCAGCACAGGCTCCAAGTGGAACGGACTCCCTTGGAAGGTGGTGGACTCCCCTTCATTTGAGGTTTTTAAGCAGACATTGGATGGCCACCTGTCATGGTGTTTAGTTAAGATTCCTGCATTGCAGGGGTTTGGAACTTTAGGATCCCTTCCAACTCTACAATTCTATGATTCTATGGTTTATCTTTGTGATGATGCAATTTTCGCACACGAAAGCTGATGGCAGTAGTTTAGAAGTTAAATCAAAGAACTAGTAAATTGCTTATTAGGTTGCATTCCCTCTGAAGGAACAGTTTTTCTAATGTGTGTGGTATTATTATGTTTTTATATATATTTGAAGCTGCCCAGAGTGGCTGGGGCAACCCAGTAAGATGGGCGTGGTACTACTACTGCTACTAATAATAATTCCTGCACCTGAATTTGCTGCTGGAATATTTGCAGAGTTATGCTATCCAGACCCTCTATTTCATCAGGACCTTGCTTCCATGTGTCCATGCCTTGGAAAATTCACCTGAGGGAATTTCACAACTGGAGTATTGCCTGAGAAAAGGCCCTGTCACATGTTCCCACCAACTGAACCTCATTTGGTGGAGGGGCATAAAACAGGGACATTTAAATAACACAGAGCTCTCACAGTCTGTGTTTCTGAAGGGACTCTTCTTCCATATATTCTCTGTGTACTGAGTTTACCTAACTGTGCTCATGAAATATTGCTCATAAGATCTAATAGGTGTAGCTAAGTGGTAGAACACATGCTTTACATGCAAAATGTCCCAGGTTAAACCTCCAGTATCTCTAGGTAGGAGAGGGGGCAAAAATTCTGTCTAAGCACCTGGAGAGCAGCAGCTACTCTGTTGACAATGCAGAGCTAGATGAACCAATGGTCTGATGTGGTATAAAGCAGTTTCCTATCTAGAGCATCCTTGATGATGGCTTCTCAGCCGTGGAACCAGTAGCAAAGCAAAGGATGGGCTGGAGGTGCTTACTTGACTTCCTGGGATGTGGGTCACTGCTGCTTAGCAGAAGAGGTGCAGGGGTGAGAGGGAGAGGCAAGGCGGCAGGGAGGTTGGTGCTGTGCAAACACATTGGTGGAGTCAATGCAGTGCTTCTACTGGTATGTTTGCCACCCCATCCCACTGTTCACTACTATGTAGAACTCCATAACCACAAAGGGTTGCTTGGCACACTCTCTACTGACTTCAGAAAGCAGATGCAAAAACTTTCTTTTTTTAATATCAAAGTGCTTTAAAACTGAGTCAAGGGATGAACTGGAATTTCTTTTAAAAAAGAATATTATTTAGACAATATGTAAACCATTTGATCCGAGCAGTGTACAGACCAAACAGAAGTTGTATACTGGCAACTTCAGCTTGTGCTATTGAAGTGGATTTGGTATTCTGGTGTGACAAACCCCCTTCCCACCTTTTCATGGTAAGGCAAATGATGGGGGAAAGCACTGGAAAGTGTGGGAGGACAACCGCTTGACACATCATATAACTTCCCACCAAACAAATCAGAATAAATGCTCAGTGAACAGTGGGTGTCATAAAACCTCCCTGCAAACTTTGTGGAAACAAAATCAGGATAAATGCTCGGTAGGTTGTCTGAAAGTGACCTCTGTAACTGCATGGGTAATAGAGCAAAGCTGCCCTAGGAGGTAAAAGCAGATGGATGAAGGCAACAGTTTGCTGTTTTGAATTACTGTTTATTAAAGAGAAAGGAATTTCCAGAAAGACTTTTAGTAATTCAAAGGTTATCTACAACTGGTCAATATTCCCTCTGTGTCATTTCAGTTGTCAGTATAGTTTTCCTTCCAAATGTTAATCAGGCTAAAACTAAAACAACAACAAGAAGACGACAAAGAAGAGGAAATAGTATCATTGGTACTAAACTCCAAAACCAACCAGGGAAGAAAAGGAAAGGAAAAAAGGAGGAAGGAGCTCCATGTGTTTGAAGAAATATTTATTTCAGGCCTGATACATTTTGCCTTCCTAGGATCACCTCAGTGGTTCATGCACTTGAGGGAACAGCTATATAAAATGTGCCCCTGAAGAAGGATTATTCTGAAATATATTGGGCCCAAAAGAAATCTTTCTTCCAGCACCTGGAGGGCTTTCCTCTTTTTTACTGCCAGTGGTAGTTTTTCAGTTTTTGTGACCCAGGCCAGCAGAACAGACTAAGTTCAGCTGTTGTACAATGCACTCTTTTGGTCAGAAGTTTAATCTGTGTTGGATAAATACCACTGGGCAGCATACAATACTATTCTAGGCCTTCTCTTTGCATGGCAGATCTGAAGTGGGGAAGGACACATTGATCACTGATAAGGCTTTTCCTATTTTGAAGTAAAAAATGACAGCCACTTATTAATGCAGTGGCAGGCCCACTTTCCCTTCCCATAGACAGTTAACGTGATCAGAGGAGTCTTCTTCTCTACCACTCCCTAGACAATTCCAGTTTGTCTGATCAGTTCAGGAAGACCTGGTTGAATATCTTGTGGTCTGAATACCCCTTGGCTTCAAGTGGCTCTCAGAACAGAAGGAAGATTTAGAGATCAAATCCAATTTTCATATAAATAGCACCATTTTTTTAATAACTTCTACTGTGCCTAAAGTCTGGAATTTATGAAAACAGCAGGAGCTATACGTAATGACTAACTCTCCTAGCCAACCTTTGCCAAGTTGTCCACTTAAAAAAACCCCACTCATTTCTTTTATATTAAGCAAGAGCTAGCCCTTTTCAATTCCTTTTTACATTTATTTTTTCCTGGCTTCCTAATAATAATTTTTAAAAAGCTTCAAGAAGACTCATTTAACGTTTTCCCGACATTATGAAGGGGACACTAAGATCTAAGGAAGTCACAAAACCACTCAATTAATTAAACCATATTCAAAGCAAATGTAATATAATATAAACAAGATTTTTTGTTTTGTTACTATAAGTAGGACTTATGTCTGGTTTTCTAATACTTTCTGGACCAAAATACATGTAAAATCAAACTTATAGCAGACAACAATGTTTGGAAAGTTATGCTTATGCCTTAAATGAAGATCTCTGGGCTGGAGTCATATCTCATTTTGTAAAGTTATACAGTCCTCAAGCAGTGATTCTATCATACTATTTGCACACAGCACAGTAATACTGCAATGCCTGGAGACAGACAGTCAGGTCCTACATCCATAGCAGTAACCAGAGAAGAATGAAAACTGGAAAGAGTGCAGAGAGAAAAAATGCTATGGTGCATCTGCAGCAGCACAACCGGATACCTTCATCTGTCTCTCCTGTATCAGTCTCTATAGCTACAGCTGGCACTGTAACCTTCACATAGTTTGACCTCACTCCCAAAGGCGCACACCTCCACCGTCTCCCAAGGCAGTCAGATGCCAACAACTAACCTGTGAGGTAAATTAGGTTGAGTGAGAAAACTCAGGAAACTTCATTTCTGAGTAGAGATTTAAACTTAAGTTTATCCCATCCCTAGCCCACTACTCTATCTATCTAATCTGGTTCCCCCCCTCCTGTATTGTCATTGGACCTCTTAAAAGCTAATGATAGTGAAACTATTTCAGGGAAAATATATGCCATTACCAAAAAGGACATGGAAGAATACTGAGATAATGAAGTACAGTGGTACCTCGGGTTAAGAACTTAATTCGTTCTGGAGGTCCGTTCTTAACCTGAAACTGTTCTTAACCTGAGGTACCACTTTAGCTAATGGGGCCTCCCGCTGCCGCCATGCCACCACACAGTTTCTGTTCTCATTCTGAAGCAAAGTTCTTAACCCAAGGTACTATTTCTGGGTTAGCAGAGTCTGTAACCTGAAGCGTCTGTAACCCAAGGTACTACTGTATCATACCCCATAGTCTCTGCTCGGTAACCATTTGCCAGCAATAAGATGACCCAATCCATGCACCAAAATAAGTGAGTGGTAGAAGAGTTTCAATGTGTTGATAATGTGAATCACTGTAATGAATTCCTGCGCAGAACCCACCAATTTAAGGTTTTGTGACAGGCCACTAGCCTATCTTGGTGCAGAAAAGAAAACTGGATGGTGATCTCAAAAGCTGCTTTCTTCAGGCAAAATAATATGCTTCATCTAGGTATCCGCTTTTCAATTTAGGCACAAAACACTGTCACACTGTGTGCTGCTCCTAATGACATGCAGTGGAAAGCCAGTGCAATTGGCTAGTTGGTAGAAATGCAAAGTGACACTTTATGTACACCTCGTTCCAGCAGGGAACAGTCTCGAAACATATGTCATGCAGCAACAATGGTATGGCCAACTGGCACCAATTAAAAAGTCACAGCTGGTTGATCTTCTTTAATGTTTAAAAAGCTCCATGAAAGTAGTTGTGTACATTAAGGGATCAGATGTTTGAGTGCTTACACTACAAACTTTATAGCAAAGGAATAAGCATACAGATGAAGTACAACACAATAGCCACTGGGAAAGGATGGTCATGAAATAGTTGTGAAACCAGGAGCACTTGCTCCAGCTTAACGGTTGCTATTTTCCTCCAACCATTGATTTCTTATTGCTGTGTGTTGATGTGTTTTCTTTTCAATGCAGCACAATTAGATTCGGACACATTTCTTCAGTGCCCACATCACAGGTTATTGTGATGGAGATACTCTAGGATTCCCTTAGGACTTCAGAAGGGACACTTACAAGACCATTATTTTCATATTTGCTTAGAACTAAATTCCATGGTGCTCAGTGGGACTTATTCCCAGGTGCCAGGACTCCTGCCCCAAATGCTATGAAAGAGACTCCTATGTGCAAGTAGAAAAGAGAAAGCTTTATTCAAGGCTTACAATGGCACAGGTCAGGCTATAGGTGCAGATCGTAGAGAGTTTGAGAACAGTATGAGGAGTCTGAGACTGGATAAAAAGAGTGAAGATGTCTTGAAAGATAGTCATACTCCTACCACCAGCTTTTAAAGGTTTTTGTTTTGTTTTATGATGTATTTTGTGTTCTCATATTGTATTTTTCTATTGTGAACCAGCCTGGGATCTTCAGATGAAGTGTGGTATACAAATTTAATAAACAGCAACAACAACAACCAACAACAAGATGTGGCACACTCATTTGTGAGATTCTCCCTGTGAGAGTAATGTGCTTCTCTGAGGTGTGTAGACCTGTTGCCAATAGCAGATGGGCACTGAGCTCTCTCTGGTGGGATGGTGGTCCACCCCTCTGTTTCCTTCTCCTCCAGATATCCAGTCTTGCCTCCTGGATAATTGATCCCAAGGGCCATTGCTAAGGAATCTCTCTGATCCATGGGAGTAAAAGGACAAGAAGCCACTGGGACTGCCTCCTCTTCCACAGCCTTTGCAGGCAAAGGGGACAGGGCCCCTTCCTCCCTCTCAAGTTGTTCTCTACCAACTTCCTCATCCACATTCTCCTCCTCTCCTTCCTCATTTGACAGACTCAGGGCTGTCCCAAGTAATGCCTGACTTGACCCTCAGCATTCAGTTCCAACAGTCCTTCTTCCTTTCTCAAAGATGTCACACCCCACCCCCAGTCAGCACCCTGCCTCTTCTGCCTCTCCTCCACCTTAACACTCGGGGGGGGGGGTGTTTCTCTGTGCCAGGGTAGGTGCAGTGGACGAAACATTAGACTTGGACTAGGGACAGCTGAACCCAACTCCCAACTTTGCAGGCAATTTGGTGACAGCCTCCATCTTCCAGTCCAACCTAGGGCTTTTGCAATGATAAAAGGAGATGACCCCTTCCTATGCTACTTGTTCTGGTGGTGGAACTCAAATATGATAGATCCTATGGTTGATGTTCAGATGGGAGCACAAGGGACAGTTTGGAGAGTATGTGGACTGATGGTTAAGCCCACGTGTGCTTTCCCAAATGCATCATCTATTTAACCTCCATGTCACAGAAATTGCTGTGAGTCTGGTTTGAATAACGCTGAAAATGGATTCCCATCTTCCCAATTGAATACTCAAGAAATATTTTAAAAGACAGAAAAGAATCATAACAAATTGGTTCTAAAATAGACTGCTTTTCTCATAATTTAACCTTCATTGTATCTTGCCGAATGTTACAGTTCCCCTCCCTGCACACTGAAAGCTGAAATAGCTTGCACGCTGATACTCTTCCACTAGTAAAATGGCCACTTCTATTCTCAATGCATTATTCCTCGCCGCTTCTGGAGTGTGCTGTTCAGTTTTAAGCTGAAATGGGGGAAAGACAATGCGACTTTCAGATCCGAGCCCTTGATAAAAAGAATGACACCGTGGGAGAAAGAGTAAAATGTCTGGAAAATTAAGACTTATGGCGATGTAATGACCCAAGAAGGAAGCACTTCCACTACAGAGAATTCCCAACAGTAATCTCAGAAATCTCATTACAGACTGATCCTCTGTTACTTCAAGAGTAGTCTCAAATACAATTCTGTGCAATAATAAGAGGCTCGATGTGTCGATTAAATCCTAACTCCTCAGTGCTTCTAATTCTGAATACACAAAATCAGGACTGCTGCATACCAATTAAATATTCCTCACAGTTGTATTTGATCATGGGTTGCCAGTGAAATAACAATGCAGTACCTTCCATTTCTGGAGTCAAGGGTTTCTTTCCCCTTCACCACGGATGATCATTTCCCTTGCAACCCATGTTTAGAAAACAAAATATGTTACAGGTACCTAGGTTAAGGAACACCACACCAATCATATAAATGAAAGTGAATATTTTCAAAGTGGAGACAAACCATTGCAATATATCATTCAGCAGGCACATGGGCAACTCATCCATTGGCAGTAATGCTGATCCATCCTTGCCAACCCTCCAACTTCCTTGCCACCAACTTTCCAGTGCCATGTGGAAGAAATGGACAAAATCTGCCCACTTGGTCAGTCTCTGGCTGTTTTTTTCTTCCTTACAGTGGTACCTCTGGTTAAGAACTTAATTCGTTCTGGAGGTCTGTTCTTAACCTGAGATACCACTTTAGCTAATGGGGCCTCCCTCTGCTGCCGCTGCGTGGCCACTACACGATTTCTGTTCTCATCCTGAGGTAAAGTTCTTAACCCAAGGTACTACTTCCGGGTTAGTGGAGTCTGTAACCTGAAGCGTTTATAACCCAAAGTGTTTGTAACCTGAGGTACCACTGCACTAGAATTCCTTAGATCCTTCCACATCTAGCTCGGACTCCTACTTACTTTTGAAGAAGTACATGGAATGACAACTCTGCAGCCAACCAGAAACTGGCAAAGTGGGCAGATTTTGCCCATTATTTATTCTGGCAGGCAATTTCCACCAGAATGTTTCTAGAAAAACAGATGAGGAGGAGCCAAAAAGCTGTTTAGGTTGATTCCAAAGCTTTTAGTAGCAGCTCCCCTTTTCACCGAACATCTGTCCATTGTTTCATATTATGAACTGTTTCCATTTCAAAGCAATTTGCTAGGTAGCCTGTAGGGACTGTTAGTTGAGAAAAGTAGCTGAAGATTTTTAATGCTTATGGAATTAATTCAACATTTCTCAACCTGGTGCCCTTCAGATTTTTTTGGGACTAGGACTCCCGTCATCTCTGACCATCTGGGGCTGGTGAAAATTGCAGTTCAAAACCTCTGGACAGCACTGGGTTGGGGAAGGCTGAACTTCTTTCATAGTTCTTTGACTCTTGACCAAGGTTACCATTTGTTTGACTGGACAGCAGCATTCTTTGGCAGTTGTGGGGAAGGAAGAGTTTGCCTGGAATCAGCATCCCTATCCACCCACAAACCAGCAAGGTGACTGGCTCTGTCAGCACCAAACATTTATTTGGTCGGGGAGATCCTCCTCCAGAAATCTTCTTAGCCACAAATGATGATGGTGGGTTTGCCCCATACGGTCCATTCCGGTACATAGCTCGCCGCTTCTGGAAGCACGATCCATTTGCAGAAATGTGCTTCTTCATTCTGATTGCCTTTGCTGATCCAGAGCAAATTTCTTACTTTTATTATTCATAGGCAAGTGTCACAGGACAAAGTCTCTATTTACAAGTAAATGCAAAGCATTAAGAGTGCAGTGCAGAATGTATTTCTGTGAAACTATGGTCCTGCACTACTCCTAGTCATTTCAATGAGATTTCTGCAACAGAGGTTCCTTGCACATTGTGTACAAAATATGCACATATATAAAATTTGCTCTGATTGCATATTTTTCCTTCTGTTGCAATGCAGTTTTCAAAAGGCTTCTGCTGCATAGACAGCTGAATCAGTATAGGCACACACACATTGTATTATTTTCCCATAGATCTTCTTTCTCCTAAATAGTGCCTTTATAAATCTATAAAAGTATTATTGCCCCCTTTTAAAGGATTTCTGCTGACCACTCCAGGAATCTGCAGCATTAATTTGGTAGAGAGGTAAAACTGCTGGTCTCTGATTGTGCCTCTTGGGTGCAGATGTCCTCTACCTTTAAGTTAATAATTTCATAATCAGTGATATGGCAATTTCCACATGAAAATAAAAATAGTCTCAGCCCATGTTATTTATCATTTGGTTCCACAAAGGGAGCACATTTCATATCTACAAATCCATCCTGAAACAAATCTGATTTCTGGCTACTCTGCAGCATATTTTGATCTTTACTGAGTAATGAAGTCTTCATTTTTGTGCCTAAAAAAAATTTCATGTATAATACAAACAACATTATCTCTAAAACTGTGATACATCATCATACATGCAAAACTAAAGCCTTGTGGGTATGACAGGCTGGGCAAGTTAGATGAACCACTTCAATTTTCCATCAATCAAATTATAGTTTATTGTTCGGCTGAACTACCTCAGGCAACACAAATCTAAAAACTGTCATTTTGGAAACATTACATTTTTTCCCTGTCACATTATAACCCAAGCCATGGCCATAAAAAAGAATGTCATATTACTGGCTGTAATATTCCTTAATTTAAGAAGAGCTAATTCATCTCAAGCCTTGTGCAGTGTGCCTCAAATTTGGACCTCAAAGCACTGCAAAGACACACTGATTGTTCCCAACTCAATAAGTGCATTTAATTCTTACCTAAATAATGGTGATTTTCGCTAAAATGCAGGAAGATTTGACATTAGTGCCTACCTTAGGGAAGAAAGGCTTTGTGTTTCCGAATGATTAGCTCTATCATTTTTGTATGCACAAAAGTTGTAATACGTGTAATTAACATTTGAAGTAAAATGTCCATCTGATTAAATGGGTCTTTCTCTCTATGTATTTCACATATTGATAGAATGCAAGAATCGCCCCTCAACCCCCAGTTCTTACAGCAGAAAGAGAGAGAGAAAGAGAGAGAACACCACTGGTCTTCATAAGGCTGAAAAAGTTAAAAAGTAATCTTGGAAACATTATGAAACTGATTGTATTCTGTCACCCACAAGTGTATCAATGTCCCTTATGACATTTACCCTGTAGGTTCCTTTACAGTTTAAAACCAAAAGCAAAATGAGCAATATGCTACTAAGTCTGAAATGTTGTGTCAGTTGAATTGAAGCTTTTAAAATATAGGTTACAGAGTATTAACTGGTAGTCACATGGGAGGGATTGTGTTTTCTTTATGGCATTTTCTGATCTTTTTAAACATAAAAACTATTTATTTTATTACATTGATGCCATATTTGCCCTACAATGAGCTCAAGACAGCATGCATGCTGATCCCCCTGCCTTTTTTTCTCACCCTGTGAGGTAGGCCAGCTGAAAGATGGTGACTGGCCAAAGGCCACCTCAGTGAATTGTGTAGTGTGTGGGGATTTGCACCTGGGTCTCCCTAGTCCTCATCTGGCACCACGGTAGTCAGCAGAAGAAAGGGATGGATGCAATATATTATGTTGCATGGACTCTTGGGTAGCAAAAATTGAATGTGATGCCTTTTATGATGTGTGTTAAAATTAGCCCAGTTTTGGCAAAGAAACAGCTTTGGTTGCCCTGTATGATAACTTCTGCTGGGAGAGAGAGAGGGGAAATGTGTACCTGTTAATTCTCCTCAGCCTCTCAGAACCATGGACCATAATATCCTTCTGGAGCAGCTGTCCGAGTTAGGGGATGGCAGCACTGCTTTGCAGTGGTTCCAGTTCTACTTGGAAGGTTGCTTCAGAGGGTAATGGTTAGGGAGTGCTCTTCAGCCCCCAGGGCAACAACATATGTCTTGGTTTTGGGTTCTATGCTGTGAAAATAACTAACGTCATTTAACTTGAGTACAAGTTCTTCTCTTTGCTTGCCCTTGAGAAATGTGTATACTTATGGTCAGGTGGATTGTTGTAAGCAATGGGATTTATTTCTGAGTAAATAAATTTGGAATTTAGAACGGAACTTTGTTTTAACATGGTATAGTTTAGTTTAATGATGGGTTTAAAAACTCAAAGTCAGTTAACAGCTCAAATCTTAGACATTGAGGTGAGGAGACTGAAGCCCATGGTCCAGACATGGTCCTGAAGGACCCTCCACTTGGCCTGTGAAACCATTTCCAGGAAGCTACTCCCACCTACCCCACAGCTGACATCATACATGGCACCAGGTGTGCAGCAGGTACGGGCAAGACTTCAAATGAACAGCTGGGAACCAAAAGCTCTTGGATGTTGGTTTGATTGAGCAAGGTGTGGTGCTACCCACCCATGAGCTGCTAGGCAGGTGAAAGCACATCTTCACCCCGCTTCACTTCTATCAAGAAGCAAGTGCTACTGAGTTCAGTCGGATTTAATCCTAGTTATTTGGATATAGAATTATAGATGCAGTCACCTCCAGTTTTACATCATATATTGTTGTCAATTGCAAACACATTTTAAAAGAATATGTTGTTTAGATTTCTTACCTCCACCATGAGGTCCCAGGTCAGGTTATAACAGTTTAAAAATACAATGTTAAAAAGAGTTAAAGCAGATTACAACTCGGAGAATAGGGTGGGTGCTACAATATATATTTCAGGTGTCAAAGGCTAGGGTAAATAAATTGTTAACCTTATAATTTCAAGTACACAGACTGGATACCCTACTTCCTAGGGGTCTCTCTCTCTCTCTCTCTCTCTCTCTCTCTCTCTCTCTCTCTCTCTTTCTGTGTGTGTTTATCTAGATCTAGATCACATGGCTATTATTTTATATCATTTTGAGACTTTAAAGCCAAAATCTAATTATACCAGTAAAAAATATTTTCTAAATATAAGTATTTTCTCTTTTCTAAAAAGAATTTGTTTTCTATATTCACTATTTGTTTTCCTTTCTTGAAAGGATTCATTTCTCTTTGAGCTTCAAGTGGTCCCCTAAGCTGATCTAAGTGCACACATGAGCAGTTAGATCAAAAAACAGCCTTGAGCACGGTTCATATCAGTCACTCAGTCATTCATTGAGGAGATGGAGGTAACAGAGGAAGAGAGTAGCATGTGACCAGTGTCACAAATGCACACTCTCTTTCTCACACACATACCCATGGCAGTGGTTTAGAAACATAGGAAGCTGTCTTATACTGAAACAGATCTTTAGTCTATCCAGCTCAGTATTCTCTAGATGCTGGGAATTGAACCAGGGACCATCTGCAGATGTTCTACCACCGAGCCTTTCTTATTTATGAGTCCTTTCTTATTTGTTATGGTGATTGCTGTTTGTTATGGTATGTTGGGTTGCTATTTTTTTATAGTAATTTGGAGTAAAATCATTTATTTTCAGATGACTCTTGTGACCCACCAAATCAGTTGTTTCCAGTCCATTCTGTTTTGCTCAAAACTAGAGTGAAATTGGGTTGGATAAGAAATATTGCCATAAAGATATTGATACTCCAATTTTAAGCATACATTCATAGACGTAAGTCATTGGACCTTCGGACCCTTTTCCTGATAAGATGTGCCAGGAAGTGGGAGGAGGTATGATGAAGTTTTCTGTTCTTTAATCAAATAGAAGGTTTCACAAAAGTTGATGCAGAAGGGGTAGTGCTTCAGCAGTCATGCATGCTGCAACTAGGTGATTGCCTTCTTCTTCTCCTCCTCCTCCTCCTCCTCCTCCTCCTCCTTCTTCTTCCCTGCCATCCCTGGCCAAAACCGGGCTCAGAGAGCTAACATCAAATGTATAACACATTAACATAAAATCAGGCAATCAATTAAAATACATCCTAAAATCAGATCAGGATCAGAATAAAATCCAATCAGATAGCAGCCCGCAGATTAGGGTTGGGGACCTTAAATGCTCACCAGGCCCAACTGTTTGTGCTGAACTTATATGAGCCTGTGAGAAAAATTGGGATGCCACTTTCATGCAAGTTCCTATGAAAGGGGAGAGGGAGTCAGACTGAACGCTGACCAAAGGCCTGCTGGAACATCTCTGTCTTGCAGGCCCTGCGGAAAGATGTCAAATCCCGCAGGGCCCTGGTCTCTTGTGACAGAGTGTTCCACCAGGCCATGGCGATGGCCAAAAAGGCCTTGGCCCAGGTCGAGACTAGTCTAATCTCCTTGAGGCTCGGGACCTCCAAGATGTTATTATTTGCAGACTGTAAGGTCCTCCGTGAGGCATACTAGGAAAGGCGGTCCTGTAGGTATGAGGCTCCTAGGCAGTATAGGGCTTTAAAGGTTAAAACCAGTACCTTAAACCTGATCCTGTACTCCATTAGGAGCCAGTGCAGCTGGTATAGCATTGGATGAATGTGATCCCATGGCGTGGACCCCATAAGGAGTCTTGTTGCAGCATTCTGCACCCGCTGGAGTTTCTGGGTCAGCTTCAAGGGCAGCCCCACGTAGAGTGAATTACAATGATCAAGCCTGGAGGTGACTGTCGCATGGATCACAGTGACAAGATCAGGGCGAGAGAGGTAAGGGACCAACTGCTTAGCACAGCGGAGATGAAAAATTGCCACCTTTGTTATAGCTGCAACCTGTGCCTCCATAGAAAGGGAGGTATCAAAGATTACACCCAAACTCTTAACAGGGCCCTGGCACTAATTGCGCCCCCACAAGAGATGGGAGTTGGCCCCCCAATCCCATATCGCTCAACCCAGCCAAAGGACCTCTGCCTTCAAAGGATTTAACTTCAACCGGCTCCCACGCAGCCATCCAGCCACAGCTACCACTCGGGTCTGCAGTTTGGTCCTTTGGGGATTAAGATTCCTAGCTTTGGACTCAGGACTATGGCTAGGTAGAATTTACCCTTCACTCAATGTCAACATATACTACAGTCCTGGGATTGCAGAGAAGAAGGCAGGCACACCCTCTTCTCTGCCATTAGCAAGGGGACTGAAAGTGACATAGAGATAATTCCATATCAAAGGAAGCCTAGATGGAGATGGAAACACTGAATCCAATTCCTCTATAAGATTTCTGACAATCAAACTATTTTATTTTAACAAGAAGGAAAAATATTTGTGCATTTGCCATTGCTATTGTCTTAATTCATAAAGTTGAGTAAAAAAAATGTTCAGGGAAGGGTAGCCATATAACACCACTTTCTCTCACCCCTTTCTTTAAAGAGGGGAGTCATGAATTCCCTGCAAAATCCCCCCTCATGTGTACTTTTGTAAATGTAGAGCCCCTTCTCACAGGGCCATGGCTGGATTGGGGAGAGCCCTTGATGCCCTGTGACCCTTGTCATACATTCTCCCAATGCATGTGGTTTGTCCATTGGAAACACCCTGTATTGCCAATAGCTAACCAACTGGATTTCTACAGGAATACCTGTAGAAATACTAGGGACGCGGGTGGAGCTGTGATCTAAACCACTGAGCCACTTGGGCTTGCTGATTGGAAGGTTGGCGGTTTGAATCCCCGTGATGGGGTGAGCTCCCATTACTCGGTCCCAGCTCCTGTCAACCTAGTTAGTTTGAAAGCACGTCAAAGTGCAAGTAGATAAATAGGTACCACTCCGGTGGGAAGGTAAACGGTTTTTCCGTGCACTGCTCTGGTTTCACCAGAAATGGCTTAGCCCTGCTGGCCACATGACCCGGAAAAACTGCCTGTGGACAAACATCAGCTCCCTCGGCCAGTAAAGCGAGATGTGCTCCACAACCCCAGAGTCATTCATGACAGGACTTAACTTTTTACCTGTAGAAATAGCACTGTGAGCTGTCTCTGTGCCACAAAATTCCAACTTAATTTCAAAACTCAAATGCTGGTTTTACAAAGAATGGAATTTATAATGTCTATCCAAGCCAGGTTTCATTGCATGGAAATGGAAGAAGGCAAAAACAATGGAACTAAGGGGGTGGAGGAGAAAAGGAAAAGAAAGAAAAGGAAAAGAACACATGAAAATGATTTGATGTTGATATTTGGATCAAATAAGCAATGTATTTTACTGTTCCTTTACTGATTAAAATCTGTATTCGTTTAGATGTTGTATTTCTTGCTTTACATGTGTTGATCCTATATGAAATGCAGGGAAAGAGTGAAATCTTGTAATATTTTCATTTGTTTAAGACAAGGAATCCTCTTTTAAAAATATGACATGGAAGATAAATTGCCACAAAATACCAAAGAATATAAAACCCAGAAGCCAGAAAATGAGTGTTAGACTTTGAAAATAGATCACATTGTGATGAAATGACCTGAATGTCCCTGTTCTTATGAGAGTCTACACTTCCCAGATGACCTCTTTTCCAGATTAGTATTTGGGACTCAAAGGATATATTTCCCGTATTGGATTTTTTCTTTTTTTAATAGGAAGCCTGTGGACAACATATGTTGGATCAAGCATTCCAGCAGTTAAGGTTTTGAGTTTTTTTGTTTTTGTTTAAAAAACATGCTGCATTTCTTTTGATACAGTTCAGTGTGATGGCATTGGTGAACTGTTTGTTAAAAAACTAGAACTTGCCCAAAGTTCATCAGTTAAGGAAAAGTCTGAACTAACCTGGTATATATCTAATGGAGTTCGGAGATTCTCTTTTGGAACTTCAGAAACAGCAATGGTTTATCTGGTTCATCTTGACATTTTTATAATGAGACAGTGCTTCATTATGCAATAAATGACATCCTATTGAGCTTCACAATTATATGAGGAGTGAAATATTTGAAGGGAAAAATAGAATCACAGAATCTGATTATGGATTTACAAGGAAGTGGAAACATTCTAAACTCATCCATCTACATTTTACTTTGCAAGATTGTTAAGTCAGATTTATTCAATTAATAGAGGAAAGGAAACTTGAAATAGGAATATAAATACAGTGTGGATGTCAACTGTGCAAACATCTTGACATATGCCTATAGGCACCACTGCTCACACTATGATCCTCATGGAGCTCTGGCCCCCAATAAAATGTCTCCTTCCTCCTAGGCTAGACATGTACATAAGTAGGTCCCACTTACACAGACCTTTTGCCATAAATAGCATGGGCAGACTACAAACTGGGACAGGGCTTAGTCCTTTCATTCTTATCTGTCATATAGCTAATCTAACCCGCCCTTCCTCCTTCTGATGGCTAAAGAAGATTAGCTTCCCTTGAGATGAAGACTGTAGATGTTCCTTCTCTATGGTGACTTCTGTTCTGTGTATCTAAAGAAGTGTGCATGCACACAAAAGTTCATACCAATAACAAACTTAGTTGGTCTCTAAGGTGCTACTGGATGGAATTTTATTTTATTTTTATTTTTTGCTCCTCTATGAGTGTGATTCTGTGAAGGAGGAGAGGGAAACAGCAGTCTTTCTTTGCAGGGAAATGTGTGGACAGACATCTAGTTTCTCTCACCTCCAGCAATTGCAGGAGAAAGGATAAATAAAATAAAACCAAAACCAGGCTGATTCCTAGAAGTTGAGTGGAACATGTAGTGCAGCCTTAGGTTTACCCCACTATCAAACACAACAGATTATTTCTTTGCTAATGAAAAAATGGTGCAGATGGTGCTATAAAAATGTAAGAAAAGCCCTACTAGATCAGACCAGATGCCTATGTAGTCCATAGTGAACAATCAGGTCTGAAGGGATGTCCAAAACCAGGACATGAGTGCAGCAACACTCTCCCACTCCTGTCCTCCAGCAACTGCTGTTTAGAGATAATGAAGGTAGGTCATAGCCATCTTGACTAGTAGCTGGGGATGTGGGAGAGAGACAATTTGGCTTGCATTTAAAGATGAGCTTACCTTAATTTGCACTTTCCCCAAAACACTTTCCCAGCAATAAGCAAACTGGAGAGCCAGTGTGGTGTAGTGGTTAAGAGCGGTAGTCACGTAATCTGGGGAACCAGGTTCGTGTCTCCGCTCCTCCACATGCAGCTGCTGGGTGACCTTGGGCCAGTCACACTTCTGTGAAGTCTCTCAGCCCCACTCACCTCACAGAGTGTTTGTTGTGGGGGAGGAAGGGAAAGGAGAATGTTAGCCGCTTTGAGACTCCTTAAAGGGAGTGAAAGGCGGGATATCAAATCCAAACTCTTCTTCTTCTTCCATACTGAAGCACAGCAACTCGCAATTCACTGCAACCCCATAGTCACCTTTGACTGGACTTAACCGTCCAGGGGTCCTTTACCTTACAAGAGTACATATACTGAAATCAATAAATAAATGATTTCTAAGCTAGAGTAAAGTTTGCATATGTATATTAAGTGAAAATAAATGCAAAAATGCATTTAGGAGAATTATTTTGGAAAAACAGTTATATTAGAGAAATTACTTTGGGGGGATGTATATTAAGGAATAATGCATAAAAACTCTGTGAAGGAAGGTGCTGGGCTCTGCTGGAAGAAGGGGCAAAAAATGTTTATAAGAAATTGTTGCCCCATCCCTTTTTCTAGTGGGGAGTTTCTGCTGGATCCCAGGTCCCTCCATGAGCTCCTCTGGTCATGGAGGTATAAGCCTAGATCCAAACCATAATATTTTCATTCAAGGAAACTACAGTCCGATTCATGCTTACATAGGAGTAAGGCCCCTTGAACTCAACAGGATTTACTTCTAAGAATACACACACATCATTGCGCTGTATGTTATGATTCTAGTGGCCTTGGGAAATTGGTAGTGCAGCAGTGGGTGCTAAGTTGAATACTTTTTTACTGTTGCTATTATTACTGACACAATATTTTTAGATATATTCTGTGATTCTTTTTTCTTCCAGATTAACAATTGATAGGAGATCAAAACCCTGAATTTCACCTCTTTCCATTTTGGCAACCCAGAAGAAATAGTTACAGATCATTTGCCAGGCCTGAATCCCAAGATCCTGAGGTAATGTGTGATTTTAAGCATCTTGCTTCTAGTTTCTAACGTACACACAGGGGAACAGATTGTTGGCAAGACTCTTTCAGATAGCTAGTTGAATTCTGCATCAATGAACACCATATTGGGTCTGAAGAGCTATGAGGGATCCGCAGTGGTAATTCCCAGAGCAAGCCTACTGCAACTATGAATACACAAGTTTGAATGGCTGCCAAATCTTTATCATGATAGTTCCAGTTGGAAACTGGAAGGAAAATATACACAAGGTAGGAATTTAAAAACCACAACAATGCTTGTTCATTTCTACTCTTTGTTGTTAATCCTGTAATGCATATGTAAATTGCTAGTGCTGAAGAAAGACAGTGTATACCCACACTGTGCCCCAGTAGACAAGCTGCATCTTAATAGTGAAAAGCAACAATTTCTTTTCTGCAAATCAGTAATCTGATTTTTGCAGTTAAGATTGCAAAATGTGTGATTTTTTAATTTTAAAAAAAGTTTTATTGTTTTAATCAAGAACATGCAAAAAATTAATGAAATAAGCATGGGGCACATGTTAAATGTGTACTTTTAATTTGACTCTATAGTGCACAAACGCAAGCTACATACCAGTGGATCTGCCAAAAGCTAGCATTTGGTCAATTTGGAAGTCAAACTTGATAGCTTTGGAAATGATTGGATGATTGGTCCCAAGCCTTGCATTCTCTCTAGGAAACTGTAATATTCATGTAATTCATACTGAGCTTGGTTACAAGTTACTTGCACATGCACGTTCAGCATCTCTGGGATTCCTATCTGTCTTCAGGAATGGCTTGCCTGTCTCCACATGCAGGGGGAAGTATCTAACTGACTCACCCATTGGCTACCCTCACCTGGTTTAGCCAGCCAGTTGAAGCCCTTCCTGGGGTGTGGCCTCTGTCACATGCTGACAGCTTCTAGGAGCCATAGGTGAGAGCTAAGTGCAGGGTGGGGACCAAAGGTGGACAAACTAACCCAGAAGGAGCACAATGTGTCCCCCAGCAGAGGTACTACCCCTCCCCTAACACCCCAGACACCCTTGTGCAACTGAATTGGCCTTAAACATCTGGTATGATATGTTAATTGCGGTCTTTAAAAATGGTTTGCATTTTGAGCCAAAGCTTTATTTCAATGCCAATTTATTATGTGTGCATGTGTTTATGTGCATCCTGCTCTACTTTTCTTCTTACCTGTGTGATGATAATTATATATTTACATCTCGGGAGGTATTATACCCAGGTGATCACTGTATTGTGTCTGACACACAACACAGCAGTTTTCAACAACATTAGTATGGTATGGAGATAGGCAAACTCCTGCAGAGGAACTCAGATGTATTCATGAGTCCAGATTTTGGTGTCAGATATTTCACAGCATTCCAGGCACCTACACAGATTCTGCCGGATCCATGGTGAAGTGAGATTGAGACTTTTACATGTGCTGGAAATGGTGTGAGCATACATTTGCTGACCTGAAAACAAATTCATTGGGATACAGATAATTTCCATTCAAACCACTTCTGCAATGCTCATCTTTGCTCACAGTGTCCATAAAGTAGCAAGACCAAGTATAGAGTCTTTATATGTCTTTTCCATATACAAGGCACCTGACAAAATAGAATTACTTGCATTCTGTCCTCCAGCCAGCAGTCAAAATGGCAAAGAAAACAATTATGTAGACCATGTTCAAGACAAAACTTGAAGCTCTTGATGTCTCATTGGGGAAAACCAGAAGATTATCTCTTGGCTCCAAATATGGTGTTGAATGAACCATTTGGCTTAGTAAGAGTAACCCTTCAGTCATCAAGGAGATCCAGAAATTGAACATGTGAATGGTGGGGTAGCGATAAATGTGCTGCCTCTGCGCCCAATGTCATTGCCTTCCACAAGTTGGGTCTATAGGGAGTCAGCTTCTACACATTGAGACTTCCTGCACAATGGAGAATCCTTGAAAATCAGGATTCCACATTGCATGGGGACGTCTACATGAGCAGAAGCAGAATCCCTTCTTCAGCTTCACCTTCATATAATGGAAGGCAATGGGGACAGGGACTCTGGCCAGCACACTCAGCTTTGCATGCCCATTGTTAGATTTCCACTAATGCCTGAATAGGGTTGTTAATATGTTAACAATGTCACCATTCAATATCAGTGCCAAAAGTGTCTTATTACAACCAGCATCAATCTTGTTCACTTTAACCTAGACTTTGGTAAGCTTTGTTGCTTAAGGGCCACAGCACATGTTAGAGCATCTGCTTTGCATGCAGAAGATTCCAGGTTCAATCCCTGGCATCTCCAGGTAGTCTGAAACCCTGGAGAGCAACTGCCTGTCAGTGTAGACAGTACTGAAAAAGATGGACCAATGGTGTGACTCCGTAGAAAGCAGCTTCCTGTGTTACTTTGTCTGGATATATTTTCATTGCACTATGAAGAAGACTTTTCTATTTTCAAATGCTGACAGTAAACGTGATATATTTCCTGCTAGAGCTATACTTGTTAATTTCTCTCTTCCTGCCCCTTAACATTATTTATTATTTAATATCTGCAAAGCATTTTGGGATACAATTTAGAAGAGAATCACTTCTCTCTCTCCCCCCTCCCTCTCTCACACACAAGCCAACAAAGAATTGCATTTTAATGAATCCATTTGTGAAGGGATGTGTTGTAGTTTTAATTTTTAAAGACATATAATGGCTCATTTCACAGTTATTGGGCTGCATGGACAAGAGACCAGAGTTCTTTAAAAAAAAATCATTTTCATGATACTAGCACACATATATTGATGTATATTAATGGTCTTTTAAACCTTTGAAAGCCAAGTTGTCTATGTTGACTAATATAGTTTTATATTATAGCAATGTGTGTGTGTTTGTACACACACACACACAAACACACAAATATGTATTGAATAGGGATTATTGGTGGAGGCAATGTTTTGCTACTATTTGGATTTATTATGTCATTATAATATTACATCTGGAGGAAGGCGTTTACCTGTCTGAAGCACTACACAAAAATGTGCTTCTTCTGTTACTCTAGTTAGTAAGACACACATGGAGGACAAAATCCAAATTTCCCAGAATTGCAGAGATCCATATTAACATCATAGACTGAGTCTAGGAACAAAATATACTATGCTGGTATAGGGGTTTTTGTGCTGATGGGGGGGGGGAATATTCAATGCAGCCATATGACTATCTATTAAGCTGCTTCTCTGGCCAAGAATACAAAAAAAAAAAAATCCCTTCAAAGAATCAGTAGGGTGTTTTCAACAAGTGAGAAAATTGGTTTTTGACCTCTCTTGACTTCTGTAAGCTTTCATGAATCCCACCTGTGGTTTCTTTTCTAAACGAGTGAGTGATAAAAAGAGAATATTTTCTCTCCTTTTATTTGTACTATACCCCTCCTCTTTCCCTGTTAAACAGGATGGTGCTCAAGCCAGTTCTGTCCAGTCCTTCCCTTTAGGTAGAAACTGAAGAATCTTTCTTTATACCCCTGGAACAGGGAACAGTGTGCTTTTTACGCCACACTTCATCCAATGCTAAAAAAAAAGTCTAATGATGTTAGGAACACTGTGAATGGGACTTGCTTCTCCACATATTCACACTGCCCGTGATTTGGGCATTAGAAATAATTTGGTGGGTTTTAAAAAATACTGGGCACCTTTTGAAATACATTCCCGTTTTAAAATACTAAGCAGTCTATAAAACACATTCGCTTGTCAAGAAATGGGACTTCGCTGCCCAAATAGAAACCATAGGCCAAAATAATTTTTTTAACTGCTTACCTGGGGATTCTCAAGATGAAGCATTTTCAGACAAACTGTTTTAACACAAATCTCTCGATCCTTTTAAAAATGTCTCAAGCTGAGAAATCAGAAGCTGAGAATCCCAAGACAAAAATTGCCTTTTCAGTTTTTGTTTTATGTAGCAAATGTCCCATCAGGCCTTTGGGGGCAAAAGTCCAGTGTTTGCAACTCAGCAGATTAGGCAGAGGGGCTCACAAGCACTGTAGGATTGGCTCATCACATCTTGAAAGAAGTGAATAAATACATTTCAGCGTCTAAAGAGGGGCCCTTGTGTAAGACCATTAAAATTGTAAAAATGTCCAAACTGTACCACAAGTGGAAACGTAAAGTGTCTGATTATGGAACCCTTCACAAACCTTGTGTAGGGCCAAGTCCCATCTAAACTTAAAGGTGTGTTGTACAAACAACCAGGCCTCTGAATAAATGACGAGTGATTTCTGATGGACAAGAAGGCCATACAAAATTGCCTTGAATAGTGCTCGTGTCAGAGGGCCCTTGAATGCTCAGACTCCAATAGAAAGGACTTTACTTTGGAATAGATTTTTTTTTTAATTATATGAATGCCAAGCAATCTGGACAATCTTCCAAGCCAAAGTTTTAAATATTAGAAATAACATATTGACTCACAATTTCCCTCATTCCTCTGCTCCTTTCTACCTCTCATGCACAGGATCCTTACTTCACTTCCCAGTCTCTCTGACTACAGTTGGCTTTAACCAACTATAGTTAACACTGCTGGCAAATAATAGTTTGCAAAACTGCTTCTAACTATGGTTTCTAACTATGCTTCTAACTATGGTTTCACCCAGTCGCAGTGCCCTTCACCCCTGTGCAAAGGCAATAGCTATGGTGGAAAGGAACAAACTTGACAAGACAATGATCTGGGATAAAAACTGGCCACAACTTTATTGATTACAGATGTAGGTGGACTTTGGCTCAGGCACTGAGTGTATATCCATTTCAGCCTTCTGCTGGAGCTCTGAAATTTTCGATAGGGTTTCTTCTATGGTGGCTGTTTAGTCATTAGGAATGGATGAATCTGAAAATGTTGCAATCTCATTTACCAATTTTAAGTTCATATTTCCATATTAGTTTGCATTTTAAGGAAAAATCCTCATGAAAATTCAGTAGCATATTAGCATGAATTTATCCTAATCAACACATGTTTTCATGCATTTTTGCCTAATATACATTTTTGCAAAGCAATCTTTTCCAATGCATTGCATTGTGTGTGTGTTGTTTTCAGAGAAATATTCATTTTTATGCACACTTTATGCATTTTTGTGCATATAACTTTGCTGGAGACCTTCACTGCAAAATTCAGAGAAGTGTGGAATTTGAAGGATGGCTGCCGTTTGGTCCGGGTATTGTTTCTGAAAGTGTGTATTAGGCAAGTTTGCCTTTAAATGAGGACATAATCATGTTTCTCCCCCATCCCTGTTCATTATTTAAGTTACCACTTGATTTTTGAGTCCACAGATAATGAAAATGTATGCTGCAGGGTCAAAATCATGTGTGGATGGTTCTGGTTCATGAACACAGCTATTTGCACATTCTCCCATACAGAAGTTATGAGATTCGTGTGTCAATTATTAATAGTAGTCCAGCCCCAACATAGCTGATGGCTTGTTTTATGTCCAGAATGCCTCACACTGAGAATATGAGCAAGAGGGAAAAGTGATGGATATGCCAAAAATGCCTCTTAAACAACTAAATCATATGCACAGAGGACCACTGACTTCACCATCAACATGTGTTCATTTTACATGTTATACTGAACATACCAAGGGTATGATTATTACTACATATGCAAGACTATTGGTAAAAATAAAGTCTTATAACTTCTGCATATTCATGGCTTCCTATGCAATGTCTTAAGGAAATATATAATCTTTTGAGATTCCTGCAATTCAGGAGGTTCTGCTGGTTGAGCCTTGGGGTCCGTTCCAACTCTACAATTCTACAATTGTATGTTTCTATGATACTATGTGCACAGGATCTTTCCCTACTTTTAGTGTGGCACTTGAGCGCTTTCATATTTCTTTTGCGGGGGGCAGGGAAGGCGTGGCAGAAGAAGGCTTTAGTAATCTACTGTTCAGAACTGATTATACTATCACAACCGAGGGGTATTCTCTTACAGCATGATGTATCAAGGACAAGCCTAACTGTTACAGGAGGGTGAAGAGACCTGTGCTTGCTTCACTGAAAGCTGAACAGGCCTTAATTTAGTAATAGCTGAAAGGCTATTAGATTTATTTTCTGCAGTCCAGGACCACTTGCATGAGGTATGAATCACCTCTGGATCCACCATAAATTATGAATCCATGGGAAATTTGTGCTTATACCCAGTAGATGATAATATTTTATGAGAGAGAGGTATCCCTGTGGATTCTTGGGTTTCCTCTTTGTTTTAGGTATCACTACTGCTTATGGTTATTGTCACCTCTTATTATTTCATAATAGTTCCATAGTTCTTGCATTTCAGTGAAAGCTTGCTTCCACTTCCCTCTCATTTTTACTGCAGCAATAAAAATTAAGATTTGGGGAAACAGTTCCCCCTCTGCTGAAATCCCTCATGCAGTTTGAATTGCTGACACTCACCATAGGCTACTAAATGCATTGCACATTTCCAGAGTTCGGTGTAAAACTCTTACAAAGGAAGATACTCTTACAGAGGAAGATACCCCTTTGTATGTAAAAACAACAACAACAACAAAAACACACACACAGTACAGTAGTAACAAACTTACATGACTTCTCAAAAATGGTAACTTTGTATGATTCTCTACTACTGAACACAATCTTCCAGAGGAAGATACATTTTGCTTTTTAGTTTCTTAATACTGGAAAGATACTATACAGCACGCAGAAACATTTTTATTCAGTCAGTCTTTTGGGCCTTAATTCTCTGCTCCTTTTTTTTAGTGGGGTGAGTTGAGTGTGATCTGACCTTTTGCACATAAAATCGGTGAACATTTTAGGTTGTTTTTACTCTTATGTTTATACTTGTTTTTAATGTTGGTTTCCATAAACTGCTTTGAGATCACCTTTGTGAAAAAAAGAGACATATTGATGATCATAGTCATGCTGCATTAATCAATAAACAACTTAAGCTAACATATTTACCCTTAACTCATTTTTGCAAACCAGAGTTGGAGTAAAAGTCAACATTATCACAGTTATGTCCCTTCAGTGCCAGCTGAGTCTCATAGCTTTGCACAGCAACTTTGGCTGCATTTTGATTTTTGTAAATCAATTACACAAATCCTAGTTTAAAGTACCTCAAGAAGGCAGCACCTTCTATGCCAGTTTCCCACATTCAAAATGACATCAACAGCAAGAACAGGGAGAAAAATGAGAACCTGGATACAAAATGATTTTGCTTTCTATAATACTATGTCCTTGTTTATACATTATCCATGTAGTAACTAACTTCCCATGTGGTAATGCTATTAAGCTGTGCCACCAATTCTCATGTGCAAAATCCTGATGAGTTTCTACATTAATGGTGCATATCCTTGGAGGTGTCCACACTCTTGAGGACTGTGATTAAACAGGTCTCCTAAAGAGAAATGTAAGTGTGTGTGTTTGTGTGTGATTCTTTGGCCATAGTTCAATGCAAACAGTATTGCACACTTTGCTTGACTTTTTAATAGGAGTCCCAAGCACATTTGTTTCCCCAGATTCTTCGCAAAAGGGCCTAGTAGTAATTCTATGATGGGGGTGAAGAGTAGAAATTCTGTCACATATGAATTGGCATTTTCAGGTAAGCAATGAATACCTAATCATAATAATTTAAAAAAACCCCTGATATTTGAGATGCTCCTCATAATAGACAAAAAAGCATCTTCAGATATGTCTTATTAGGTTAGAGTGTCTTTGAACAAACTGTGGTATCTGGGTCCACACAAAATAGCGAGCTACCTAACATTATGTATATACAATAGGTTAGGCCAGTGGTTTTCAACCAGTCTGCCATGGCATCCTGAGGTGCTTTGAATGATGGTGAGGGGTGCCGTGGGCAACATTAGCCTCTGTCCCTCTTTCCTTCCCTCCCTCTGATGCCATCTCATGTCTCTGCCTCCCAAATGCTTGCACAGCTGTTTGTTGCAGCAGCTCCGGCTACAAGCTCCCCAGGCGAATGGTGCCTCTGGGGCTGGTGAGGAGGTGCTTCCCAGGCCCCTGTGGGGCAGTGTGAGGAGGCACCTCTCTTTGGGGCATTGTGGGCAGCTCAGAAACCAGGGGCAGCTGCTGCGACTGCCCAGAGGACTCCCAAGGAGAGAGGAAAAGACAGGAGGCTGAGGGTGTTCCCACAAGGGAGGGTGTTTGAAAGGGGTGAGGGGCTGCCGGCTCTGCAGGCAAGGGGTGACACAACTGGGCTCCTGAGCCCCACAGGGGTGCCACAGAAAGAATGTAGTTGGTCAAGAGAGCTGTGGACTCCAAAAGGTTGAAAACCTCTAGGTTGGGTTGTAGAACAATGGCCTTCAGAAGCTACTGTGTGTGATGCTCAGGTTTACAGTGATACATCATTCCCAATAATAAAATATGCCCATTGCATAGAGCCTATTCATTGTACACAGTGTTGCACAAATAAGACATTAGGTGAAACTGTAGGTGCTATCTTTCCCTCACAGAATTTGATAGATATACTGGAACTTAAAGCAACTCTCTCTCTCTGTTACCTTCTGCTCTTATTTTAGGTGGGAATGATGAGATTTCACATGCACAGATAGCTTGATCATAGAAAACACCTACAAGTGGGGGAGGGGAACCTCTCAGAATTCATATTTATAAAGTTGATGCAAATGAATGTAATTGGGAATGGGAAAAAGCAAGCATTAAAATCTAACCAGCATATCTGGATACAAAACATAGCTTTTAAATTGCAAGGGTGGAAATCAAATGATGTTTTGAGCAGCAGTTGATATTTCCTAGGCCAAAATCTACAGGAAGGGTCCAGCGCTAGGTGTCCATCTTTTCATTCCTACAAGCAACTGATGGAATGGATGGATCTGTCACATGAATGTTTCACACTTTCCCCCCAATCTTAACTTCAGTTCTCCCCATTAAGAAAAAAGTCCACATGATTTTTTGTATCCATTTCATCTAACATGCGCATACATTTTTGCAAGCAATTTTCTCAAATATAAATTATTTTTGTACATTTTTTTCACTAAATAAGTATTTTTGTGCACACATTTCCCTAATATATTCTTTTCGTGTGTGCGTTGTTTTTTTATTGAAGAATCGCCTCGCGAAATTCAGACAAGTGCAAATTTCAGAGGATAGTTTTGTTTTGGTTCTCAAATCGGTTCGGGAAGTGCGGATGTGGTTAGGTTCGCATTAAAATGTGAATTGAACAATTTTCTACCCTTCTCTTCTCTGTCAAAAGTCACTCATTTTGCGAACTCACAATGAAGTGAGCTATGCTCACCGTTTGACCACACCGGTCACATTCTTCCACATTCATCAGTGGAGCTGATCCAAAATTTGGGTTATTAAAACTACTTAGTTGTTCAAGGTCACTCCCTGTCCACTGCTGAACTTGTCTGACAGTGTAAATCTCATGTAATTAGAATTAAAATTATCAGATAGTTGAAAATATATGTGAGGTATCCTTCATTCTCCAGGCCAGATGAATGAATGAGGATGTACTGCTTTTTAAAAAAGGGACACTGAATAGATCATCATCATACACACACACACACACACACACACACACACACACACACATATATATATAGTTCAACCTAAACAATATTAAAACAGTGGAAGGATTTTACAAAGTCAATTAGAATTACACATTTAGTTTCATTAATGGGGAGGGGAGCAGTCTAGTCTCATTGAGCAGATGGAAACAGTTGTTAATGATAGTAATGATTTGCTACATATGATTTTGCATATAAAACTCCACCTCAGGGAGCGTTTCTCTGACGAGTTCCTAATGACGAAGGGCCACAATCTGCTCCCAGACCATGACTGTAAATATGGAATATGTCTAAGTCAATAAGTATCTGAAAACAAAATAAGGCTTAAGGCTCCTAATGGAGACCCAGGCCCACACTCACAATAGCGGGGGGGGGGGGGAATAGTGTCACATTATTTTAATAGAATAATATATCATGTTACGCAGCATTTAAGGGTGATTATATATGTTTTGCTTTGGTCTCTTTTTGAGCCGAGCTCTGAAATCAAATCTCCCGTTGATATAAGGGATCGGTTTGCTTTCACAAGCATGTTGATCTGTTTGCTTAAAGAATTCTTTCACATGGTCCCTAGGCACTAGAGTTAATACTCTAGTCACATGTCATACTGTTTCTGGAGCTAAAATGCTGACATCATATTCCGAAAGAGTAAGAGGGCCAATACACTCAGAAATCAAGTAGCCATGAGACTCCACCTGCCATCCCAGATACACACAAGCACACACACATAACACAAAAATGGGGAACTGGCTCAGCAATTGCAAGACACACAATTTACAATGGAAGCCTCTACTTAATATTCCGCTTGATCTGCCAAGTTTATAGCCTGGCAAATCTGAATACAAATGTGGATGCAAATGAGGATTCATTATTCTTACATCGTCTTTGTGTTGAAGCTTAATGTAACTTGGTTCCTGTGGTTGCTCAGGGAATGTAGCTTGTAAGACAACAAGTATGAGAAAGAAGATGAGAAAGAGAAAGAGAGAGACTTAAACGGGATGAAAAGGAAGTAAGAAACCAACAATAAATAGAAAGAAATATTAGACTTTCAGTTTGAGAGCACAGAGATAACAATACCTCTATTGCAGCATTTTCTTGCATATAAATTACATTTGTTTACATACCATCAGAAGAGAAGGAGTTAACTAACCAAGAACATTCTTCAGAGTCAAAACACAACAATCCTCCTTTCACCGATCACACAATATTGTGCCCATTTGAATGTCAGTGCCCCAACATCGGGACCTTTTTGCTTTCTTATCCCAAATATAGAGCTCATCAGTCCGAAGAATCACTGTAGTCAGCTTTGTAATCATTGCAAATTAATAACAGCAACCGCTATAGCAGTAACCAGACACACTACTCCTTTCATTATACATTAGTACTGAATAATTGAGAAACATGATAATTAAGCAAAATGAAGGACAATTAACAAATTACACTGAATTTTTTTGAGCATTTCAATCACACATTTATTGGTTACTGTAACCCATTGCAAGCAAAAGTGAAACAATACTAAATAAAGGAAAACAAAGATGCTGCAGAAATTAACATTAGACCCCTCTAATCCTACAGTAACATCGTCCTGATGAATCTCCTGCACCGTTACCTTTTGCTCTATACATAAATACCTTCCCGATATGCAAAAATGTACTGTAGCTTTTAATTTTAAGAGACGCTGTACTGCTTAGCATATGCAACGATCCTAAAGTCAATGCTGCAAGGCTTGCTTCTTCATCCATAAATAAAGCACATTTGCATCCATTCAGTCAAATTAGCTCCATATAGAAAAAAGGTGGTTATAATTAGCTCCTCTTTCAGGTTCACGGTTTAAAACTCAAGCGTGCCTGCTGTCTTGATTAAATCCACCATCCTCTTCCAATAGCTAGTGCTAATTCTTCCAAGGAAATATTCAGTTGAGGTGTTATTTTATTCTGCACTGCTGTTAGTTGTCTAATTTACGCCAAGTCCCTGCAGTGCTTTCCTTAAGCCATCCTCTTTGTCTTGCCTTTGAAATTTACCAAATCTTACAAGAAATCAATACTTAATTGATTATTCACTTTTCTGCAGCTTCAAACAGCAAGCACGCATAAGATCCCGGCGTAGTCACCCAATTTCCAATGCAGGAGGTTGTTTGGTGGCAGGGGTCTGCAGGTATCCAGCAAAGCTCTGCAGTGGCGTGGAGTGCCAGCATCCGACAAAGGAAATGAAGATACACTAATGAAGCTGGGAAAGTGAGACGGATCCATCTCAATGCTTTAGATAAAAACAATCCTACAAGGCAGTGGCAATCGGATATACAGGAACACGATTTCTCCCCCCTGCAGTTCTCCCTTTGTTTCTTCCTTACCCTTTTCTTCTCTTGGCACTGAACTGGAGTATCCAAACTGGCACCGAACTCTGAGAACTCCGCGCCGGAATGGGGGTTGAGAACCGTGCTCTATCTCTGGCACAGAATAAGGATGGCAAGCACGTAACGTTACGAAATGTAGGACAAATTCGAAAGAGAGAGAGAGGGAGAGAGGGAGAGCAAGAGACAGATGGCGGATCTGGCTAGATGCCAAAGCCAGTGAAATGAATTACATTGCTGAATAACTGTACACCATTGATTCTGCCACTTGTTGATGCTTGGCAAAAAAAAAAAAAAGCGAGAGAGCGAGAGAGAGAAAGAGAGAAAGAAAGAGAGAAAAGGGGGGAAAGGCCCTGATGTTGGCAGGACTCTCTCCTTGAACATCATGCAAGCTGCATGCAACTTGGGACACAAAACTCACGGAAGCGACAGCCATAGGCTCTGTGAAAGGCAAGCATGAATGTTTGCGTGCATGATACCAAAAGAGAAAAAGAAAACAAAAAGGTCTGTATGTGTGTGAGTGCATGCATGTGTGTGTGTGTGTGTGAGAGAGAGAGAGAGAGAGTGAGTGAGAGAGAATGTGTGTGTGTGTAGGGGTGAAAACAATCACTGCAATCCAGCCATTTTGTTTAATGAAGAATGGAAGGCTGGCATTCAGAGACGTGGTTATGTGCCGCATATTAATATGTGCTCGGTAGACATCCTCCCCCCCCCCCTTCTTGAAATGAGTGGCACAGGAATGAAGCCCTCTATAGAACAGCCTCAGTGGGAGCAGGCAACTCACAAGGTAACATATCATCGCTAAACCTATAAGCGTGTGGCACACAGACTTCCGCAGAAGAACAAGTTGCTGTCTGGCGTGAAGAAAAGCTGGTCCCACGGTTGCAAGGTTTAGGGGTGTGTGTGTGTTTCTTCCTAACCCCCCCCCCCAAAAAGATAGCCAGAGTCTTAGCAGATTGTTCAATAAATGCTTCATACCCGGGATGAAGGGAAACATTATGGGATGCCCAGGGGGCTTTAGAAATCAAATACAGTGTTTGAGTAGCACAATTTGAGGTACATTATATAAAAAAAGCAATTTGAATTGCCAATGAGGCGACATATCTGCATGCTAATTAGACCTGTGTCAAGCTTAGACTGCGGGTTTTTCTGTTGATGGCTTGGAATGTGCTTGTAACTCTGCCGAGAGATTGTTTCTGCATAAATTATCAGCTTTGTCCTGCTGATCATTTTCCGCAAACAAACATGAAATGTAAGATCAAAAGGCAATTCTGAAATTAAAATTATTGATTGATAAAAGCCTAGATTTCAGAATCTAATTAAGAGGAGGCACAAACAAACGCCGATATTATTACAGATTGTGCCTGAGCTGGCGGTGAGATTGTGCAACACTTGTAATTTATCTTTGTTTATGCAGCCAGGATATTAAAAATGTAATTAAAATGGTAAAATGATCAGATCAGAAATAGCCACCTAGTGGCAAGTATATTATTTTAAATGGATTATAAAAGCAGTCATCTGTGCAAATAAATGAGGGTGGGGGCTGGGGTTTCGTGACAAGCACAGCATCTCGCTGCAAACTTGGTGACCAATTTGTCTTTTGCTAATAAGTTGCCTTTTGTGTTTGGCTACTTAGATAAGCAACATCATTTATAACCCTCATTTGCACGCTAATAAACATTCTGTTATTACAGGTGGTGTAGGGAACATCTTTTATAAATTACTGCAGGTGAAAAGAAAGGGAAAAGGAAAGGGGGGGGGAGGAAGGAAGCATTTTAGACGTACACTGTACATTATGTGAAGGTAGGCTATTCAACTCACAGCCACTGGAAGAGCTGCTACGTTTTAATCAAGAAAAAAGAAAATCTTACAATTTTGCTTAAAAATAACAAGCTATTGGTGCGCATGTGGACATTGTGAGGTGTGGACCCATTCAGTTTCTTTTGGGCTTTCTGTTTCTTCTCAGTGCCTGGGAATGGTCTCCCCACTGTGCGGACAGAGCTGTGTATATGTGAATCAGAACCTCATGGATCACAACCAAAACATGGAAGCCATTTCCTTGCATTTTTGAATTCTTAAGTAACAAACTCTTTCTGAGCTGTCAAGCAATAGCACTTCTTGAAATACTACATCAAGTCTTCTTTTTTGGGGGGGTGGGGAACCTTCATAATGCCATGTAATAGAGAAAGGTATTTTGCCACTCTCATCACAGAATTTGGGGCTGCCAAAGCAGAGCAAAGAGGCAGGGTATAGAAAAATGGGAAAGCAATAAAATCATTAGTTTACAGCATTTGTCAGAGGGGGAATGGTTTAACTCATGTTCTTATTCGCTTTTTCACAGGAAATCACAGTGGAAACATTCAAATCCTTCAGAAATTTGCAAATTAGGGTTCTGTCAGCAGCTCTAGGGTCTATTGTTAGGTGCACTTAAAATGCCAGATTAAATATTAATATGCAGTTAGAGTTGTGCTATTTTGCAATCCTTGAAACCCTATTAGTAAATCATCATCTGGTGACTGATGCAAGAAATTTCAAGGCACCAACAATACAAAGAATGCTCCTCAGCCTGATGGATCAGTGATTTTTATTTTATTTTTATTTTTAGCAAATCAAGGTTTGGACATGTATAGCTGGATGCAAATATGTGTACATTTTGCAAAAACTTGGAGGAAATTTTATGCACAGAAATTTTATTCAGCAATTTTATGCACAGGCTGGAAACCAAAACACATGGATTGGTTCTGTGTAATCCATAATTTATCTCAAGACTGTTATTCATGTAACAGACAGCCCTTGAACCCATTATTCCAAAGGTTGCCTGGGAAGAGAAGCTGAATGAGCTTTTCTTACTGCAGGTCCCAGTCAAGAAGAATTGCAAGACAAAAACCAGGCATTTGTGTGTTTATTTTATTTAGTTCATTTATTAAGTTTGTATATTGCCCTTCTTCTGAAGACCACAGGGTGGTTCGCAACTATGGTAAAAATACAAAACAAGAACATAGAACATACCCTCCAACATTTCTCCAATGAAAATAGGGATTTGCCATTCCACAAGGATAGTTTTACTATTTATACCCCATGGATCTTACTGGGTTGACCCAGGCACTCTGGGCAGCTTCCAACACATATAAACACGTAATAACACATCAAACATTTTTTTAAAAAAACTTCCCTATACAGAATTGCTTTCAGATGCCTCGGGGAGCAGATAGCTCCATACCCTCCAACATTTCTTGAATGAAAATAAGGATGTCCTAAGGAAAAGTGGGACATTCTGGTATCAAATCAGAAACCAGGATGGCTTCTCTAAATCAAGGAAATAGTGGACACTTGGAGTGTCTGATAGAATACATAATAAAACAAAAACCAACCCACAATCCACAAACACATTTAAAAAGCCATAGAATGTTATCTGCAAAAGGTCTGATTTTAGAGAAACATTTTTACCTGGCACCTAAAGATATGTAATGAAGGCACCAGGAGAGCCTTGTTTTATGCTTTGACATTGTAATTGCCTTAGTTTATTGTGGAGAGAAACAGGAATGGATACTTGCCATGTGGACTAGGTCACGGAAAGGGTAGGTCCTTCTGGATAGCGGAGTATCAGACTGATCCATGATTCCCTTATTCAAAATAAATATACTCTCCCACAAATACATTCTCCAGGACGGAATGAATGAAACAGCCAATTTCTGGTCCAAGTCAGTAGTGCATGTGTTCATTTATAAATCAATTCAATAACATTGCTGAATCCATCTGCACATTAAAAAACCCAGCAACATGAAAATTTGCATTATCATTATTTTAAAAACACCAAAATACACATCATTGTGCACATTTTATGCTAAAACATGCATTTCAATGCATATTATGGTGTGGTCCAAGAAATGTATTATAAAATGTGGAGAGCTGTGAAAGCGAAAGGATAGCTGCATTGTGATCCATGCATTATTGGGGGAAGTGCAAATCAGGTTGACTCAGAAATGAAGTGCTGAGGTAATCCTCAAGCACCTGTACGTCCAAGCCAAGTCTAGCAGGCATGCTCCAATAAATACCCAGCCAGAGCCATGATATTCAGCCAATTCTCCCCATTTGACAGGGAATATGGGGCGCTTGTTTTCCCTTTAATCACACTTCTTCTCATCAGCCGGCCCTTCTGGGTCACGCAAGCAAGCTTATGCTCCGTTCCTTTCCCCCCTATAAATTCCCCAACTCTATTTCCAGAGTGACCCATTTTCCAGACCACCAACATAACAGATATCAGAGCTCCAACTGGTGACCCAGAGCCAGTGAAGATAAGTCCTAAGTCCCTGTTGATCAACAGTATCCATGAGATCCATTAGCCTGGCTTTGCTCATCTGACTCCTGTGCCACACCTCTGCTCATTTCATTGCCATTACCATAGCATCATTCTCTGTTGCTTCCGGTGTACATGGGTCCAGTATCTCTCCAGAATATTGCCTACACTGACAGCCAAAATTGGAGCAGCAACGGTCATCAAGAGTAACAAGTAGCTGGGACAGGTGATGTTTGTGGGAAGATTTGGAAAGTGGGTTGGCGTGGTGAGAGTCACTAAGGTAATGTGGCCAAAAAAAAAGTTTGAGGAGCTATGGTATCATCTGGCGATAATATAGAGAGGATCTTTCAGTGTGCAGTGGTAACTCTTATTCAAGTTTCTCATCCCCATAACCTGGCAGTGCAAAAAGCAGTGAGGAACTTGTGATCCTCCAGAGATATAACAACAACAACAACAGCAACAACAACAACAACAACAACAACTTATTATTTATACCCCGCCCATCTGGCTGGGCTTCCCCAGCCACTCTGGGCGGCTTCCAAAAAAATATTAAAATACTGTAATACATCAAACATTAAAGGCTCCCCTAAACAGGGCTGCCTTCAGATGTCTTCTAAAAGTCTGGTAGTTGTTGTTCTCTTTGACATCTGGTGGGAGGGCATTCCATAGGGCAGGTGCCACTACTGAGAAGGCCCTCTGCCTGGTTCCCTGTAACTTGGCCTCTCGCAGTGAGGGAACCGCCAGAAGGCCCTCGGTGGTGGACCTCAGTGTCCGGGTAGAACGATGGGGGTGGAGACGCTCCTTCAGATATACTGGACCAAGGCCGTTTAGGGCTTTAAAGGTCAGCACCAGCACTTTGAATTGTGCTCAGAAACGTACTGGGAGCCAATGTAGCCCTTTCAAGACTGGTGTTATATGGTCTTGGCGGCCACTTCCAGTCACCACTCTAGCTGCCGCGTTCTGGATTAAGATTGCTGAACTATAGCTCTGCCATCCCTACCCACTGGGCATGCTGGGTGTTGGGAGTTGGCATCTAGCAACATTGGGATGGGCACAGATCAGCTGCCCCTCGTATAAAGTATTGAAAATTGCAAAGAGGGACTGGAGAAGTACTTAAGAGAAACAGGCATTCTAGAATGGACGGATGAGAGATAAATGCAGGATAATAAAATGAAAAACGTCATGAACTCACAAGCTCTCACTACAGAGATAAAAACTCCCATGACATATGGCAATCTTGGATATGTGGCTGACATCCAACCTACTGCTTGATGCATTACTAGCCAGGCTTTTATTTTTTTCCTATATAAAAGAAACACTCATTCATTGGCAATGCTCATTTCATACAGATGGGGCCTGGTAATTCCTCATAATAGGGATTTAAACCTCGTTTAGATGTTTACTAATTAGAAAGCATTTTCATGTGCACAGATAGTTGCACAACATATGTCAGGCTGCTGTTTCACATCTGTCCTTTTTTGCTCTCATGGCTTCGCTTCTACCCTTGTTCTTAGCAGTCAGCTGGAACTCACACGGAAATCATCTCTAAAAGCATCTGTAGAGAAGCCTCCCTCCTGACCTGCTCACAGCTTTACTGCCAATACTGTCTACCAGAAATCAAGAAGTTGTGTGTGTGTGTGTGTGTGTGTGTGTGTGTGTGTGTGTGTGTGTTTCTCAGGTCAGCCTTTGTGAAAGTATTTTTTTCTATTATCACTGCAAAGTTCATATACATTTTTTTTTTTAAAGTATAAATTCAGGCATTTTTGCTAAATCGGGAATGAACCCCTTAGATTATGAATGACTAAAGCACGACGATATAGAAATCACTCACATGATCATATTATACTACTGACAGTGGGCCATAATACGAATTTTGCATCCTGTGCTGAAAATGTTAAAATCTGTCATATAGATTCATGGACAATAATAATGAAAGGGGGCTAAAAATGCAATGTATTAAGAAATGTCCATTTTTAATATTTTAAAATGTTGTGTGCATGTGTGTGTGTTTTTAAAAGAACACAATCCAAATCAATAGCCTTTCTGGTATTGACACTGCAAAGTAATATACAGTTTAAGAGAACACACTAAACAATTTGAAACATTCCTGTGGGCTTTTAACATGAGTTAGAGCCTGCTGGAATCAAAATCTCATTGGTTGGGTTTCATAGAGAGTGTTCTAATTTTCACTAAGTCCTGATCAATGTGAATTTATTGCCACTTAGACAAATAGAAAACCAGATTGTTTGCACACAACCAAATTGGCCTGAATATATGACCAGGTTCAGGGGAAAAAACACAAATATATTCTTTCAAAGATATAGAATCCTGAATTGTCCCATCCAGATGACCTCTCTTACCTGAATTCCCAAAACCTCATGGCTTTATTCTGCAAAGTTTACAGGCGTGAAATGGAGCATAGATGAATAACTTTATAATTGGCTTTCCCATTTATGCATCCATCCATGTTTCTAGGGATGGACAGATCATTCTATTTCTTACAGGTCAATTTTGCGTGTGTTTATTCATAAGTCTGCATGAGTGGAATGACTTCTGCTTGCGCAATGTAACTTCCCCTCCCACTCCTCCGCCATACATTGCCTGGACCGACCCCCCCCCCCATCTGCCCTAGGAATGCCTCCAAACCTCTAGTGCAGATTTGTGGAAAGATGAAGGGGGCCCCAGAGTGAAGAAAAGTTCTGTTGAACAAGTAGAAATTGTTCCACTTTTGCAAAGACTTTAGATTCAACCCATATTGTATCTCAATGTACACATCTGTATTTCACTCTAAAACATACTTTTTGGGTACCTTTTTTTTTTTAGCTCACAAAATTTGTAGAAGAGTGAAACCTGGAAGTTAATTATTTTAGGATCTTTGTATTAATGCAAATTGAAGAAGTTCACTTCAAACTGTGGACCAAATGAAATGCTTCTCCACTCTCGGCATGTTTCGCATTCTGCTGTAGTCCTCTGCACTCAGTTTTACCAAATCTTACATGACTATAAATAACCTGTTTTACCAGCTGTTAGTTCTACTGTGGGGCCAACTTTATCCACAATGCCTATCTCTCCCTGTGCATTACTGTGTTATGAATCTTGAGAAGGCCACTTCACACATGACAGGCTGTGCAAATAAGATTTCTGGCCCATGTGCTCACTGCAGAATAAGCAAACACATCACACTTACCAAAGTGAGAGGAGACGTGGTTTTGTCTACATGGAGATGTTTTTCTTGTATGAGAAATGCAATTCATGAAACAACTCTTAGCTGCATTGTGGTACAGTAGTCATTCATAGTTTGGTGCTGTGCAAATCCTACCTCAAAAGCACTGGAACGCCTGTGAACTGCAAGATTACACAATATGTGGCCTAAGAGCTCATCCGAACTTTGCTTTGCAGCGATGGAAAACCAGAATGACCATTTGCTCTAGGTTGGCAGTAAAGATGTTTTTTTTATGGGGAAAGCGGCTGGTCAAAGAGCAGAACTGTGCCTAGAAAGCACAGAGCAAAAGGTAAGTGTGGATGCCCAAACTTGTCATTCAGGTCCATGCCATTTTTTTGCACCTTGTCATGGACCAGGAGTCAGCTTCACCTGCTGAACAGCAGCCTGAAGGGGGAGAAGGCAGAGTGGATCAACCTTCCTGGACATGGAGGAGAAGGTGCTGATGAGAACCAGCTGATTTCAGCTTTCTTAAGCAGAGCTTCTAGCAGCAGTCAGATGCTGGTAACAACCTTTGTGGTTCCTGGCCTGATCTCGCTATTTCCTGCTCGTCTTGACCCCAAGATCACTGGATTCCCTGAGCCCTAGACTGTCTTTACCACATGGATTGCTGTTCACCTGACCCTAGGGATGGACCAGACTTTGGATGCTGACTGCCTCCAGGCAAGTACACCTCAGAGACTCTTTTTGTGCATTTTTGGGTACCTTTTTTTTTTTTTAGCTCACAAAATCTGGCCTCCCACTCCATCCACTGAGCTCTGCATATAGTTGCTCAACAATCAGACTATAACACACCTGCTCAAGAATAAATTTGTTCTATCCTATTTGCAGTGTAATGCATTTTTTTATTTTAAAAAATCGGCACAAAATGTGCATTTGAATGCTTATTTCTAAGTGTATTTTCATGAATTTTTTTGTTTTAAGAATTGCATCAGAACATTTCAGAAGTGTGAAAGCCAGTGGGTAGCTAATGGAGCAATCCAATATGCCATGTTCTGGGAATCTGGATGTGGTAGAAGTATCTTTTTGCTCAGCTCCACTGGCAAGTGGCTTCCTTGGAGGTCCCTACTGCACCCATCAAAAACTTGGGCAGGTTGAAGCTCTGTCAGTGGTATCCCTGTCATCAGGGTACTATAGAAACTCTTGAAATGAGGCATGCTTGGGCAGTGAGGGGGCTGAGCTAGGCTGTCCAGGGATCTCCCTATAGCTGCCAGCAATGGAACTTGGCCCTCCCACCGCTGTCCTCCCCAGAGAGTGGAGGGAATCCCCAGAACAGGTTTAGGTTGTGTGTAGGAGTGTAGGGAGGGCAGGTTCCACTGGTGGAACCCTGATATAGTGCTATGTTGAATACCACCCATTGGTACATTACATACTAAACAACTGCTCTGATACATAACATGGCATGATGTAGGCTATGCTATTTGGCAATATTATCAGGCAGTAGGACAGCATTTGGCATCCACATCCTGGGAACATGTTTGCTGGCTGGTTGTAAGGCTGGTAATCTTGGGATTATTCCATTAATCAGAAATGTCAAGGTTGAAATAGTTTTGCATGCAAAAATAAATAAGTACCCAAAATCTCCAGGTACAGTCTGTGTCCAAAAGGGAAATATTCCCCAGAGACATTTCTCTATAAACAAACAAAGCTTTCCTAGTGAAGAAAATGATTGCAAGTTTTACTTGGCCTCTACTAGTTTCCAAATCAGATAAAAAAAGTCACCTTACACCTCTATAAAAAGGATTATTTCTGTAATTATCTGTCCATGTGTCCTCATCAGTCACTATATGCAATCATTTCATGGCATTCAGATTCTGCACAAAAACATCAAGGCCTCAGCACAAATATTATTACTGTAATGGGTTTTCACTCCTAGAGTCATCAGGGGAAGGGATTAATTTTGCTTTCTTTTTATGCACGCATTACAGCGCGTAGGAACACACTACAATGTTTCCAATTTGAAAATTGTGATGCAATATTATGAGAACAACACTTTTGAAAACAGGGGCATCTATTCAGCTACATTTCCCCCCCTATTTAATGGAGGTTTTTCTCAAGCGCTACAGAGACAGCACTTTTTTATTGTATTAATTAGTTCATGTTAACCTAAACAATATCTATTTCAAATACTGTTCATTAAAACATCATAATTCCTTTCTTCCTCCCTCCCCCACCTCTTTATTGATACTCATTTGTAAACATTTAGAACCAGTACGTTGTTGTAAAGAGGTTTTATGGATTGATCCTAGGATCTGTTATTTTCTAGGTGTACAATATCTGTCTATCTGTCTGTGTACCCTTTCATCTGTCTATCTACCCACCAGCACGCACACACACACACACACACACACACACTACCCTGAGACTGTTGTTCAAGTGGTGGGCATCACTGGATCCTTATTTTGTGTCCTAAATATGGATCATAAAATGGATTTTCACATGGAGTTTTAACCCATTCACCAATTAATGTGGAAACAGAATGGAATAGGGTTATGAAAGACTGCAGTGAAATTGACATGGACCAGAGATACTGACCCAACCCTATCTGTCAAAACATCTGGTACATTCAGGTACATTGCAGATATATAGGTATAGATATATGTATAGGGGTGTGTGAAGGTTCTGTTTAGCTTTCACAAATCATAGCAACCATTGAATGTATCATTCATGATCCCCACCCCCCAAAATTTATTTGTCTCTTGCACAAATCTGGGATCATACCATATTTGTATTTTTAACTGGTACTAAATCAATATGTTGTTGTGATTTTAAGAACAAGATGGAAATGAGAAGAGCAATAATTTAATCTTCTCTGTCTCTGTCCTAAGATGTGAAAATTCCCATGGAAACTGTATGGAATGCACATATGGATAGAACATAACAGTCTATTAACACCATAGGAATCTGACAGAAATTTGTCCTCAGTTTACAATGAATCTTTGTGGTAGCTAATCCTCAGCAGTGAAAATGTTCAGTGTACAGAATGGTTAAATAGAAGCTTATCTCCCTTTCTGTGCCTTTATCTTCATTATCACTTTAAGACAGATCCTTTCGGAAGATCTTCAAGGTTCCTAGCAAAGGTAACCAAAATGTCAATAAAGCACCTAACAAATTAAAGAAAACCAAACTGTCTATAGATTTAAAGTTTTAAGATGTAGCAAATGCCTAATTCCTTTGGAAGGAAAGGCATCCCTTTACATTCAGCGACACAAGCCCTTTTTTTGATAGAAACTAATCTCACCAAAGAAAACGCTCAGATTTGAGGCTGCAGGTTTCATACTATCATCTGCAGAATTTGGCAACCTCAAGTGAGTCTGCCATAGGCAATTGGATTTTTATTTTCTCCAGCTAGAGCCATTCAGAATGCTCCAAAGCTTTAGCACAATACAATTTTAAAACTGTAATACAAATATTTAAAGGAACTCAGAACCCAGCTTCCTTGCATCTGTTTCCAAAGGAAAAGTATAAAATCTGAGTGTAGCTTGATAATGGGTGACATCTTAATTAATTTCAGTGCAAACCGCCCAAAATCCCGGATGAATTGCTTTGTGGGATCTGCTATAGGTATTTATTGGCTCCCCTAGACAAGGAGATCCATTTTCTACTAAGGCTGTGTACACGATATTTAAAGTGCATGGTTTCCTCCAAAGAATCCTAAAATTTGTCATTTGTTCAAGGTGCAAAGAATTGTTTTTCTGCCATTGTTAAACTACAGTTCCCAGAAATCTTTGGATTAAGTCATGTGCTTTAAATGTATGGTGTGTACACAGCCTTACTTTCTAAGTCATGTGCTTTAAATGTATGGTGTGTACACAGCCTTACTTTCTAAGTCATGTGCTTTAAATGTATGGTGTGTACACAGCCTTACTTTCTAACATCACTGTAAACCATGGGTAGGAAAACTAAGGCCTGGGGGCAGGATCCAGCCCAGACGCCTTCTAAATCCAGCCCACAGATGGTCTGGGAATCAGCATGTTTTTACATGAGTAGAATGTGTGCTTTTATTTAAAATGCGTCTTTGGGTTATTTGTGAGGCCTGTCTGGTGTTTTTACATGAGTAGAATGTGTGCTTTTATTTAAGAGCCAGTGTGGTGTAGTGGTTAAGAGTGGTAGACTTGTAATCTGGTGAACAGGGTTGGCGTCCCCGCTCCTCCACATGCAGCTGCTGGGTGACCTTGGGCTAGTCACACTTGTCTGAACTCTGTCAGCCCCACTCACCTCACAGAGTGTTTGTTATGGGGGAGGAAGCGAAAGGAGAATGTTAGCCGCTTTGAGACTCCTTCGGGTGGTGATAAAGCGGGATATCAAATCCCAGCTCTTCTGGGGCATAGGAATTCATTCATTTTTTTCCTTTCGAAATATAGTCCGCCCCCCCCACAAGGTCTGAGGGACAGTGGACCAGCCCCCTGCTGAAAATGTTTGCTGACCCCTGTTGTAAACTGTGGAGAGGGCTAGGGACCCTGACCCCAGTCTCCCCATGACTGCCAGCTCTACTGCGGTGCTTGACTGATAATTCAGGATTCCTGATCATGGAGGCAGGGAGGTGCAGACAAAAGTTGGGAATGGAGAGGGTGGTGCCATTGTGCACAGGGATGTTGGAGGCAGGGGTAATGTGCACACCCCTAGCTTAATACACATATTCAGGTTGCATACCTCAAGTGGGCCTAAGCATGCAGTTGATGAACGTGCTTTGCAGTCATTAGCTGAGCTTCTGTGATGTCATGGAATGGTTATAAAGCCCATAAATGGTTCCATAGCTTATAGATCAGCGATATACTTCCATGCTTCTTCCCACCAAAAACACTTCCAGCAATTTTTCATTGATTTTGATTGTGGTAGGCAGCTGAGTGGGTTTCCCTGAGTGAACAGGGAAAAGGAATTTGTGGAAATAGTTATAATCAACACTTTTAATGAAATGTGGGTCAGTGCTTCATTTTTTAAATAATGTTGAATTATAAAGCTGTATATCTGTTTACCCAAAGGTATATTTCTCTATATACGCATAGCCAGGCTTCCTCAGCCTTGGCCCTCCAGATGTTTTTGGTCTATATCTCCCATGATCCCTAGCTAGCAGGACCAGTGGTCAGGGATGATGGGAACTGTAGTCTCAAAGCATCTGGAGGGCCGAGGTTGAGGAAGCCTGCTCATAGCTGTAATATATGCGTACGTTTACTTGCACAGATATCATAACTTGTTTTTCACTTGTTGTTCTTAAGAGAGGGAGAGAGAGAGAATCAATTTGCATAAGCTTGGTTTTGGCTGTTACTTTTTATTAGTTGATGTAGTCTCCTAGGTTCCCAAAGGTTTGAAAATTTCAAAAAATACACAAAATTGCTTCACTACTTTGTAACTGGCAAAAAGCTGAAACTGTTTTGTGTAGGGCGGTAGTTGAAGGAGAAGGGAGGAGTTAGCAACATCTTGAATTAAAACAGAAGAGTTCGCCTACATAAGGAATGCCAGAATGATCTGTTCACTTGGAGTTAATTGAAAAATGGATAGCAAGCAGTTTTTCCTGGGTTTTTTTCCAGAAGACTTTCTAAAGCCATCACTATAAATTATCAGAATACTTCTAGGCAATGGCCAGTGAATTAGAACTAAGCTGTAACATTGCATCATCTATATAGTTGTAAAATAGATTTAACAGAAGCCAGAAATAAATCATTGACAAATAAATCCAATAAACATGGTCTGAATATTGAACCTTGGCGGACACCGCTGTCCATTTCAGCCAAGCCAGATTTCTTGCCCAGTACAAATTTCTGAGTTCTTTTTTAAACAGTTATGCTTCTAAGATAAGTGACTTATCCTCAAGAGCATCATATTTTTATCTTCGCTAATCAGCATCCTTCAGCCAATCAAATCAAATGCTTTTGTAAAAATGGGAAAAAAAACTTCAAATCAAACCAAATGGCTCAGCACCACTGAACACTCACTGCCCAGTAGTAAATATTCATGTTATATTCATTGAGAAATGCTGAAAATGTGCTTGGGTAGCTAAACCTGCTTAGATTTGGCACTCTGTATCTGAAGACAAACTAGTATCCTGCTTTGAAGCAGGGGCTTCCAATAAACGTTCGTGCTGGACTTAATATTAGCTCTGTGCAGGGTGTAAAGAGAAGGGAGCTGTCTCACTGATTTGGGTTGTATTCAGACAGGGGCATATTATGCTATCTGAATGCAGCTTTTAATAATAATAATAATAATAATAATAATAATAATAATAATAATAATAATAATAATAATAATAATAATAATTCATCAATAATAATTAATAAAGCTTTACCCTCCGAGTCATCTGAATTAGATGTTCCTTGTTTATTTTTAATAATAATAATAATAAGCAACTGGGAGCCGCTTTCTCTCTCCTCTTAGCAGAGCTCTGTGAACCTGCCCCACGGAGCAAGCAGTTTCTGCTCTCTCTTTCTATCTCTCTCGCTCTCACTCTCTCCTTGCTCCAATCACAAGGACTGTAATAAAGGATGTCAGAGGTTTTTGCCCAATTCCAGCTCTCTTGCCATCCAACTACCCTTTTACAATTTTGTTTACATGGCTTGTTGGGAAACAAAGTTCAAATGTGGAAAACAAAGGCAGGCAGCCATGTCCATCAACTTTGCCCTCCCCCTCAAATATTTTATTGGGGGGAGGACAAAGGGATCTGGACCTTTATGAGTTGGCACCTATGAAGGGGTTTAAGGAACTTAACATTCTTTAGATTATATTCATTGGAACCAGCAGGAGTGACCAGCACTGTGAGCTGGTGCCACAGAACCACCTTCCTGACACTGGTATTATCACTGATTCTGTGACAGGATGGGGTGACAAAGTTGGGGTTGCATGGGCACATCAGTAGAGCCAATTTGGTTCTCATGCCAGTGCACTCATGCAGCCCTGACCTTACCTATATGTTGACCTGTCCTGATAAGCATCAGCAAAGCTAGTGTCGGGAAGGTGACTCCAGCCTAAAACCCAGTTTGTGTGCCAGTTCATGCACCCACAATGACTTGAAGGGGTGCATGGCATGTTCTGCAGCAGGTAACAGAAAATGGTGGGGGCTGCCAGTGGCCCTGAAGCATCTATTTTTATGGCAGCATTAAGCCCCCTCCCCCAACATTGCTTTTTGCATCAAATATAAAAACTGTAGTGAATGCATACATGCAAATACATAGCTTGGAAACATGACATTCTATTGTTAAAGGATTAAATTGCTGCACTGAAGAGCTCTCACTTGAGAAGAGTCTTTTACAGATCTCTCTGAAATAACCTAATGGCAGTAGTCATTACTAGGCTTCTAACAGGAAGCCAAGGTGTTACCTTGTGGCTCAACATGCAGCAAAACATGATATTCCACTGAGATTTAAGCTTTTATTTCTCCAAGCAAAATCTTATTTCAGATTAAGACATTTATAATACGGGTAGTCCAGTTAGCATTAACATTTTTATTAGCTATGTAGGCTATCTATAGGCTATAGGTGACCTTTGGCAACCAAGTGTTCTTTAAACAGCTGGCAATATCATAAAGCAATATCAGCCAATCATAAAAACATGCACTTGATTATTTTTTCCAAGATGAACTCAATCAATATACCATCACCTTGATGGTTAAGGATGTCTTTGCAGGCTGTGTAATAACAACCAGGCTGCTTCCTTATGCACACTTCTTGGGGAGCAAGTCTGAGTAAACATCTCTAGGACTGAGCTGCAAAAGAGAGTTGCTATCAAATCCAACAAGTAGGAGCAAATGTTTGTGAATTTTACTTTCTGATTCTTCTGTTACTTAACACACTTTGTATATTAAATTCCTTTACTACTTGTAATAATAGTGTAAGAAGAGTAAAATTCAACAGCTACCCAAAGAAGCAGGGTGAGTGGGAAGATGCCAAGATCATTGCCAAGGTTTTTGATGGCCTCTTGAAAAATTAGAACAGGGAGTATTAGAAACTGTGACCACCCAGGTATTGCCAAACTGCAAACCCATGATCTGCATTCTTGATCATCGACTATGCTGGTTGAGGAAGATGGGAGCTGTACTCCAGTATCCAATCAGCCACAAGGAACCATTTCAATGACTCTCCGAGCCATCTTGAAAATAGGAGGAGTTTAGAGCTGAACGCAAAATGTATAATTCTAATCTGAATGTGCTTACCAAACTATCACATTGCACCATCTTTTATATTTTCCACAAACTCCTTAAATATACGCGTAGGGTCTGAACAAAGGACACATCTTTGAAATGCATAATTTTATTCTGAAGGAGCATACTAATTTTTAGTCATCTGACTCAATCTTTAGAGCTGATCTCATGATACACTGTCGTTCTCTCTCTCCTCCTCACTTTTCAAAATGGCATTTGAAACTATTCAGAAATGGTGACCTGAGGGTGTGTGACAACTTTTATTCAAATATTTCAAAAGTCAGCTGAGAAAGAAACAAACTGCCTGACAGACTTCCCAATGGAATGCTGAATCTTCATTTTGGATCAAAAACTTCACCCCCCCCCCAAATCCCAACAATTAAGATCCATTAGTTATACAAATGAGCACATTCCTAGATGTGGGTTATTAGATTATAACTATAGGGGTGTTCAGATTACATTCAAGAAGGTACAATCTAGGTACCTCTGTATGTATGCAACAGCTGAGCTGTCTAAATCAGCAAGTGTGCATTGTCTCACACAAACACTTGCACTTGTGTTGGGATGGTTTGTACCTGTGACTGGTGTTGTGTGTTAACAGGCTGGATCACTCAAGTGGTGAGTCAGAGTCAAAATGAGGCCCTTGGGAAATAAGAGGTGGTACCAGCAAGCTAGGCAGAACTCTTAAGTTTGCAAAACTCTCAAGTATCTTTTCTCAAAAACAACCAACCAACCAGTCACCACGGCCAAATCAGAGCAGCCTTCCCAAAAAGATTCCAAGAAGGATTACACCCAAAACAGACAACAAGGACCTCTTAAGTCTTAGCTTTTCGCAAGTGCAAAAACTATAACACTCAAACAATCTAATGCTATAACTCATTTTCTCTGAGATCTAGCTCATCCTTCCCCCTATTCAATTCTAGTTTGGGGCGGGGATTCATTAGACATTTGGAGAAAGGCCATCAGTTCCATGGAAATTAACAGAAAACCAGGCTGCTGCTGTGTCCCCTCAGTGCACTGATACCTATGGCAGGCTTCCTCAACCTCGTTGGCCTACAACTCCCATGATCCCTAGCTAGCAGGACCAGTGGTCAGGGATGACGGGAATTGTAGTCTCAAAACATCTGGAGGGCTGAGGTTGAGGAAGCCTGCTCTATGGCCTTTTGGAGAGTTACAGCAAGGAAACACTCAGTGTTCTTGTGACATTCCCTACCACCCAACCTTTTCTGATAGTGTTTTACATTCCCATGTAGTAGAAGTATGCATCCAATTCAGATGAATCCTGGATCAAAACGGGTGGCTTTACAGCAGCAGTTCTCAACCTGTGGGTCCCCACGTGTTGTTGGACTACAACTATCATCATCCCTGACCACTGGTCATGCTGGCTAGGAATGATGGGAGTTGTAGTCCAACAACATCTGGGGACCCACAGGTTGAGAAGCACTTCTTTAGAGGGATTTGGAGCCTGTTGGAGAATACAAGGTGGTGTGAATCAATGTGGGGAGTGTCAAGAAGCCAAGTGAATGCTTTATCCCACCACACCATCTGCTGTTGGTTGGTTAGCAGAGATAATCAAAGGATGGGCACCTTTGCTTGGAATTAACAAGAAGCACTACACACACACACACACATGGTCACTATGCTACACACAATAACACAACAAGCAACCAGCAGGTAGAGTCCTCGTGTGTTATGATCTATATCCACTGTTCATGATCATTCCCATATGGAAGTGCCATCTACTTAGGAATGTATTACATGTGAAATTGTCTTGCTACCAGACATTTAAAATTCAGATTTCTTTGTATACCTGTCAATGCCTCTCTCACTTCATTAGAAGCAATATCAAAATTCTGGCTGATTCTAAAAGAGCGGGCTTGTAGATTGTAGCTTTGTTTTCAGCGTTTTGAAATCTATTTTAACAGTTTCAAAAGTGGAGGCAAAGTCACTTTTAGTGACTTTTTAGAGACCCAATTTCAGCTGCAGGTCTGGATGATTTGCCAAATCTAGACTTATACGCTGCAAAAGAAAACAATTTATTGCCATTCTTTGATAAGCATAAAGAATGCTAAAATGGATTAAAGTGTTCCTTCCAATTAAAGAGAGATTTACCATGGACCATTCTTGTGGGCGTCCTTTAAAACGATCCGCAGCCTAAGTATTATGGATGGGAAACACAATGCATTTTCAAATGCTATTCAGTATAGGATGCCTTTATTACAGAGGTTTAACATGTTAAATGCAGTTTTGGCTGATGTGAGAGAACACTGTAGGAGCCTTCTAATGGATTTCAGATAGACAGAGGCCAAAATCCTTCCATGAGTTACTAGAGACCTGAAAACCTGGTTCAGCTTTCAGACAATTCAATATCACCTGCTATTTTTATGTCCTGCGCTTCCTGAATGCATTTATCATCTATCTGGGGGCAGGGAGCACTATTTACAATGAAACAATAATATATGCTTCATATTTGCATTTATTGCTTTGAGATGAACAGAGTAGGCTTTTTTTTAAAAAGTAAAATAAACCCTGATTTGAGATGCTTCCTGGCATATATATATTTAAAACTTTACGTTTTGTTATTGACATTAAGAAGATACCCCCTTCCCCAATTAAGAATACCAAATGGTTAAAATAAGGAGATAATAGTTCCATAGCTTGTGTAGTAATGACTGTTGCAATACTGAGAGCAAGGTATAACCAATTATTCACACAAGAAAGGGCTATTTTCTTTTAAATGGCTGTTATATGAGCATAGGCAGCTGCTTTATACCGTGTCAAAACAGTGGTCCATTCGGTTTAATACTGTCAGCATTGACTAGCAGTGGGGCTCCAAGGTTTGAGACCTCTTCCAGAGCTACATGGAGAAGCTGGGGACTGAACATGGGACCCTTTATATGCAAATCATGTGTTCTACCACTAAGCCATAGCAGTTCCCTATTCTATGAATATGAAGATTGACTTGATAGAGGGGCAGAGGGAAATGTGGTTATCAATGTTTCATCTCTCTCCCTCGACTTATTACACCAACTCTGAATGCTTGTACTTTGTGTTCGGTATATGTTCAATAGATTCTTGATTCGGCTTGTGTCTCTACCACCCCACTACTTAATAGTCTCCCTGTCTGAGATGCCTGAGGGAGCCTCAGATACAGTGTTGAGGGTCTTCAGGTTTTTCCTAAATTTGCATTATCAGGAGTGGCTCTACGCCTCATGGCCACCATAGAACTGTCCAAGAATATCAGTATATGATGTTGCACCCTCTGGATTTGGTTTTCTCTGCTAAGATATTTGATGGTGAGGACTAGCTGGAGGAACTTTCAACAGTTGTATCGTCATGGTAGAGCATTTCCTAGTAAGGTTTGGACTCACTGTGGATTCAGCCTTCTGCAGGGATAAGGCACCAGATGGGACCCAGTTGCTGTTGGATCTCAATGGTTTCCTAAACTTTCTTGGAAATTTTCTGTTCACATGGGTGGCCCCCATTTCCAAGTCCTGAGCCATAGTTCAGCATTACCTTTTAGGGTTCGGCAAACACATGAGGCGGGTGCAATGACAGCAATGATGAACATGCTAACTCTACCCCCTTGCCAACATGCACATTTTAGAATCCAGGAAAAGCAGGGTTCTAAAACTCATAGGAAGCCTTCCTTAGTACAGTAGACTCCCTACTTCACCAAGTCACCCTCTGCAAGTTGGAGGGCTATAAAAATGAGAAGTGGGATGCAGCTGGTTAGCTCATCCTCACTGTCTCTACTTCCATCTTTGCTGAACTCTAAAAGGCAATCACTGAGCAGGGCTCTGATTGGTCTTTGATATATGGAGAGTACCATGTGGGATGGACATGATCAATACTACCCTGTCCCATGGAATAAAGCCTAATTTTTTCATGACTGAGGCATTTCCTTGCTTCTCCTTCTTTTCACATTTCTGCTGTTTTTAAATGCTGCTTCTAGATTTATCTGTTGCTTTTGTGTTCAAAATTGTTCTGATGTGTCTTAACACCTTAATGAGATCTTTTAAACTGAAAGGTAGGGTAAAATAAGCAAATAAAATATATGAATAAATAAGCCACTTATTATAAACAATGATATGGTTAACATGACTATTTGATCTAGAAAATATAGAAAATAATATAAATATGGCTGTGTTGCTGCTAAGAGGAACCAGAAATCAATTTTATCTCTTTGAGGAAAATGTACATCTCTTGACATTTTAGCTTAAGACATTGGCAATAAGTTCACATTCGTGTGACAGCACAGTTCACATTGATGTAAGCAATTCATTCCTTGTGTCAGTGCAAATTTAATAAAACTTTCAGTGCAATAAACAAAAACAAAAGGAGCAAATGAAGCCCCAGCGACAGTTCTTAGTAAATGTTGCTTTGTGGGTCTTAACGAGTAAGTCAGGATTTCGTGGGTAGGGGAGAAATCTATACTTTCAACAGGAAACAAGACAGGATTTTATTTCAGTTGTCATTAATAGGTAACATTACTTTTTCAGTTCTGGATGTTTCACAAAAGGAGCCCACGAAACAAAACCATCAAGATGTAAGGAATGCACTTCAGGGAACAAAGCAGGAGCCCGTGGGGAAGAAATAAATAAATAACACCATGGGCCAAAATTGTGCACACGTATTGCTGAGGGTCACACAACAAAGCACAACACAACTCATCCACTCTGAGCTTTTACAAAGTCTGTCTATTGAGATTTCTCATTTTTTCCAATCTTAAATTCAGTTCACCTCATTCCTGTATACATCTGCATTTTTTTAAACAAAAGAAAAGGTCTGCATGCCAATTCCTGCACCATGTGCATTTCTTCTAATATACACACTCTGTGTCCAATTTCACCTAGTATGTCTGTGGAGCTGGCAACTGTTACAGGTGCCACATAATACTTGTTCTGCATTTGTAAGGAACTGATCTTTTAGCGTGGCAGCGGTTGTGCTTCGGAACTCCCTCCTTATTGACAGCAAGCAAGCTCTTTTTGGCATTTTTGTTTAGGCAAAACAAACATCTTTTGTTTTTGGTTTTTTGAAAGTTTTAAATTGTTTTTAACTTCTTTAAAATTCTAATTTCATTGTCTTATTCTTTTTGTAAACTGCTTTGAGGTTAAGCTGTATAGAAATCTCATGAAACATATGAATGGATAAATAGTATACAGTGGTGCCCCGCAAGATGAATGCCTCGCAAGATGGAAAACTCGCTAGACGAAAGAGTTTTCCGTTTTAGAGGTGCTTCGCAAAACGAATCTCCTATGGGCTTGCTTCGCAAGACGACAATGTCTTGCGAGTTCCTGCTGGGTTTTTTTCCCTTCCCCCCTTTTTCTAAGCCGCTAAGCCGCTTATCAGCTGATCCGATCAGCAGATAAGCCGCTAAAAGCCGCTAAAAGCCGCTAAAAGCCGCTAATAGCGCTAATCCGCTAATCCGTCAATGGGCTTGCTTTGCAAGACGAAAAAACCGCTAGACGAAGAGAATCACAGAATGGATTCTTTTCGTCTTGCGAGGCACCACTGTATATGCATTTTTACAAGCACCCCCACTCCAACAGAATGCATTTTTGCACATTAATTTGTATTGATGTACACATTTTTATGTGTGCTTTGCACTACTTTATGCATTTTTGTACACATTCTTTGTTTGGAGAACTGCATCGCAAAATTCAGATAAGTAGAAATTTTTGAAGAAGTTTCAGCTTGCGTGCTGATTTGGGAAGTGAGAATTTGTAGCTTCACATTGAAACAGAATCCAAACAAACTTCTTCTTTGATCCTTACTTTACCATCAGTAGGTCTTGGGTATTTTTGCTTCATTCAGATAATACAATGAATATTCACTTTATAGTAAATGTTGATGTCAATAAACAAAACCCAGATTCTGTGCTTCGGAAGTTGATGTTTGGTGCAGCAAATAAATTATGTAAATTAAATAAATGTACCTCTTGTCAATTCAGGGGCATTCCATGCCTACTTCAATTTTTAATGGCCTGAAGCTTGTAAGCAGCCTTGTGAGGTACAAGCCCTGCAAGGCAGATTAAAAATCTATAAAAGAAATAAAAATAAAAGAAGCTCAAAAGCCTCTTCATCTACAAACTGTGTGCTACATTGGTTTGAATGGGGTGGGAAAATGGTAACATCCGTTACGAGGTAGTAGCAGGCCTAGTTGGTGGGTCAATCTCCTTTCTCCACCACCTCCCTGCCTTGCACTGAACAGTAGGAGGAGCTTTTTGGATAGTTTCACAGCAGCAAAACAAGTGGAAAACATGAGATAAGGTGCTTATATATGTTCCAATGTGTCTTTGGACCACAGCCCTTTTAAATTCCAGAAAGCTGGCACTAGGCTTGAAGAAACTTACCAGTGTCACTGAGCGGATACCCAGTGTAAGGTAAAAGGGATGCGGGTAGCGCTGTGGTCTAAACCACTGAGCCTCTTGGACTTGCCGATCAGAAGGTTGGCGGTTCAAATCTGCACAACAAGGTGGGCTCCTGTTGCTCAGTCCCAGCTCCTGCCTACCTAGCAGTTTGAAAGCATGCCAGTGCAAGTAGATAAATAGGTACTGCTGTGGCGGGAAGGTAAACGGCATTTCCGTGCGCTCTGGTTTCCGTCACGGTGTTCCGTTGCACCCGAAGTGGTTTAGTCATGCTGGCCACATGACCTGGAAAGCTGTCTGTGGGGGGGGGGCACTAGGGGCGCATTGGAAGATGGCCGACAATAACATCTCTCCAACCCACACAAGGTAATTAAGAGGCTGTGATGGGAGTATGCAGCCTCTCTGCCCCCCCCCAAGGAGATGGGGGGACTGCCCTTGCCTGCTGTGCCCACATATATCACCCCCAAACTCGAGGGGGTGGGGGCACTAGGCAGAAAGCCCTTGTGTGGACTTCGGCTCTCCTGGACGCTGTCTCTGATTCGTGCCTCTAGCTGCAGCAACTTCAAAAGAAACAATTAGAAAGAAGCAAATGCACATATTTCAAGGAAGAATGGGGAGTAAAAGACTGCTAATTCAAGGGATCTCTGATAAAGAAGACGTGTCAGATAAACAGGAATATATCATGAGAAGACACACCAAGGCTCAGTATGTCAGCAACGGGACTGGATGGGGGGGGGACTTTCTTTCTTTATGTGATTAACCAATAATCCCCCTCCACAAGTCAGAAATCCCATTTAAATGACCTAAGCTGGATGATTTAAGACTGTGTGGAGATAATTTTTAACCAAAAGCATGTTTTAAGGAGATCGTGGAAAGTACAAGAGCTTTGGGATGACGCAGTAAAAAACAGCGTCGCCATTTTGCAAGTTCTGTTGAAAGACTTATGTCTGGGAAGAGGAATGCATTTGTTTTCATACAGTGGGCGAACCTCCTCAGAGGACAGAAAGAAGGCGACAGCTTTGCGAAGATTAATGATGGAAAGAGAGCTTTTATTTATGGAAGTGATGATACATGGAAACCATCTTGATAAGGTTATTGGACGAATGGAAAAATCCACACAGGATTACAATTTGTGTTTACCTGCTTAAGGGGATTATCAGAAGAGATCATAAAGAAAAAAGAAAAATTTATGAAAATAATAAGAGGAGATGTGGAAACAGCAAGATAGGACTGAATAGAATTGTGAACACTATTTGGACAGATTTGTGCACATTAATGCAGCAGCAAGAAGATGATTGGAATCCCCTTCGGAACTTGAAATATGGGTACCCCCAACAAAAATTTAAAATTCGGCTTCGTAATTCGGAATTTATGTGATGTGATTTGATTGGTCGGTTAATAAAAATTATTATATTTTTTTTTAAAAAAGGAAAGCTGTCTGTGGACAAATGCCACCTCCCTCGGCCTGAAAGTGAGATGAGTGCCACAACCTCATGGTCACCTTTGACTGGACTTAACTGTGCAGGGGTCCTTTGCCTTTTTTTTTACCTTTACCCAGTGTAACATTCTACCAGTGTTTCAGGATCTTCCACTGTCCATTTCCTCCACTTTTTGACAGCATGAATAAATTTTCACTGCTAGGGCCAGTTCATGCATTATTCCAGCTGGGAGTCTGATACTAGTAAGCAGATTCACATGGGTGCCCACCTTTGCAGTTAGTTTCTTGAATGAGAGGCTGCCCTTACATGGCCCTCTGGGCTTTGTTAGGATTGGCCAAATCACATGACATTTCATAAAGGTAACTGACTGACTTTATCACATGTATGATTCACCTAGGGCCAACCACTTAGTTTGGTGTCCATGTAGTTTGGTTTCATAATTCATGAACTGGATAGGAGTGAGTGAGGAAGAGTCTAATACAGTCTTCCTCAGCCTGATGCCATTGACCACTGGCTAGGATTGATGGGAATTGTGGTCCAACACATCTGGAGGGCACAAGTTTGGGGAAGTTTAATCTAGATGAAAAGATGGCTCACAAAACCTGGAACGTGAAAACCTAAATGTGACATTATGGAAATGCGATAGTCATTTTCAAAGGCCAATTCAGGAAGGCTCCTTGCCATTTCCTTGCATCTTAAGCACTTAAATCTCCTGCAAAATTCAGTGGGAGCTTGGATTGTTCTGAAATGCGAGTCTTATGGAGTCCCAGAATGAGATAAAATAATATAATGGTTATGAAAAGTATGATAGATTAAGGGGAATAATTCAGTATGAAGCCCAAAAGAGAGGCTCTGCAGCCAACCAAAGGTTAAGACCAAACCCTTCCCTACGATAAACATTAATAATAAAATTCTACCTGAAGGCCAAATCAGTGTTATTATGAAGCTGATAGATTTGACAGTTCATAATTCTGCTGCAGGTATAATAAGATTAGTCATTTTAATCAACACATTTTCTTTTTAATCAATGCCACATATGTTTCACAAACAATTTATAGCACTCAATATAAACATCAGTCCTTTTCAGATTTATTAAATACAAAAACAAAAAGAAAGGAAAATATATCCTAAAAGAGAATACAATTGCCATGGAAGAAAACAGGCAGAATATGGTAGGATATGAGAAGGCATAATTGCATGCTTTGATATTTATGATGAAAGACCTGAGCTGAAAGAAAAATGACAAAAATGCTATCTTAGCCCTTTATGAAACAAAGAAAACCTGAAGGTCGTGCAATAGTAATTTTCATCATTCCTTCCAAAGCCTTGGCAAGCTTTGAAAATTTATATGTAATAGCAGCTAGCTTTTCTAAGTGAAAGTACTTTGAAATCATCTTGGGATAGATGTGTATAAAGGAAATTTTCATTTCTTCAAATACAACAAAAGCAAAATTATATTCTAGAACACTAAATAGACTGCTTTTTAAAATTCATGTTTTCCTGGAGTGGCAAATCTATATTTTGTTACACTGTTGCATTAATTTATTTTAAGACACAAAACTGTATAAAGTGTGTGTGTGTGTGTGTGTGTGTGTGATAAGAAAAGAAGCTTTACTGAAAACATGATTTTGTAATGTTACCAATGCAAACGAAATTAGCTTATGTGGAGTGCCCCAAATCACTGAAGTGGACAGAATCAAAACTGCTAAAAAGGCTTATCAAATTGCTTGGATGTATGAGCATAAAAAAGCATCCCCATTCTTTAAAGGTGCTAATTGTCCTAGTTAAAATCCCCCTTTGAGGTAGGTATAAGTTTAGGGTCTCAGATACACCAGGAAATACATTTCTCTCAATCCTAGCATTTGTTCAGACCACGGGCTTTAATGTTTCCATCCTCTGTGTGAAGAGTTTTTAAAAAACAAAAACTTCTAACCTGACCTCAGTGCTTTCTGTGTTGAAGACTGGTGCCTTGGCAGCATGAAATGGAAAAGAAAAAGAAAAGAAAAGAATGCATGCCAGAGGAGGGGAGGGCAAAGAAGAAGAAAAGGCTAACATAGCTGTGTTTTTTGGTTTTTTAAAAAACACATGCTAAATACACATGCAACCCTTCTCCAAAACCCAAATTAGTACAGACAAATATTGTTCCAGGCACTCTTATTAATAATCACACCCCTTTTGTGCATTGCCTCATGCTTATCTATTATTATTTATTTTTTAAATCGGTCCAGCCTTCATTGCAGAAGCAATAAAGATTGATGAGCAACATGCATTGGGCGGGCAGAATTAGAGCAAAATCAAAACCATGCAGTTATATTAATAGACGGCACAGGCACTAATATTTTTTATTTACACTTATATCCCACTTTTTCTCCAAGGTGCTCAAGGTGGCATTGACAACTTGTCTGCCTCCCCACAACCGTGTGAGGCAGGTTAGGCTGAAAGGCAATGACTGGCCCAAGGTCACCCAGTGCTGTAAATCAGTGGCAGGCAGGAAGGTCCTTCACATCTTCCCTCTCCTTTCAAGGGAAGCAGCAGCAAAAGCAGAGCAGGAAAATGGTGGTAAACGTTTTACCCACTCTGCAGTTGTCCTGGCCACTGCTCCTTTTCTGCTGATAGATTTAAAAAATGGTTCCTTTGAAAGAATAGATTAGAGTACTGTGAAATAGATTATATAACTATTCCTTCAGAGCAAGTGAAACCCAATCTAGAATCATAGAATCATAGAATTGGAAGAGACCACAAGGGCCATCGAGTCCAACCCCCTTGTGGTTGCCTAACCAATTCCCAAGAATGACTCACTCCCAAGATCTTGTAGAAATTCAGTGTTAGCTTATTGGCCCACATCGAGTAGACTACTGCACTCAAATTCTGTTCCAGCCTCACTTGATTCAGATAACGTGAAGAAACAGTGTACTAATGACACCTCAGGCCATATCCCTTGATCCTACAGCTGGGGAAGAGGCCTACTAATGATATATATCTTTGATCGATAAACCGTACACTCCTATCTTTGATGGTTGGTTCCCATGTATGGGAGATAGGTCCCTTGGAACTCACTGCCAATAGAGGTTTGGTAGAACTGTCCTCATCCCTTATTTCAGATATCTTCTGAAAAGTGTGCTGTTTAGACAGGCCTTTGTAACATGAATTTTCTTTGTTAATCGATCAATATCCATTGATCAGTTTTAATGATGCTTTTAATGTTTTATTCCAATTTTATTCTGATATGCTGTACTCTACCTCGAAATATTTTTTATAAAAGGGCCAATAATAAATACATAATAAATAAATACATAGATTGCCCTTGCATTGTACATGCTGAACTTATCCAAAACTACATCTGTTTAGAAATTAAACTTTTTACTCTTTTCATGATTGAAAACTATCACGTCTTTTAAAGAGGTTTCCTAAGTTTTACAAAGATAAAGATTTCTTTGTAAAGGGGGCTGGGAGAGAAAAGGGTAGTACTATTGAGAATTCTCAGTTGTTTACAAACTCGGCATTCAAATGTTTTCATCAGAACCTTGTCCCGGGCACTAAATGAAATAATCTTTGTGGGAAGTAATAGGATTTTATTCTCACGAGACCCCACCCCGCAGAGAGGCGGCCACTTCCTGAAAGCAGTCAGTCAGGTATGATGATACCTCAAGTCCCCACTGCTTGAAACAAATAAATAATAGACGAGGATGGCATTTGGGTCTGGGGAAGAAATCATCCGAGAGGTCAAGATCCAGTCTCCTTTTTGTGTGTGAACTGTCTAAGATGTGTAGTGTGGAAACAAGAGGGAAAGGTTAGGAGCACGACCACTTTGGCTTGTAAGCTCGAAAGTGGCTACTAACCGTGAACCAGACAAAGCACTGAGGGAAGTGTGCAGGTGTGTTTTGTAGTCTAAGCTCTGCTTTCACACCAGGGGAGGAGAGAATCAGAAAACACGGGAAAGAAAAGTTAGCATTCTTTCTGAGCGCCAACTTGCTGCTAAGCTGGTATTTTGTATTGATTTTTCCTGAAGCCTGTAATCTTGAAAGCTTGTAACAGAGGATGAAGTAAATATCATTTTATTTGCTCAAATAGGTTTAGATTAGATTGAGATGAAAAAACTAGGGACAGGCCAAATTAAGAATGAAAGCAGCAATTACAGATTATTGTTTCCAACAGTAAGTAGAATAGGTTATTTCACTGATGAAAAGGATTGTTGAGAGGGGGAGGGGTGGAACTGGTGGCTTTCCTTAGCTTTAAAATAATATTCCTCAGAATAGGAGCATAAATGAAATTCAGAAAGGATATATTGCGCCATATGTTGTTTGCTTATTTCAAATGATCCTCTGTATATTTTGGGTGCCCCAAATTCACATTGGAGTCATCCTTTCTGAAGATGTACGATTCAAAAATATAACAACGACTTGCCGAATTCTGTATAATGATTCCACACCTACATTTAGTTACCCCACAGTGTACTTTTAAAAAAAAGTCTTGAAAAGAAGGCATACAGAATCAGCTGAGCGCGTAGTAGTAATACTATTGTTTTTTTAAAGACATTCCTTCAATAAAATAGTTTGGGGCGAAGCAGGAAAGGAGGGATATGTGTACAAAAGCGTTCAAATGATGCTGACAATAAGGCACAGAATTTAAAAGGCTTAACCATGTCTTATCTCAAAGTCTGTTTTATTTCTTCATCTTCTGAGCACTTCAAACATATGAGCTGTTATTCCATCTTTAGATCAGTAACTTTGAATTGTTCTACCTGTCATTCCACAGCGACTAGCACAGCGAGATGTCATACAGTGATTGTTTGCACTTTCATTCTTTCACATTAAATGGCAATCATCTGGTCCTTTTGATTTGTTTCTTTTATTTAGCCCTGAAGTTTTTACACTAGAATCTCATTAAACTGAACTAGTGTACTCCTGTCAAAAAACTAATGGGGGAAAAAAGTTTAAAAGAGAAATGTTTCACCTGCATTGTCACTTACTGGAAGAGTTGCATTTATCAAGATTTGCAGAGTTTACTATTTTTCGTTTACATTCATTTTGGCGCACACCTTATGCTTCTCTGCTATTTATCTGCTTGCATAATTCACAAATTTAGGATGATCTGACAGATGAGGCTACACATCAGAAAGCGAACCTTGTACGAAATTGGAGGAGGAGGCGGTCAGATGCACTTTCAGGTTTACTCAAAGGTTTCAGGTGTATAAAGCCAGTTTCAGGTGTTTAAATCCAACAATGAGCAGTGCAGTTCCTATTTGCATGGAATCCCATGTGTTCATGCATAACTCACCACACTTTCCAATGTGACATTTTTATTGGTCTGTAAATCTACTGTCTTCTCCTAATCTTTCCTAATTCCGTCCATACAACATGCAGAGCAGAAGATATATAAATTCACATTAAAAGCCAACCTAGATCAGGCAACATCAGCTCCACCTTTGAATTGCCTGGTGGCCAGAAGGCTACATGGGCTAAGGAATCAGAACAATTTGTTTGGTGCAGAAGGTCTTGCCACACATGCACATCAAAAATATCAGTACCATCCCATTTTGTTGCAGTGTGGTTCAGCCTACCAAGAACTTCACATTTTCCTTTGATTTCCTCCTGTGCCTGTCTTCAGCAGAATCACTAGTTCATAGAAATGGCTGTGCTGTCCACTGGGGGGGGGGGGGGGAGAAAAATAGCTTCTGATGTATGTGAAAATTCCAAATTATTGTCCATTTCCAAATTCTACCGGACTTGTTTATGCAGAAATTTGATATACTGTGTCGCTGGGGGGGGGGGGGAGAAAGAAAGAAAGTCATACAGGACATGTTTGTTTAATCTGTGGCACCAAGGACAATGAGAAATATATCCATTCAATAAGAATCTCCTTTTATCTTATGCTGCTGTAGTGACAGATAAGAGAAATATATCATGTGGATTCTGATCCCTCTATGAGTTCCAGAAAATAAGATAAGGCCCTGCAAAATACTGGCAAATTAATCCCAGAGAAATTACTAACCATTTTGTCTAAAGATCCAATAGTCAGTAGGGATAACTTAGAGGTCACCTTTACTATTAATGCTTATGGCTTCCTTTCTAGCAGGGTGGCATACATTGTACATCTAAATGCCTGATCTAAAAATAAATTCCCCAGCATTCCTGAATATGCTTCATAGACTTAGTCAAAAGATACACAGCTTCCTCGAACAACCCCCCTCTCCTTTCTAGTGTAAAATTGGATGATTTAAGCCCTTATTCTTGCAGTTCACCTCTGTTTATAAATGACCTCTTTCTTAGGAATGCAAGTGATGTGCAAACTGTAAGATGTCAAGGCTGGCCCAGAGATGATTTCTGCAACTTGTCACTTTACATAGAATAGGACTCCTTCATTAAAGATGCTCAGAAACACAGAGATGCTTGTGCAGAAATATGCATATTTCTAAAATAAAGACCAGTAGAAATAGTGTTTTTAAGGCCATTAATGACCAGTGAAAATGGCAGCAGGATCTCTTACAAGTGAGATTGCCATCATCTAAGAGACAGTGTCCAACCTTGAGGTTATCACTGCTGTTTTGAGCTAGGGACATATAAAGAAAAAAACAATAATTACCATTTATGTATAGGAAAATTGGATTGCACGTTGCCATGGGTATGATGCGGCACATCTGCTTATCCCACTGAGAGCTTCTGCATTTTCACAGAATATATAAGGAAACACATACTATAGGATACTTTCCTGATGTTTACATATACATATATATATTCTACATTTGACATCTTTCAGAACATTCCCATCATGTTCCCTTTCCTGCTCCAACACTGAGCTCTGCTCCCTGTTTTCCACACATGGTCAGTGGGGTGGCAGTCAGTTTCCCATGATGTGATCCCAAGTTGCTGTGGAACCTGTGTGTGTGTGTGTGTGTGTGTGTGTGTGTGTGTGTTGTAGCAAGGTGGGCAGGGGCAATAACATGGATGTGCTCCCCAAGTAATCATCCAGCTGGGAAACAGCACCTAGTCAATGAAAAAGAATTCTCCGAATCCAGTGCTCGTGAGAATCAAATACATTGCCCAATAGCGTGGAGTCAAATCACAGAATCATAGACCTGGAGGAGTTCCTCAAAGGTATTCTAGTCTAAGCTCCTGCCAATACAGGAAATTCACTATTGCAACATCCCTGGTAGGTCATTAGCCAGGCTTGGCTTAGAAAACTTTAGCAAAGAATAACCTGCCTCTTTCCGAGCCGCTGTTCCATTGCTGAAGAGCTCATACCGTCATGAAGTTTTTCTGAATGTTTATAGCTGATATCCTTTTTCTTATAATTTTAACCCTTTGGTCCAAGTTGGTACCATCTGGCACAACAGAAGACAAATTTGTTCTGTCTTCTATGTGGCAGCCCTGCAAACATTTGAAGAAGCTCTTATTATACCTTTCAACCATCTCTTCTCTCCAGGCAAAACATACACAACTCATTCAACCTTTCCACCTAAGACTTGGTCTTCTGGCCACTCACCTTGTCAACCTCCTCTGGACACATTTGTCAATATCCTTCTTAAACCACAGTGCCCAGAAGTGGGCAAAGTTCTTCTTTGCTGATATAAGATGTTCTTCAAACATAATAGAGTGGTACCATTACTTCTTGTGATCTGGACCCTATACTACTGTTGATGCAGCCTAGAACGGGATTAGCCTTTTTTAGCTGCAATGCTACATTTTGAAATATTTGTTTTTAACTTTTTGAATACAATTTTAATGTTTTTCTTAATATTTTGTAAGGCACTTACAGGTTCTATTTAACATTAAGTGGTGTATAAATTTTGTTAAAGAAAAATAAAAATAAAAAATCACACTGTTGGGTCATGTTTTGGTTGTGGTCTATTAAAAAAACCCCAATCTCTTTCACATGTGTAGGTGCCGCTGAGTCTGTAATTTCTGTCTACCTAAATGCTGTACTTTACATTCATCCACACGAAGGAAACTCCATTTTGCTGGATGTGGCATCATGAAGGGATCTAAGCAGTGTGCCTTAGTTATGGAACGTGTGTGTATTTTTATGCTTTTTGCCTTAGGCAGGAATTGAACAATCCTGTCCAACCTCTTTGAGCAGCCAGACTGGCAGCTTCCTCATATGTATTTTGATATTAGCATATCACATTGCAATGAAGGCAAAAGAGAATAAGGGAAACTTTGCTTGAAATATGGAAACTCCAGCAGCCCATATAGAGCAAAAGCAAAAAATTAATCTAAGCGCATGTGAACCCATACGCATAGAATCCAAAGGACAAAATTAAGAAAGAAGGGGAATAGCATCCCGAAACATCAAAATGTTCACAACTTCTAAAAGATGTTACAAATTATTTCTACAGTTTTGTGGTTTTGAAATTGTACTGCAGGATTAGTATCCTTCATAATTAATCCCTCTTACCCCCCCCCCCAACTGGAGAACAATTATGTTAAAACCCCACAAAGATTTTTAATCTTGAACACAAAGAGTAGACAAATTCATCCAGTAATCCATCATAATGTTTCCACTTCACAGAGAACAGTTCCCTAAATTAAAGAGCCCTGGAGGTTAGTAAATCTGAATCCTCTCAGACTAAGGGAAAGAAAGGATCTCCCAATATAATGCCTTGTCAGCAGCCTTCACTCTTAAGCCAAAGAGGTAAAAGCTGAATGACTTCTGTTATTGAGTCTGCCAGGGTATAACTTGAGTCCATCTCTCAGGTACCCTGATGCTATGAATCTGCATATCTGTTACACTGCAAACATAACAGCATCCTACATATGGAAAGCAGAGATGAACAAGGACATAGGTCAGCTTTGTGGCAAGACAAACTCCCCTCCAGTATTGAAAAGGCAGCTGCAGGAATTTTCTGGCTTGCGGGGTATGACCTGAAGACATTTATCTGTGTACAGGCCACACATATATGGTGTCGTTTATTTCCGTCACCACCCTACCGACAGAAATCCAATTTCTCAGATGTATTTTGCACAGCCCATATGCATTGGCCTTAAGATCATTTGAATGAGAACCTATGACAATGTTTTGGAGGATATATCAGAAAATGCACCTGCTTATCATATGGATCATATGGACGCGGGTGGCGCTGTGGGTTAAACCACAGAGCCTAGGACTTGCCGATTAGAAGGTCGGCGGTTCGAATCCCCACGACGGGGTGAGCTCGCGTTGCTCGGTCCCTGCTCCTGCCAACCTAGCAGTTCGAAAGCACGTCAAAGTGCAAGTAGATAAATAGGTACCGCTCCGGCGGGAAGGTAAACGGCGTTTCTGTGTGCTGCTCTGGTTTGCCAGAAGCGGCTTAGTCATGCTGGTCACATGACCTGGAAGCTGTATGTCGGCTCCCTCGGCCAATAAAGCGAGATGAGCGCCACAACCCCAGAGTCGGTCACGACTGGATCTAATGGTCAGGGGTCCCCTTTACCTTTACCTATCATATGGATCATTTCCTGTGGTTAGTGTTTGGGTCAATATCCTTCCCAAACTTTTCTTCTCCCCAATTTTTCAATTTCTCTTCCAGGTTGAGGGGGCCTGGATCAAAGCATCCAAACTGAAACATGTGTACTATTTTGCAGAAGGAATCACTAACTTTAGGGTGGGAGGAATGCTTATTTTGGGATAACACAAGCCTTCAGCCAGGAAAAATATCCATCACTAAACATACAACCTATTGCCCATACATTCCACTGAAAGTAGATTTTCATTATTTCTGGGGGTGGGGGAATTAATGCACAATGAGTGAATATGGTTGAGATTAATATTTTAGAGTAAGTGTGTATATGTCAGTAGACAGAAATCTGCACACCTACCAACTCTCACACTTTGAGTGGTAGGCTGACAATTTTAAGGTTGATTTGTTACCTTAATGAATTTGGCATTGGAACTCCTGTCTTGGCTTTTCTTCTGACCAGTTTCATCTAAAATACTACAAAACAGCCTTTCTCCTCTGAAGTTTCTTTGACAATGCCATTAGCAATTAAGGTCAGCGATTCAACAACGAAGTGCATATTAAGACTAGGCTTCTCTGCCAGCTAATTAAAACAAGCATGGCAAAGCCTGAGCTGCTAGATCAAAGTGAAACTCCTTGCAAGTCTTAAAATAACCTTGCATAAATCTGCCACATTTCCATGCAAGACTTGAGTCCCTTTGTGAGAAAGAAAGCAAGACAGATATTGGGTAAAAGCATACACACAGAACAGAAGCACAAAGACATAAACAAATTCCTAAGTATTGTGGCATGGTAGGTCTTACTGAAATACCCTAACCCTGTTCCTCAACATTTCTGGAGAGAATAAATGGACGGAGAAGGGGGACAGCAAGTATTTCCTCCTAACTGCCTGCGCCATACATTTATTCCATGAAACAAATACATCATACTATAGTTAGGAAATTGGGAGTCTTATGTCTGTACCAGGCCTTCATAAACTGATGTCTGCATATGCCGAACTATGCAATTTTTCAGAAAAGGACAAATGAATATCAATGCAATAATTTACCAAATCCATTGCTAATAAAGTTTCGTTCTACTTTTTAAAAGGGCAAAGTAAAAGCAAAATCACCTGTTATGTTCCTACTGAATTTTACAGGGAAGAGGCAAAAGATTAAATCTGTACTGCAGATCTAAAGACGAAAGAATAAATAACCTGGGGCAAGACCCCTGGAGACCAATTTAAAAGGAACTTGAATAGCAGAGGATTCCATTGGCTTCCTATACATAAACATATCTTTGGATTTATTATAATTACTTTTAAAGCTAGAGAGGATCCAAAACTGATTTATGGGTAGAGTAATAGCTAGGATTGAAATATCAGGATGGCCAGTAAAAAGAAAAATATCCTCTACAGTACTAATTTATGCCCTTGATTATGAACATGAACTCTAATGCAAGAGTTTAGACATTCTGTAAACTCTTAATAAAGCATTTTGCAATCTAATGGTAAAGTCAAGAACAGATGTCGATCAACCCTGGACGGAGTGCTCTGTTAAGTGAGAAAGAAAGAAAAAAAGATTTTGGCTACACAGAGAGAGAGAGAGATTGTCTTCAGGGAACAATAAATAGTTCACACCCATTTCTCCAAAGGGCTACCTACTGTAGCCTGCTCTTCGAAATGCAAGTCTGTTCTTTCTTATCAAATACCATCTTTGTATCGGGGGAGAGAGCAAGGGCATTATTCTTAACCTTGTCTGACCAGTACGTTAGATTAGCCTCATAAAATGTTGAAAATATCAGACCTTTGTGGAACAGCCTTCTTAAAATCTATCCTTGCAGCTTTTGTCTTAAGGCAAGTTGTGTTTAAATAAACCTATTTACAATGCATTTCCTGTTGCCTGTTTTTTTACTTCAGAGCCAGTAAAACAGTGATTTAGGGTTCTTTTTTTGTCACATTGTAAAAGTTAAACACAGTGACCCTTGTTAAAAAACCCCACATGCACACATCAGAGGTGCCCTCTTGACAGACCTTGATTAATTATCTATAAATATATATCCTCAAAATACAACACTTATTAATTCAAGGCCTTCAAGAGATGTGTGTGCTTCTTCCTATTCTTCTTTGTTTTTCCCTACTTAAAAATATTTTTGTTCAACACCTATTAGGATGGATCCAGACTTGCCCTTGTCTAAATAGAAAGAGCATGCTCCAACTGTAGGAAGAGGAGAAGACATTTTGTGCTGACTTCTCCTTCACTGACTCCTCCTCCTCTATCCAGCTCTCAGCACCATGTCTGATGCTTTTCTGGATGGTCTCCTGGAATAGATTTTGGGGTCTGGGTCTAGGTGTGTGTCCTGCGGGGGCAAGAGGGAAACCCCACCTTTTTCATCCAGTGAGAAAAATCTTAAATCCTGCCCACACATAGCTTGTATTCACCGCGCTGCCTACGTTAGCTATTCCAGGTCATCCACGATAGCCACAAGGGTACAAACATGTTTGTGGAGAGCAGGAGTTCATTGAAGTTCAGACTAGAATATGCACTCCATGTTCCTAAATGCTTGCTCCTCTGTGTTCATTTTGTAGAATAACAAGCCTCATATAACCATATAAGCTGGGGAGCACTAGAGAAGTTCTGTCCTGTTGGAGATGAAGAGCTAATTGCCTACTAGTAAAGCCAATTGCCTACTGGGAATCTGGGGTTCTGTAATAATATTTTTCCTAGCAGAGAAGGGAGGGGCTTTGAAATGAACAGGTCCTACCCCTTTCTCACCATTGCCCATCCTAGAGAAAAATCACTGAAAGCAGGCCTTCCTGTTTGCTTCTCACTCTGCATGCTTTGTTTAACAAAAAGAGTGAAAAGTTGTGATAGTGAGTCATATCTTTGTTTGTTTTTTATAAAATATTTATTGAAAATTTTAGAATACACATAAAGACAAAAAGACAGACATACAAAGGACAGAAAGTAAACAAACAGACACTACACAACACACATCAACTTTCATCACAACCCTTATTTTCAAAAACTTATTTCCCTGAGCCCCCCCTCTTGTATTCTAGTTCAATATCGGCTCAACAAGTTCTTATTAACCTCCTTATATTTAGTTCCTCTTGTTCTTTTTTTTTTTGTTCTTCTTTTCTTACCTTCTAAACAATAATATTTATACATCAATAGATATGTCTTAATTATTAATTATATCTTTCTTTCTTATTCTTGACACCTTATTCTAAAGTCGGCCTAATTTCCCTTCCACGATTTCCCCACTTTTCATACAAAAGGCAAAACGAAATAAAAACAAAAACAGATTATAATTGTATAGCCTTTGGATTCCCAAACTCCACCCCCCCTTTTCCCGGTTTCGATCCCCAACCCATAACAGTCAGTTTACTATCAGCCTGGAGACCTCACGTCCGAGGCCCTTAAATCTCTCTCAGTTCCTCTCTGTCGGTTTTTTTGATAGTCTTTGATATTAAACACCATCTCTCGGAGAAGTTCACGCGCAATGGGGTCCATGTTTCTTCCAGCCAGAGCTCCATACTTAAGAGTGGAGCCAAGATCTCGTTTCTTACTTCTTTCAAATCCAAATGTCCCCAAAGCTCCAATTTCCACTTTAATCAAATTTGTAATCCTTAGGTCTTTACGTCTCCTTGTAAGGAGATCCCTCCATCTTTCTGTCTCGAAATTGAACCAAACTTTCACCATCAAGTTCTTATTTCCCTTTGTAGCCAACTTGTTAGGCCTCTGGCCCTCCTCTGTTTTCTGTAGCATTAAAACTCCTCCTTCCTTATCCTCGGAGACAGCGTGTATCTCTTTCTGCACATTCTCCAAGCTCTCCAGTTTCTCTTCTTTACCAGCTGCGTAGGCTTCCTGCGTCAAATCCTTATCCAATTCAATAGGTTTATTTACTGTTAAGTCCAGAATTTCAGTCTTTGTAGCCAAAACATCAATTTGGCCTTGTATCTTTCCCAAGAGAACAAAGATTTTTTGCAGTTTAGCTTGAATTCTTCCTCCTTCAGCCATTCTTGTAATGTCCCAAAGCCCCCTCTAGAGGGATTTTGGTTACTTAGTGTTCCTTCCAATTCAAATCCAAAAGTCAAGTTAGTTTGTATCAGTTCTCCTTATTTTTCACAAAGTATAATCAAATTGTAGCAAATACAGACAGCAGAAACAGCAGAAACAAAGTTCTCTTTTTCCATATTGACAGCTAGTTTGACAGCTGTCAAGATCTTCAATACCTTTTCACCAGGCTTTCTCGCAGATCACTCCCGGGTCTGGGGGGAGGGGAAATTTCAGTTCCTAAAATTAGCTCTTATCCTCCGGTAAAGTTCTTATCATGCCAAATTGTGTAATTAATAACTTTAACCCAATAGATGGGAAGAAATTTTTCTCGAACTTAGTTAGTGGGTCCTTGCTTCAGGTTGTTTACAGGACGGGGAGACAGACTTCCTGTTTACGTCTTCCCCGATCGTGCCTAATTCAAAGTTAAAATTTTTCCAAATCCAGTTCCATTCTACTCACGGGTTGTAGTTTTAGAGTCCAATTCACAGGAAAAAGCGCTCTCCGGCCATGGCAGTGCGGCTTCCCTCCGCAGGAGAAGCATTAGACTCACAACACCGCGCCGCTCACCCCGTCCCCCATTCCAGAGCCTTAAAAAGGCTCTTTCGCAGGTCGGGGGGTCGCATATGGTGCCCTCCGAGTCACCAGGTTCACAGGCTCCTCTGCCTGTGATTTATAGGGGTCCCCGCGTCGCCGCAGCGGTAAGACCCTAATCCTGTGGAGCTCAGAGGGAATCCGCCATTTGCCGTTCGCGCTAACCCGGAAGTCCAATAGTGAGTCATATCTTTGTCTGCTCTCTGCCTGCAAATTACTTTTACCATTGTGTGGATAGTTGAGTATCCTGTACTTGGCAACTAAATTTGCATGTGTTAACCTTTACAAGCTGTGAAGTATTTTCTGAGACGTGGCTTATATCAGGCTTGTCACAGAAGGTTCAAGACAGAGAATCTCACGTCGTATTTAAGTTATGTCAATCTTATACTTATACCATTATCTACGGAGATAAACCACATCATAAATTCAGATTCACACACTCCTGTTCACAGTTTTCCCAGGCTTAGCTTACCTCAGTCTACCTGTGAGCCTCAGCATATGAAGAGGTTTGAACTGGTTAGTCAAGCTCAGACCGCATGGCTCTCACAAGCCACTCTTGAGTTCCTATACCAATATTCTAGAAACTTCCACCACTTTGAAATTAAATCGTTTTTTACAACTCTTTTTTACTGATGTATGGAAAAGCACATGAACCTGACCTTTGGAGAGTTTGTAAGTAAACCATTTTTAGCAAACTAAGTGTGTGGTCTTTTCCTATGCTGGTAGAAGATGGGACTATTTTGAAATTTACTTGGATAGACATATTTTAAAGGTCTAACAGCCTATATTTTCACAGTTTAGTTTGCTGCAGATTTTGCGATCTTAAATCTCTGCTCAGGTTCTCTCACCAAAGAGTACTTGCCCTAAACTTAGATCTTGGCATCCATGAATTCTCTTTTCTATACCTATTTTTCTTTCTCAAACAAAAACATTTAATGCCTGAATACAGCAAGTCCAAATGAGACAGGGGGAAAGATGATGTTGCAGGATGATTATGAACCTCAGCTCTGCAGAAGGGGATCTTGCACCCTTTACGGAACTAAAAACCTATTTTTTAAAAGCAAAACACTCACAGTTCATAGTGGTGCTGTGCTGCTGGTGGTCACTAGTGATGTTTCAGGCAGTATCCAAATAAAAGTCACTCAACCACATTCCACACAGCATTCACGGCTGACACTCAGACACTAAGGGGAAGGGAGAAATTACATTTCCCCAGATGCAAAACAGTGTGGTTTGACTGCTGGGCAAAGATGCTCTTTCTGCAATAAATGGCCCATTTGCTGGATCCTAAGAACAAATGAATAACTGCATTTGTCACACTATAAACCTATCACCTGGAAAGGCCCTTGTGGGCTAACTGCATTAGACAGGAGACCTTTTGATTCTTTCTGAGAGTGTGAGGTCTGTATTGGATAGTTAGGAGAAACAGAAATGATCTTTGCTTCACATAAGTTTGGAAAATAGAATCTTGGCGAGGTTTTAGTTGTCTTGTATCCCATCGCTCTCTTTGTCTGGAACCTTCTCAGTTTGCTTCTATATCTGTCGTGGAACCCAGCTTAGTTTGTCTACGGCTGAGTGATGGGCAATATAACAGCAGGGATTAGAGAAAGCCCTTCCATGAAACAGCAATACAGAGATATATTTTAAAGGACTTTGTTTAATTTTTCATTGTGCCTTGTGAAATCAAAGTTGTCCTTGGCTGTTGCAATAAAGACGTAGTTAAGGAGAAGATAGGAGGCGAGAGACAAAGGAGGGTTTGTCTAGCTCAGAGGTCGAAGAAGCGCAGCAGAGTGGGAGGCTGGGAATTAAGCTTGTCAGCGGCACAAGGCCACAGCTACTTTCACATTGCCAAATTGCCTGTAGGCCTGTGCTGAATGCGAGAGACTGGGCCATGGATCATTCTACCATTTTGTGTAGCAGTTGGCTTGCAAGAAAATATAACCGAAGGGGATGGGGCAACACAATGGTGACATGGGAAGAAACAGGGGGTAGTTGTACTCTTGAAAGGGATTTTTTAAAGGGTTGCCTTCCCCAAGCTGGTGTCCCCCTTGATGTTTTGGAGGACAAACAGGGGCAGACCTTGGTAATATGGTGTCCGGCATGAGGCCAAAATTTGAAGGTCCCCCCCATCATGTGACAAAGACACATGAGAGCAGAAGCAGCAAAGCAGGCTGGGAAGTGCTGGGACTGCACAGTCATTTGGCCCTACTAAAGTTATTCAGGCCTAACTGCTAACTGTTGAGTCACTCTGACATGTGACTTAGCAGCCAGTTTCTCTTTGTGTCATCTGTAAGTTTTCAGAGCAGAGTCTGTCTGCCTTAGCTGTGAACAGAGTCAGTATGTAATCTCAATCAAACTGTTTGGAACCATGTTGTTTATGAAGAAGTTTATTTTAACTCAGTAAAGCTTTTATTCAATTAAAAACTCTGCATTATTAATTTACGCTGCGCGTCACCCCCGCCCTTGCATTGCCTTCCCAAAGCCGCCGGCACCGAGCTTTAGGAAGGATGGTTGAGGGTTCTAGCAGGGTCCCAGAGCTCTCCTGTCTACTTGCCAAATCTGGGCAAGTGCTAACTAGGGTTTTGGAAGGAGAAAGGAGGGCTCTAGGACCCTGCCAGAGCTCTCAGGCTTCCTTCCAAAGGGAAGGAGGCAGGAAGGCATCATTTTGATTCAGTGGCCTGTGTGAGGGAACCAGCCATGGTGACCTAAATCCACGTCCCATCAACTCTAATGCTGGACTACAGCCCACCTGTTCAGCACAGTCCCTGGGCCCAACGTGGAACTTTTGGAGTGGACGGCAGGTTGCCACAGGGGGATGAGGATGGGGAAGTCATTTTCTGCCAATGCCACTATGTACACTGAACTCTGGACCCAACCCAATACTTCTTAACAGAGAAAGTTTGGGTGCTGATGATAAAAAAAAACTTGCATATGTTTATATGCAAATTTAGAAATAATTGTGATATTTCCAATAAAATTGCACAGCCCCTCCCCCCAAAATCCCACAAGAATGGAAGCAGATTGCAGTATATCAGTTTATGCACATGTGCCCCCCTCCACGATCTCACAGCCTTCCTTTCATTCCTTCTCCCCTACTGTCAGGGAACTGACATCAGAGCGAGAGGCGAAGGGAAGGCTCACAGATTTTGCCGGCGAAGGACCCAGCAGCAGGGGGAGAAACAGCTCAGTAGAGGGGGAAGCTAATCAGCGCAACACCAGGGAGAAAGGGGGGCAGATGGGGGAATTGGAGGGAGGGCTCCAGGACTCTTCACTGGACATCAGTGAGGAGAGCCCAGGTCCTCTGCTGCCCACGCCCTCCCTGTGCAGAAGACTGCCGCACAGTGAGAGGAGGAGGAGGCTGGGTGTCAAACAACTTTTATGTTGGAAGAGGTTCAAGAAACGCCCACTGACGGATTCTGCCAGCGATTGAGGCAGCCGCGATGAGCAAGGGCTGTGCAGTCAGAAAGGTTTAACAAGGCAAATTAGCCTAGAGAGGCACCAGTTTACGCAGGAGTAACTCATAGCCATTACACCTACATTTATGCTCCCTTACATGCAACCCAACCAATTTCCTCCTGCCTCCTGCCTCCCACCCTGCTGTCAAAGGGCAGACTGAAACTACAAGCAGGGCACCCGTGCTCTTCTTTTTTGCATATTTTCATCATTGTTGGATTTTAATTTGGCATTTTCAGGAAAAATGTATATTTATACATTTATACAAATAAAAATTGTGTGTGCCTCTATGCAGATCTTTCCTCTCAGCACCTTATCTGCTTGTTTGGTTCAGTTTCTACAGCTATCTTCGTTCTTTGACTGTTTGACTGAAGAAGCAAGTCATGTATCAGCTGTCGGTTGTCCCAACTATGTATCTTTCTAGTTCATTATCAGGAATTTCCCAGAAATTTCTGTTGGGTTGCTATAAAAAGGATTTTAGTGGCTCAGATGGATGACGTTACTCCATCTGTGGCTGAAGTTTCAACATATTTTGCCATGTATACAAAAAACCCCCCTTCAGTTATATTTGAATAATTATTGCTATCCAAACTAGGTAATGCTAGAATTGTTAATGTGTGATCAATACAGCAGTTCCTTTAACTCGGTATTCTTAATACTTGCTGTGTCCAGACAGTTGACTTAAACAGGCTCACCATCTAGGCATGAGAGATAATTCTCCTCTGATGTTAACCCCCAGGATTTGGTATGTGGAAACAGTATACTCCTGATGATGAAGCCTGAATTTTGATATATCATTGCTAGTAGACACTGACTGAGCTTTCCCCCATGTTGTTTAACCTCTTTGAAAACTACTTGTGTCACAAAACCATCACCTTCCCTGTTCTCCAGGGACAACACTGAGACCAAGGAGGAGCAAGTTGACAATGCCCCCTCCTGGACTGCTTGTAGGCCAGAAGGGAGGCATGTCGGGGCTGTCTTAGGTTGGTGGGGTAGGGTCTCAATTGCGGCACAGGTTGGTGGGGCAGCACAGGCAGGGGTGCTCACCTGCCTTTCCAATGCTACTGCCACTTTCTGAGAGCAGGGTGAGAAGTGCAAGGATCTCAGTGTGGTGTGAGCATGGTGGCAGAGCCAATCCCTGTTTATGCCCCACTCCCTCCACCAACCTCTACAGCCCACTTGCCATAATGGACCAGCCTTCACTGAACAGCAGACTGCAAATATACTCTTTAAACAAGCAGCAAAACTACTGATCCAACATTGGATTCCTCAAAGGAGAAGCATGGACTGCAGCATCTCTGGGTGCTGACATTACCAGCTTAAAAACAGCTAGGTCGTACTTCTCAGTTCAGATCGAAGCTGGTGTTTCATGAGAAAGAACAGGATAGATCCAGGATGGATATGGTTTGTGGCTAACGTCCTGCACACATCACTTCCCAAAACACTGGTAGGAGCACACTGGATGCAAAGTAAATGGGAATATTTACACAGTCTTTCAGTCCAGATAATGCAGCTCAATATTCTCAGCTGTTTCTGTCTTCAGTTTTGATCCCAAATTTAAATGGCTTTCTTTTCTAAAATGCTCTCCTACAGAGCATTGCTCTCAGACCGCACCTTTGCACATAAATTGCCCATTCGGGGAAAACATCTCGTGATCATCCTTTTGGCTATTAGCAAGCAATCAGCTTAACAAAGGATGGTCACCTAGAAGCTGTAACAGGATTTTTCACAGGTTCTGATTAAATAATAAATAAATAAAAAGGTCAAAAAAAAAATCTTCCTGCTACAATCAAAAACCTGTGCCTCTTTTAAAATATTTAAAAAGGTCATTGTCAACATTTCATCATGTGCGTCTCTGCTTTCCGTTATAGTATTAAGAAGATTTTACTTCCGTGTTCCTTTGTGTGAAATACTCTGACTTTGATGTAGCCAAGATGTGTACCAAGAGCAATCATGAAAAAGCAGATTCCATGCAATATTGCCATTACTGCACAATCCATTAAAATATCCTCAGGTACAGTATGAAAAAGAATCCTATTCTGTTTCTTGGTAAATCATGGTGACTCTTAACAGTTTTTAATCTAGATTTTCATCAATCTAATGTCCTATCCTTCATATATCAGAATGTCCTGTTTTTCATTAATGTATACACCCGTGACTGAAATACTGAAGCTGGTGGAAGTGGGGTCGGGGCTGTGAACCAGTGCTCTTTTTTTAGAGAGAGGAATAGGTGCCAGTACTCACAATGAAGTTGTTATAGTAAGTGTCACACTTCTAACATTTGGGAAAGAAAGGTGCTGGTACTGCATACCCCTGAGTACCCCCAGAAAAAAACACTGCTATGAACTACAGTGGTACCTTGGTTTACGAACTTAATCCATTCTGGAAGTCCAGTCTTAAACCAAAGTGTTCTTAGACCAAGGCGTGCTTTCCCATAGCAGTGGGGGACTCAATTTACAAATGGAACACACTCAACAGGAAGCAAAACATGTTCTGCTTCCAAGGCAAAATTCACAAACCAAAACACATACTTCCAGCGTTCTTAATCCAAGTTGTTCATAAACTAAGCTGTTGTTAAACCAAGGTATCACTGTATATGAGAAAGGAATTTTTCGCCCTATAGGGCACACCGGCCCATAGAGCGCACCTAGTTTTTTTTTGGGGGGGGAATAAAGGGGGAAAAATTTTTCCCTACCAGGCGCGGGAGGCCCGAGCTTCCCCCGACCCCAGCCCCCAGAACAGGCTGCTATCCGCAAGCCTAGGGAGCCCGGCGGAAACTCCCTCTCTCTCTCCAGGCTTCAGCGAAAGCCTGCATTCGCCCCATAGGACGCACACACATTTCCCCTTCATTTTTGGAGGGGGAAAAGTGCGTCCTATAGGGTGGAAAATACGGTAATTTTTTGTTGCCATTTTTGCCCCAAAATCTCTACAACTTTTGTGTCCGAATTTTCACTTTTTGAAATATGGTAACCCTAAATACATAAGAATTGCCATTTTATGTCAGTCCCCTGACAGTGCCTTGGAGAACCTCTCAAGGAGGCTGAATGATGACCACCCCTTTCTGTTTGTTCGAGCATTTGGAAATCCGGGGTGTAATGCCCCTGAAGTTCGAGCTTCCATCCATCACCTTCTGCACAGAAGACCAAGCTACAGCCAAAGAACCAGTCCATGGCGCAGTTCTGCTTCATATGGTTTCTCGACCCCTTTGCTGCCCTTATCAGTATAGCTTGGTGCACTTAAGGGCAAGACATGGCATACAGGTCACATGCAGCCCTTGGCTGACTTCCATGCACCCCAAAGGTTGCTTCCCTGCTTCCCAACTGTTCCATCTCCTCCCTCCTCTGATTGACACTGGAAACAGCCAAAGAGTACACTGAGTGACTCCCAGTGCAAACCACCTGGGCAGCGGAGGGAGGCACATGGTGGGATCAACAAGATCTCATTGCACACTTCCCCACTGCTCTGTTGAATGGCTCCAGAGACAGCTGGGAAGGGAGGGCATGGTAGGCCAGGTTCTGTCCATCTCTGGTCTGGCATAAGGCCTCTGAGCCAGTATGAGGGACAAAAATGATGCTTGTTCTTGGTTTAGTATTTTATTAACGTTTATTTATGTTTCTGTACCACCCTGCATCAAGAAATCAACAGATCTCTGCATCAAGAGATCCACAGAAAGTAAATAGTTTGGTTCCCCAACAATACATTGAAGTGTTATTACTGCCAAATACTAGAGAAGACAACAAATGGTGTGGTTTTTTTTGGGGGGGGGGGGTTAAGTTACATGACAAACCCAACCAAAGTCCATTTAAGCCAGTTGCCATCTAGCTGGATTTTTCTTTTTGTTATTGGCAACCTCAAATTTACATTGTGTTACTTCCACCCAGGAAAGCATGTTCACCAGAAAAACAAGTTGTATTGAATTATCTGTTAAAAATCTCTGCAAGATTACACAGATGTGTAAAGATTTTCTCAAAGACAAAAACTAAGTGCCCCACTACCAGAAGCTCCCTAAATTGTATCAAAACTCAGTTTATATTCCCACAGATGTCTAACAAGCTGCGTATATGGTCTTGGATTATAGACTGGGAAAAATCAATAGCCTGCTGTCTCAAAGGCACCAATATAGATTATGAATCACAGCCAGGAAGTTGTCAGTGATCTCAGCTGCCAACAGTGCTTCAGTAAAGATATTTGCTACTTCATATTCTTTTAATGTGAAGCTTTTATATATGAAACAGAACAGGTCAGTTTTGCCCCCCCCTTCAAAAAAAAAAAGTATAAGGGGTTTTTAAGCAGCAGATAACAAAAAGGCAAGCAATCTCCAATCCAATTTTTAAAAATGCATTTTCACCGGCAGAAACTCCAAACAGCTTTTCTGTGCTTATTTAGTACACATTACTTATACTTAGCAAGGCTGATCAATGTGAAATTGAGTTATATCACTCCTATGTCAGTAGCAAGAAATCAAAAGGTTATGAGATGCCAGAAAAAAAGTAGTAATGACAAGATTTTTTATTTATTTTTTGGCTTAAAAAAATCAGTTCTGTTTTGGCAATGTGCCCTGAGCTTGGCATGTTTAATGCAGCATCAAAGGAGCAGGGTTGTTTTTTTTTAAAAAAACACACACAACTTGCTTTCTTTATAATCCATAGAGCTCAGCTGCCTCCAGTGCCAGCCCAACTGAAATAAATAGGAGCTATGCAAGAGCTCAGATGCCTTGTCAGTTTATGAATTTTGACTAGGAGTGCCCAGTGGATTGTTGTATGTGCAGGCAAATGTATATAGCTATTCTGCTATTTGTATACTTACAGATGAAGCTGTTTTGGTGATTTCTGCTCCTGTTTCCATTTTCATCAGAAGTCTTTTCCTTCTACCTAAGACTGTCAACTGGAGAGACATGGGTTAGCCACCTGCTTTTGACCATGCCCAAAGCACTTTAGTTCCCAGCTAATGCAACCAACCACCTAAATAAGATACTCTGAAGGAGTGGTGTGGCAGAAAAGAGCATGGAGGAATTGAAGGAAGAGGCAACGGCAGGATGGGCTGATTACATAGTTTTCAGTCTTGTAGTTTTGATGGGGTTCATCAATACAGGAAGGTAGCCCATCTAGGCTAAATAAATCTCTGATCCTAACCCTCTGCTGCATTGTGGCAGCTTTTATTACAGTATGGTCAAACCTCGGTTCCCCAATGGCTCTGTTTTGGAACGTTTTGGCTCCCGAAAGCTGAAACCCGGAAGTAAATGCTCCAGTTTTTGAATGTTTTTTGGAAGCCGAATGTCCGACGCAGCTTCCGCTTGAGTGCAGGAAGCTCTTGCAACCAGTCAGAAGCTGTGCCTTGGTTGTCAAACGTTTCGGAAGCCAAATAGGCTTCTGGAATGGATGACGTTCGACAACCGAGGTTTGACTGTACACCCATAATGCAGTCGGAGAAAAGGAAGTGGAGGGGTGAGTTTCTTCGTCCTTGGTGCCAGGTTCTTTCTGTTCTTTAGTCCGCAAACAACATCTGAGATGCTTTAGCAACAAAGGGTAGCTGATGGTTTGTAATCTGATTTCCCATCTTATTTTCTTTGGATATACATGGGTTGGGTGGGAAATTACTTTTTAAACCACATGCTGATTCCCTATTCTTTCTATATAGTATGCTTGGGTCCTTCTCATCTGGGCACACTTCTGGCAGAAATACATCTAGGTTCTATTTTTATCTTCACAGCCATGCCTTTATAGACCCAACAGTAACCTCAAATTTATGGTTTTATAAATTTGAGCGGTGAGCCTAAAATTGCCCAGATGTGGTATGTACACCACACAATGCCTGATTCTTAGTGATGCAGAGATCTATTTATTTGTTTCCAGCATACTAATAGTTTGTATGCCCTTGTAGAAAGCCAGTAAGGAATAAATGATAGCACCTACAGTATTGCTGATTAAAAATATGAATTAAAATATGATAAACTGATAGTGAACCCAGAAAAAGATAATCAGATCAGATGAAATATTTGTTATAACCTAACGGTAGAGCTCTAAAATATTTCTAAAAATATAGAAATATTCTGCAAAAATCAGGAAAGAAACTTGCTCACGAAGGCTTATGTGTGAATTTGTGGCACACATATATTTAAGACCATGAAGCACAGAGTATCTAATAATTATGCTAGCCTTGCTTTGTCTCGACATGGTAATTATAAGGTATTCCAAATCAGGAATACCAATGGCCCATCACCACCAGCCATCGTCAGTGCGCATGGGGGCACTAATGGTTATGCAGTTCAGCTGAATTGCTTTCCCAATGAGCTGACAGTCTAGATGCCTGGAACTTCTCTCCCTTGATTGTCAGTTCACTGCAGAATTACTCTCTAGAGCAGGCAGCACAGCAACGGCTCCTCTGCCAAGTTTATAACAGCTAACATGGAAGAAATTCTTCAGCTGAGAGAAATTGTAATCAGTTCATGCACAGGTTTTAGGGAACCTGGGATGTCTTCACATGATTAAGAATTTCCTCCCCCCCCCAAAAAATGGGAATCATTACCTCCACCTGTCTAATGGTCTATTCCCATGACATCCAGAAGGATCTTCTTCAAATTGGGATGTACAGGAAACAAGGGTCAATTGACTGCAAAAGGCATGTCCAGGATTTTGCCATATGACAGTAGAGCTATTTGCACCTCTGTGTTTTGAAATGTGATTATATTACCTACGTTGATTAAAGTGTATAATTAGGATGAACAGATGCAAATGGGCACAGGGCTTCTTCACCTTTAGCAGTTGTGCAGAGCAAAAAATTTCAGCAGGGATGGCATTTTGCACACCTCCATGACGGCCTAAACCTGCCAAAAATCCTCTCTTTTCCATAACTATTCAAGCTATAGCCGCCTCATCATACATCTCCACACACCAACTACCTCCTGGTACATAATATAATCGGAGTCCTCACACTAGAGTGATTCATTTCTTTATCTCCATTATAACTTCAACTCCATAACTTTCTTCACAGGCACTCTCTATATCTAGACAGAGAATTCCCCAGATGTCTGCAGATATATTTTATATAGCATCTCCACAAATGAATGAATGTCATTTCTTTTATTCATCTTTCTCACTTGCAGGAATTCTCATGACAGTGTCTTTACTGGGAATGTAACCAGAAATCTTCTCTAAACAGTTTTAAAAATTAAAACACAGAGATACACATGAAAAGATGAAAACAAATTAAAAGAGGCACAGCCCTGACTGAATTTCCATGCCACTTAAAATTCTGATGCATATTTAAAATCTACTTATATCCCTACTAGTACATGGAGAGAATGAGTACTTTGGGAAATATGCTAAGTAGCAACCCCCTCTCAAAACCCCCACATACATTTCAAATTTCCCACATATTAATCAATGGTTCTTTTAACAGAAACAATATTTCACCGTTTCCAAATATTTTAGCCATGGTAGAATGCCAAGGTTATCTTCAAGAGCACAATGCCAAATAAACAAGCACCAGAAGCCATGTCTTGGGAATAATGTCATGCTTTTATATGCACTGGACCATAGTGGCCAACGTTCACAGGAAGCGTTCCATTAGAGACTGTCCAAACGGTAAGGAGAGGGGAAAAAAGGACTTGACAATAAATGATCTGAAAAGGTGTCTGAGAGAAAATGCCTTTTAAATTCTAAGCTGGCATATAGCAAGCCAGAATTAGCAGCACTCTATAAGTTTCATATTCTTCAGATCTACAATGGGTCTATACCAGCTAATCTTTGTCAAGAAGTAGTTTTGCTTACTCCTGTTTAAATTACGTTCATTTCCCTCCAAATTTAGGGGATTTGGAGCACTCAAAGTTTGTTCCCAGAGTGCTCTAAGTTCGCCACTACCACTAGACCAAAGGACAGCATAATGGCAATGGGGCAACTGGAAAAAGCTCTAATCCAATAGGGAACATAGTTGCGGTGTTATTTTAATGGGATCACTGTATTTTGTGTTTTAACTATGAATGATTATATTTTACGGTTTCTGTAACTGGTTTCCATACTTTGTAAACCACTTGGAAGCCTATATTGCATTAAGGACTAAAATATGGTGATTGATGATGATGGTGATGATGGAGAAGCTTGGATTGTGAGCACATAGCCCTTTTAATAGTTGAAATCCTACCCACAGCAAGGTGAAGTGGTGGTCTATCCTCTAGCAAACAAATATCTCTCATAACACACACACACACACACACACACACACACACACGTTACACATGTGAAGCCCTGACCTTGGATCTAGCTAATGAATAGCACAAGCAACTCCCATTTGTATTATAGGGGTATGCACTCAGAAACATGCTTCTGCACACTTTTAGCCTGGTATAAGCTGGTATTTCAGAGACATCAATGGGCATTTGCAAGGAGCCATTGTATGGCAGAGGCAACATTAATAGTCTGATTTTCTTTTAGAGAAAAGAGACTTAGGCAGAGAGTAAGATATGCAAACACACACACTCGTTTGAATATCCATAATTTCCCCTTTTTGTTCAATAGTGTTCCCTTAGATACAAGCTGCCAAGGTCAAAGGGCGATGACGATGTCCTTACTTAACTTGAAACTGGTTAAATTTCACACATCATTTTCAAATGGCAAAATTGCTTTCTTTTTCTTTTTGGAAATCCTTTTTTTTAAAAAAAAACAAACCCACACAAAATAACAAAGGTGTTTTCTCCCCCCTAGGAAAAAATACTTTCTTATTAATGCACCACCACCTTTCAAGCTTCGTTTTAGAAATGAAAACTGAGAGGAGATATGCTGAGCATAGATCGCCTTCATTTGAAGATTAGATAAACCCCAATGCCACAAAAATAATGAAAAAGACTGAAGAAGCACTAGAATGAATTTAACTTAGATCTGTATACAGCACGCAATACATGCTGATATTTTAATGATTTCCTCTAAAATATAAATAAACTGGGCTACCAAGTCTAATCACCATCCACTCAAAAAATCTCTCTTTTATCAGAGGATGCATTTCTAAAGTATACATTGCATATATTACCATTTAAAGCACCCCTTATTCGTTATGTAGTGCACTTGTGGATAGATGGACTCACTCTTCCATAACTTGAGGACCCATAAAATGTGGAACTCATTAAGGAAACCTTTGAGGAATAAAGAACACTACCTAGGAGGTTAAATTGTGTCATGCACCGACATACTGAAATCTAACCAGCCTGCTGATCTTGAGCTAGAAGAAAATAACTGAAAAATGGAGAGGGGTGGGGGAACAAGAGAAAACAAGTAAGCCAATGTATTTATCATTAAAATCGTTGCTGAACTTGTCCAATTTCATGTTTATGTAGAGGTGCTGTTGTTTTAATGACTTCCGCTTGCAAGTACTATCAGTTGTATTACATGTCCTTTTAATGTGAAATAATCACTCTTTTATTAGCATTGCTTACAAAGCAGCATCCCAATTTTAAAGTATGCTGTGTTTTGCAAATTGGTGGCTATGACAGGGTAGACAGAAAAGAGCAATCCAGACTGAGACTATATTAATGCCAATTTGTGAATTGTGTTCTATATGCCAGAAGGAGAGTATTTGTGACCCTCCAGACATTGTTAAACTTCAACTCCCATCATCCCTGACCATTGGGCTGTGCTGCTTGGGAATGATGGGAGTTGGAATCTAAGAACGTTTGGAGGGCCACAGATTCCCTATCCCTGCTATATGGAGATATCTGAGGTCACAGGTGTTCTCTCTAGGTTAAAGGTAAAGGTAAAGGTACCCCTGACTATTAGGTCCAGTCGCGGACGACTCTGGGAATGCGCTCTCATCTTGCTCTATGGGCCGAGGGAGCCGGCGTTTGTCCACAGACAGCTTCTGGGTCATGTGGCCAGCATGACTAAGCCGCTTCTGGTGAACCAGAGCAGTGCACAGAAACGCTGTTTACCTTCCCACTGGAGCAGTACCTATTTATCTACTTGCGCTCTGACGTGCTTTCGAACTGCTAGATTTGCAGGAGCAGAGACCAAACAACGGAAGCTCACCCCGTCGCGGGGATTCGAACCGCTGACCTTCTGATTGGCAAACCCTAGGCTCTGTGGTTTAGACCACAGGGCCACCCGCGTCCATGTCTCTCCAGGTTAGGAGCTGGCAATTTCCATGTGTAGCCAGCAGGGGTAAATTGTGTCATGCAGCAAATTTATTGTGCATCTTCTGTGTACAAAAACCAAGAAATACCCCCCTGAGCAACATTCTTTAAATATTTAATGTTTAAAGGAGTCTAGATTTCTAACTGTTCAACAAAACACCGAAGAAATACATGAGTACCCTAGATCAGTGTTTCCCAACCGGTGTTCCGCGGCACACTAGTGTGCCGCGAGACGTTGCCTGGTGTGCCGTGGGAGGGAGGTGGGCGAGTCGGGCGGAGAGAGGCGGGGCGGCGGCGGTGAGGAGCTCCCTCCCTCCCACATCCCATCGCCGCTCTGCCGCATGCTAGCTCTTGACTGCTCTTGCCGCACGCTAGCTCTTGACTGCTCTTGCCGCACGGCTAGGCTAGGCCGGCCTACTGGGCTGTCGCAGGCGGAAGGCCTGTGCATGCGCGAGGTTTTCGCGCCTTCGGGATTCCCTTCACGCCTTCCTCCTCCCGGGGCCTTGAGAGCGCGGGAAGCGGCAGCGCGAGACCGGCATTGAGCCTGGCAGGTATTGCGCTTGCCAAGGCAGTCATTTGGGAAATGAAAACTTGCAAAGCAAGCAACCAGTTCAATCTGAGGTACGTGTATGCTTAATATCCTGTATCTGAAACCTGTTCTGCCCCCTCCCCCACACTTGGTGCCATTTTGCAGACTGTCTACTGAAACGTCATATTTTTCTCAGCTTAAATGTTAATAAGGCCTCATCTACACATGCAGCAGAGTAAGTTGACCCAGAATAGTACCAATTCAGATGGCAGATGGGAGAATGACAGTGCTGAATGCTTTCCCATGTAGAACAGTCCCTGCAAATAAAAACCTAGCATATTTGGAAGAGGGATGCTAGCCTAACCATTACCTTCTACGCTGTTACTATTTTTTATTTTTATTTTTTACATAAGTAAAAAGTGACCTTTCCCCATCTGGCATGGTGGTGTGCCTCGAGATTTTTTTCATGAAACAAGTGTGCCTTTGCCCAAAAAAGGTTGGGAAACACTGCCCTAGATATCCTGACAGTTACATGAGAGTTTAGAGAAGCATCTCTGCCTAGGAACAGATACCTGTTAAAGAGACAGTTAGTTCCTTTCAGATTGCTGTCAACTTCTCCCACCTTAAGATCATTTTCCAGAACCCGAAGATTAGGGATGCTCAAAGAATTAATTCTCTCTGTATTCCAATATGAACTGATTTGATCCACATCTCTTGGACGAAGGAATGGTTCACAATTTTGGCATTTACCAACATTCCCGCTTTGTTCCATTCAAAAGAAATTTGCATTTTCTGAGAAAATACATTTAGAATTGTATCATTTGAGATATAATTTTATAAACTATTTGAATACTTCTGAAATGTGAATTTTCAGGGAGATTGAACACACACACACACAAACACACACACGCACACAATTTGTTTTGCAGATTAATCTGGAAATGAGCCAAAACACACGTGAAATTTATGCAGACCAGAAAAAACAGATTTGCTAGCAGCCATTCCTGTAAAGTATCAATGAAGATTGCTGCTTTTTGTATCTTTGCCTCATCAACTGTCTTCATGACATTAAGCGTGTCTCACAGGAGAGCCAAATGGCTTCAGACACTTGCTAGCTGGTCAGTTGGCAACAATTTCTGCACTTCTGTTCACTGTCCTTTTCTGTGGCTAGTTCCAAATATGATTAGGCAACTGTTGGTCACACTAGAGACTAGAGATCATTGAACCCATACATTTTAGTATTTATGTCCACCAATTTTTGGTCTCTGAATTTTATGCTGCTAGCAAGCCAGTTAAAAAAAAAAAATCTCCTCTTTGCTGTGCACCTCTTTTGCTGTGTTCCCCATGCATATCAGACACATGGCTGTGCTCAACCTGCCAAAAGGAGCAGAGGTATTTCCATATGTCTGTCAAATATTCAGCAGCCTATGTGAAAGGACTTGAGAGTCACAACCCTCTTCATCAGAAAGAGATGCTCTCATCAAGCCCTGTCATTTTGACCACAGGAATCTCATCTAAGAGACTAAGGAGTAACTTTTCCAACACTGCCCAGGATCCCATTAGTAAGATGTTGCCAAGGTGTGATTTGGTTGATAATGCACTTGAGAAGCTACTCCAAATACATCAGTGGCTGTGCACTGTTTATGAAGGCTTTGACATGAACTTAAGGACCTACGAAGGTTGATACCAAAGGCCTACATAGTCTAGAATTCTGTTTCCACAGAGGCCAATGAGATGCCTATTGGATGTCCACAAACAGGATGTGAGCACATGACACTCTCCTGCTTGTGTTCTCCCACATCTGGCATTCAGAGTTTGACTGCTTTTGATACTGCAGGTGATACATAAGAATCATTACTTGTTGTTGTTGTTGTTGTTGTTTAGTCGTTTAGTTGTGTCCGACTCTTTGTGACCCCATGGACCAGAGCACGCCAGGCACTCCTGTCTTCCGCTGCCTCCCGCAGCTTGGTCAAACTCATGCTGGTAGCTTCAAGAACACTGTCCAACCATCTCATCCTCTCTCGTCCCCTTCTTTCCCAACACCAGGGTCTTTTCCAGGGAGTCTTCTCTTCTCATGAGGTGGCCAAAGTATTGGAGCCTCAGCTTCAGGATCTGTCCTTCCACTGAGCACTCAGGGCTGATTTCCTTCAGAATGGATAGGTTTGATCTTCTTGCAGTCCATGGGACTCTCAAGAGTCTCCTCCAGCACCATAATTCAAAAGGAATCATCACTAGTAGCTGCTTATACTCTTATCATCTATTGATGGCCTTATCTTCTATGGAAGCTCCACATGAAGGCTTGAAGCAGTAGCAAGAGAGAATGAGTTCAAAAGCCCCCCCCCCCCCGCAAAGAGGGCTGATTATTCTAGAACTGTGGTGGAGAACTTGTGGCCCCCCCAGACATTGCTGAACTATAATTCCCGTGATCCATGACACTTGTCCAATGCTAATTCTGCCACTGGCAAATTGTTGTCCTCCTTGCAGTTTAGCTTTGATTGGTTTATAATGGAGCATGCAATTTTTTGAACTTGCTTTGATGGATTCTGCACTTGTTGTACATTATCCTATTTCGGTATCTTTTTATTATTACTATTTTATTGAATCTTTCTCTGCTATGGGATTCAAATACTCAAATGAAAAGAAGGTTATAATTAGAAATACATAATTAGAAATTTTTAAAAAAGGGGTTGCACTCAGGTTATGGTCTGACTCCATATAAGCGAGCTTCATTTTATTTTGTTTGTCTGTTGTGTTTGCACCCCACCTTTTTCTCCAAGAAAAGCAAGGTTCTGCGCATAGTTCTCCCCTTCCACATTTAATCTCTATAAGAACCCTGTGAGGTAGTTTAGGCTGAGAGGCAGTGGCTGGCCCAAGGTCACCCAGTGAGCTCCATGGCTGAGTGTGGATTTGAACCCTGGGCTCCCAGAGCTGACCACACTACTCTAACCAGTACACTACACTATTCATGAAAATGTACTGGGCTGATATAGTATCCTTGGGCAATGCCACAGAACAACATATGCTGGTGTTCAGCTCACAACTAGGTTGGTTTTAGAGACAATGCATGTATACAGCCACTGTATTCCACTGTTCCAATCCATCTGCGTGCGTGTCGTGGGGAGGGAATAGAATCACTTCTTACAGTTGAGGTATCTGGCCTTGTGCAAAGATGCAGATTGATTCTTTCTTAACTTTATAATGTCATTATTAGTCAGGTAAGTTGATTATTGGATCATCACTGCTAGCTTCTATCTGTATCACTAAATTCCCTATGTAATCATAGATAAATACTGGCTTAATAGACCCAAACGAGTCATGCCAATTCTCCGGCAGAATGCAGCAGCAACTACCGTCACCACTGTGTCCCACATCTTGTTATCATAAAAATTGTTATTGATTTATTGACCTTTTTCATAGCCAATGGACAGGCTTCCAGAGCATTCAAATGCAGATTGAATACCCACAGTCACGCTAATACAGGCAAAAAATATAGGAGAAAGATGCACTGATATGATCGACCTCTCTTCTCTTTCTATCATCTTGGGTTCCCAGGCCCTGCTGTCCCATTCTAAACACCAGCTTATTTCAATATACGTGTTTCTACATTCCCAGTTTCTTTATATTAAAATGACATTACTGTATTGAAGCAGTTACGGTGCTTGCTATAGTGGCCCTGTACAGACCTCCAAACAATGACGTTGTACTGAATCAGATGGTTGCCCCATCTATTACAGTAATAGATATTCTGACTAGCTGCTGCTCTCTGTGACCTCACACTGACGTTTGACCCCAGCCTTCTTCCTGATATCCTTTTCATGGGAGATGCTAAGGATTCAGCCTGGGAACTTGCACATGCACATGTGCTTTACAGTGAGTTGCAGCTAGCCTCATTGAATTTAGTGAGGCATTAAGCTCAGTTTCCTCTGAATCAGAGACAATATTGCTGTTACTATTATTATTAAATTTATTACACGGCCTTCACCAGCAGGTCCCAGGGCAAGTCACAACAATTTAAAATTCGGTCAAAGCAGTTTACAGTCACATGAATAGGGTGGCCCCTGAAAACACACATCTCAGGTGTCAAATGTCAGGGTGAAGAGGTCAGCACTCATAATACAGTGGTACCTCGGTTTAAGAGCAGTCCGGTTTAAGAACAATTTGGTTTACAAACTGGAAATAGTGTCCCGGTTTGAGAACTTTACCTCGGTCTAAGAACGGGATCCGAACGGTTGGAAGGGCACTGGTGGCGGGAGGCCTCATTAGGGAAAATGTGTCTTGGTTTAAGAACGGACTTTGTAAAGTTTGTAAACCAAGGTATAATAATAATAATAATAATAATAATAATAATAATAATAATAATAATTTATTCCCCAGCCACTCTGGGCAGCTCCCAACAAAATATTAAAAACACAATAAAACATCAAACATTTAAAACTTCCCTAAACAGGTTTGCTTTCAGATGTCTTCTAAAAGTCAGATAGTTGTTTATTTCCTTGACATCTGAGGGGAGGGCATTCCACAAGGCGAGCGCCACTACCGAGAAGGTCTTCTGCCTGGTTCCTCCCAAAATCTGTACAGTGAAGGTGTATGGAGAGGGAATTCCACAACTTAGGGACTGCCTCAGAGAATTCCCCATCCAGGGCCACCACCATCTGAACTTCTGAGGGAAGTGGAACTACCTAGAGGGCTCCCTCTGTGATCTTAACACTCAGGAAGGTCTGTAGGGATGGAGGTGGCCTTGCCAATATTTAGGGTTTTAAACAGCAGTGTGAACGCCCTGAACTGGGTCTGGAAATCAACTGGCAACCAATTCAGCTGTTTAGAACAGGAGCTATAGGAGCACTAAAGGCAACCCCCAGCCACCCCTGGCTGCTGCAGTTTGGACCAGTTGAATATGTCATTTTAGAGCTCTGAGACTCTGATGATTTGAGCTGTACCTATATTTGAAAAGTTGTTGTCATAATGTCCTGCAGTATGGGGGACAATCTGTATATGTCTACTTAGAAGTATGTTCCACTGAGATAAATGGGGTTTACTCCCAGGTAAATGGATATAAGGTGGCAACCTCATTTATATTAATGAAGGCAAAATATCTTAACACATTCCTATAGATGTGTTCCAAACAATATTAAATACCAGCAAATGGGGCTAAAGGAAGTAAGAAATGAAGGCAATAAAACATTTAAAACATTAGCTAAAAACACTAGGGTTCTGCCTAACATAATCCTGTGCATAATAAGGCTATCCATGACTGATTTCTATATGCCATGATGGTTATGCTTTGCCTTCATGGTAAGGGGCAGAAATGGTAACATCTACCTGTAGATGCAGCTGATAAATGGTAATGGTAAGCACCTAGATGAGCTGATAAAGCAAACTAAGGCTGTAGTTCTAGCCCCTCTTACTTGAGAGTAAGCCCCATTGAATTCAATAAGGCTTACATCTGAGTCAACATGGCTAGTATTGCACTCAAAAAGACAGATTGATGGAATCAGCAGTACAGGATACAGGACTACTTCCTGGGGAATCCTCCAGGAAATGGCTTGATTCAAATGGCATCCCAGGGGCATCCTTGATGTCTTCTGCAGGGAAAAGAAATGAAGGAAGGAATATCTGTGTCTAGAATAAAGAGGAAAAAGTCAAGTGTTTCTCTGTTCCAATTCCTGCAAAGCCATTGACCATGAATTGTGGAGGCATGTTTAATCATTGCAAGCAGGAAATGGTTGGAACCTTTTGAAGTGGGGGGGGGGGGGAGCTCAAATGACTTTAAAAACATTATTTGGTTCCCTACTTGATTCTACCTTCAATTATAGCACAGAGAGATTCAAATATCAAATAGCATGTCTCTATATAAAAGCAGGTGTGTGTGTGTGTTTGTGTGTGTTTAAACACTTGCTTTGCTTTGTTTTGCTATGGGTGTTAGAATTCCTGCTCTGTGATTGCAGTCATGGGATTGTTGTCTATCACATGATGGTATATGTTTTGACTCCATAGAGTGGGAAGTGAAGGAGACAGGATGTTTGTGTTACTGTGTTCCGTGAAGTAGGACGATTGTCCTTTGTCCTTTTTCTCTTTGCTGTCTGATGCTATAGTGAGAGGGAGCCATGTTGCAGTGCTCTCTGTGTGTGTATATATGTAAATAAAGTGGATTAGCCAAAATGCTGAGTTACTGAGGTCTGTTATGCAACTGCTCAAACTCTGTGGATTCCTAAGTGTGCTGGTGTCTGTTGGCATTGTTCGCTGTGATGTTCGGGCAGAAGAAAGCTTTTGAAGCTCCTGAACGATCGACCAGAGAGAGAGAACATACCAGTCAGGCATGTGTCTCTGCCAGGGTCCTACTCGAGTGTAGGCTGAACTCCTGACAGTGGGTTCATATGGGCTAGACTGACACTATGAGTGGTCTAACCATGCTAGCTTGGTGGAATGGGGCATGTAGGCGCTGGGGCAGATCACACTGAGTGGGTTCCCTGTTGCCTTGATCTCGGCCCTGCTTCTCCTGCCCCTCTTCCTCTTCTTGGCAATGGTGGTAGTAATGGCGGCCCCTCCTCCCACCCCAGTTTACATGTTGCTGTTGTTTTTCTCAACACTTTGGTGGTGGGAATGTATTCCCCCTCTTTACTTTGGCTGCTTCAGCTGTAGTAGAGCCAGAGAGACCTCCCCCCATCTATTCTCTTTCTGTCTTGCTTTAGGAAGGGAGGAGGTGGAAAGTCTTGTTGGGTGAGCAGGAGGTGACAAGGCTGGACAAAGAGAAAGGCTGGCAACTGTGGCTGCTGACACCAGACATACTCCCCCCCCAAATCACTGGGTCCAGGGTCCTTACCCAATTCATCCCTCTGGGATGGGCCCGGGCCTAACACAAGCTCTTTGCTATAGATGAGTTGAACTAGGGCATGTTAAGCTGTGACTTCAGAATATCCCAAAATATTAACAAAACATAAATGGAGCTTCAAAATGAGCAGAGCAGTCCAATGAGGGTCAAATTCCAAGACCCTGCCAATCTTGTACTACTGGCCTTACAAAGTATTGGGGGGCAGCCGCACAGAGGGAGAGCTAAAACCTCCTATGGCCATTTGGAAACCTTCCTAGGCAATGTAGGATAGTGCCCTAAAATGACAATTCATCTTGATTTGTATGCATGAAAGTGTGGTGATGCAAGCTCTCCCTAAATGACTAAAAAGGCTAATGCTGTATTTTAAAAAGAAAGTAAACTTTTTTTGAGAATACATTTGGAGAGGAAGAACATAGTTTCTTGCAGACAAGCCAGATCTCTAAAATGCAAGTTAAAATGGGGTACAATAAATCTATAGAAAAAGATGAAATGCTCTAAAATGAGTGCCCTGATTGCAAAGCATAAAAGCATTGTTAAAGCAGAACATTTGTGATCAAAATGAATCTGACTGATGGTCTGTTCTGATATGTCACGTTCATTAGTGTCGGAAAAGGCTCTTCTTTTCCTTACGTTATGTAATGTGTTATGTATATTCATGGCAAGGCACAAACAACTAATTACAGAGTGTCATTAAAGAATAACAGTCACTATGATCAAAAGTGGAAGGCCTTTTGAAATGCTAAATTACATTAGGTACTAGACAACAACACAAACTAAGTCTTAGGAGCCTGAATACCTCATCTCTGGGTTCATCCACACTTCCTTTTGTACCATGTTTCTAAGAACAGGTCTGAGCTTTCCAAGTCCGTGTCTGAGCAGCTTTGATTATTTATTTTTTTGAGAGGGTGTCCCAGTGCTTTCCCTGGGAAAATCAGTGTATTACTGCTGAATTGGAGCAAATGGCAATTAGGATTTTTGTGGATTACAACATTGCATTTATCTTAGAACATTCAGAATGCCTTGTGTATTCCAGAGTGTGCCTCAATCCTAAATCTTTTGGACTAGCATATTATAGGCATGCAGCTAGCAGAATATTATGCCTGGGAGGTGGGGAGATGGCCTGTCCTGGACAGGACTGCATTTCCCTGGAAGGAGTAGGTCCATAGTCTGGAGATTCTCCTAGATTCAACACTCTCAAAGGAGGCTCAAGTGGTCTTGGTAGTCAGGAGTGCCTTTTTCAGCTCCACCAGCTATGGCCCTTTTGGAGCAGTGCTGACTTGCCCACTGTATTCCATGTCCAGATTTGAATATTGTTATGAACTTTATGTGGAGCTTCCCTCAGGAGCCTCAGTTGGCTCAAAACACAGCAGCCAAATTCTTGGCTGGAGTTGCCTTCACTTCTTATACAACCCTTGTTTTAAAACAGCTGCACTGGTTGCCAGGACATCTCTGGGCTCGGTTGAAGGTGTTTGTGCTATTGTTTAAAGCCCTAAACAGCTCAGGCCTCAATAATAATAATAATAATAATAATAATAATAATAATAATATGTTTTAGTTATACCCCATCCATCTGGCTGGGTTTCCCCAGCCATGCTGGGTGGCTCTCAGCAGAATAGCAAAAATACGCTAAAACATCAAACATTAAAAACTTCCCTAAACACTCCAAAGACCCCAAAGACTGCCTCTTTCCCAAGAGAAACCCTTGGGTACTAAAATCAGCAGAGGGGCCCTCGTGGTTATTCCACAACCTCAGTAACTCAGGGGATTGTGGCCTGAGAGAGGGCATTCTCTGTGACAGAAAGCTGTGGAAATCCATTCCTATAGAGATGTGCCTGGCAGCTTCATTTTGGTGAATGCTGAAAACGTACCTCTTTACCTTGGCTTTTGACATTTGATAGGTATATTTTTTTAGGGCCCACCTTATTTCTGAGTTTAGTACTGTACTGTGCGTTAATTGCTGCACCCTGCCCTGGGATATTTGGGGTAAAGGGTGGGTAATAAAGGTTGTTGTTGTTGTTGAATTGGGAAAGGGTTGTTGTTCAATAATAGTTCATCCTTTGCATGGAAAAGCTTCCAGGTTGAATGCCTGACGTCTCCAAGCAAGGCTGGGAATGACTCCTGCCTGAAGTCCTGAAGAACTATTGCCAGTCAGTGTTGACAATACTATGGTACTTGGTCTCAGTCTATAAACATCCTGTGATGTGTCCAGAAGCACCAAAGCAGCATTTTGTTCCTTTCCTCTACCCTGTCTTTATAGATTGTGGCTTTACAAGTTGCCCCAAAGACAGATGCCCAGTCGAGTTCTATTTGCACTTTCCAGCTTAGCATCCCTCAACTTTTCGCAAGCATCCCTCAACTTTTATGAGCACCATAGGAGCATTCCAACCTGAATTCCCATCCGATACAGATGCAGATTTCCAGTGCTCCATATGAGTGATAGGTTTCATTTTATTTATTTATTTAGATGGCAATTTCTGACCTATCTTTCTAGTGTCTGTGGTGGCTGAAACAGTTTAAAATCACAGTGTCACAAAACACACTAAAAATACGTTAGATGCACTATGAAAACCCCCATGGAATAGTAGTTGATTAATCAAGTTTCTGCCCAAATTCAAGGAACCAAATTATCCTTCATTCTAACCTCTCGAAAGCACTATCTTCCTTATTCCCTGACCAGGAGAATCTGCATGCAAGGAGAATATAAAGAGACATCTTAAGCTGGGCAGGCTGAAAGTGATTTTCTTTTTGAGATTTATACATGATGCAGGATGCAGAAAGAATAGACAAGGGGAGCCTTATCTTCAAGTTTTCCTGAAGCCTTTTTCCCCCAATGGAGGAGTTCAAAGGGTAATATAAGAAACTGTAGTATATCATCTGGTCAGCAGATAAGGTGACATTTTTTATTTTTATCAGCAAACCCTCACTGCTCATGAAAGGTTATATCTTTCAATGGAGTGCCAAAACCACACTATTGTTCAGGTTTCCATGATGTGTGTATATTGCACCTCTGTATGCCCCCCTGAGGGCACCCTTCAAAATGAGACATGTTGTTTAAGGCCATATCCATGTGTTAAATAAAATAAAATAAAATAAATTCAGAACAAATATTGCATCAATATTTTACACATATATTGCTTTAATATTGCATTAGTAGCAAATTAGAATCTAAGCCTGGAGTGCCATGTAGTGAATATTAACTGATGGTGTTTCCATGGCTGCCATGTGAGAGTTTGTAAGATCTTAATGAACCCTGACAGAATTATGGCTGGTGCTTAGATAAAGTGCAGCGTGCCTGCTTGAAACCTGCAATTCATTGATACCAGAGAACATTGTCAAAAAGATAAGTCATAGAAGCTGCAACAAAATGTTGCCGTGTGGAGCCCTTCTAGCAAGACAGACTATTTTCAAGAACATTCCATTCCATTTCCCCTTTCACTCTTATTTTCTGTGGGTAGTAATCAGCTAAATCCTTGTGGAATGACTTCTCCTTGTGCAACGGGGCTTTCCCCTCTCTACTCTGGCGGGTTGGGGGAACCCACCAAACAAATTTAGGGGGTGCTCAGGGGAAGGAGAGGGGTAGAAGTCTGGTTGTGCAAACGTAAGTTGGAAGTGGAAGGATTTACTTGGTGCTACATTGAATACCCTGTTCTCACTCTCTTAGAAGTCAGCATTTCATATCCACTGAGCTTACTCAGCCCTCTTTGGGCTGTTTTGGGGCATGGAATGCAATTTGTAAGAAAAATCCTGATGGAAGCCATCATGTATATGCCATTTGGTGAGATATCATGAGAGGTATTTCATGAATAGGAATGTGTGTGTGTTGGCGGGTGTTGATTCAGTTCACATTTAAAGGTGAAACTACTTAATTTACATTTTCCAAAACAGCATGAGAACCAAAACACAGCCGTCCTTCAAATGTCATATTTCTCTGGATTCTGTGATTCAGTTCCCCAACCCACCGATGTTTCCAGATTTGCACGAATTAGAGGGGAAATGTGCATTAAAATGTGTATATTTGTGGAAATTGAAACAAAAAATACAGCATATGAGGCATAATTGCTTGCAAAAATATATACCTTAATCAAAACTGTAGAAATGTTTTGGTGTGGGTGGCAAGCAAAGGAACAGCAATGAATATGGTGAACAGATAGACAGGAGTGTGTGGAACCATACACATGAATGACACACTCAGAAACATGAGATTCAAATCACCCTTTTCCAAGGCAATGCCCCCACCTGGATGCAGACTTACTCTGCGTCCTTCAAATCTCTGCTTGTTGCTGCAGGAGGGAAAAGGAAGGACTTTGGTTGGAAACTAGAAAACTGGGTAGAGCCCTCAGAAGGTGGGCTTGGCTTAGAGGCTGCCAATTGGCGAGCCTGCCTTTAGAGGAAGAAAATCATGAAGCTGCAGAAATAGCAGGAAAATGAAAGTTATCTTATTTCACTCCTTCTGCTGTGCTCTAAAATCCCCTATACCGAACACCCTTGAGACATTATTATTTACAATTAGAGATGAATCTAGAGAAAGTTAAGTGCACTTAAATTCCATTGATTTCAAACTCTTCTGGGTAGTGCCCTTAATGCGTAATTAAAATAAAATGCAAGGCATGCCTACCTCGTATTTTCTCACCACTAGAAAGAAATGAAGGGGAAAATATTTTGAGCTTTGACACACTTTGTTTAATAGTTGTTTTCTTTTCATTTTTTAATAGAAAGGGTTGTTTTGTTTTTTGGGTGTGTGTTTTTTCCTTTGTGTGGAGGTGGAACTGTTAAAAACCAAATAATAAAACATATGGTGATCATAAACAAAATCAATGGCCTTTCGGCTATATTTAAAAAAAGCCTATCTGGCACTTTAATATATTTTTGAATGTATTTTAAGTGAATAAAAACAGAGAGCGGGGGAAAACCCTGCATCTGAGATTAAAAATGTGCAAATTATTACTCTTACTCAATGGTATGCATTTTGAATTGCCAGTTGGGCGGAAACATACAAATGGTCTAGACATTATTTTATCCCCAAACATAAGTATGGATGCTATAATAGTTTTATGATCAAAAGTAAATCCAAAGGGAATGTTTTAAGTGTATAGGCCACAGCCTATTTGAATCCATTAGGAATGCATTAATGATCAAAGAAGCTCAGATGTAAAGCACTTATATTGCCCAGCAGTTGCCATAGTTCTTCTTTCTTACTTTAATAGAAGCACACCGTCTAAGAAAGCCTCTGACAACGCCCCCCCCCTCCAATATTTTCACTGTACTGTCGGACCTAAATTACATTCCTGTGAGACCAGTGTAAGTCATGTCATGCCACTTTACTAAGACAAGAGCCAGGGAGAGAAGCCCATGGTAGAGTCACATTTCAAATGTCCTTCTCCGGCCCCCACCACACTGACAGGATCTGTGACAGGAAGCTGAACAGTTTTGTTGTCTTCAGGTTGATAGGCTTATATTTGTAGCAGCCCCATCTTTTGTTGGCTCTACCATAGATGAGGTTGGCGGAGGATGCCATTATTCTCTGGTACTCTTCAGATCATATTACTCAGGTAATCTTCTTGTCTTTCTTCTCTCGAGCTGGCTGGGTTTGTTCCAGGAAAAGTAAGAGGTGCTGAATTACTTTTTTTTTTTGGTGTGTTATTGTACAGAACTGTAACTCAACTCCTGCCTTACTTCATTATCTCCTCAAGCCTTCAGGGCTAATTGACAGCAAGTCTTTATATCTTGATTTGTTCCCATTAGAAGTCCTTGTGCCCTTGAATAAACAGGTAAGGTAATCACTTTAATTACTTTCTGTAATTAGATGTATCTAAAGCACCTGTTCTTTTGCAGAGGGGAAAAAAAATCTAAATTTGAACTTCTCTCTCTCTCTTTCTCTTTCTCTCTCTCTCTTTCTGCTGGTATGTGTTTTTCCCCACCCAATATCCTCCACACCCGGGGAATTAGTCATGGCAATTTCCCATTGAAAACTGAAAATAGAAAAGAATAGAAGATGGAAAAACAACTGAATCCCATTAAAAAGTGACAAATCTACGTAAGGAGGGCAATCCTGTGCCCACTAACTTGTGACTTATCAATACAGCTGAATTTCATGGAACTTGATTCTCAGCAATGCATAAGCTCACACTTCTATGTTACACCTAATTGAGGCCATACTGATTTAAAATGGCTAAAGGGCAAAGCAGGTGTGCTTTTTAAACATTATCACAGGAACATTGTTTTCAGCTACGTTTTACTCCGAGTAGATCCACTGATATTAATGAAGCTAACTTAGTCATGTTCATTAATTTCAATGCGTCTCCTCTGATATGACTAGCTGAATACCACCCATAGGAAGCTGCTACTGAGGCAGACAGTTGGTCCATCTAACTTAATATTGTCTACACGGACTGGCATGAGCTCTCCAGGATTTCAGACAGGGAAATCCCTAGATATGCCAGGGATTGAATCAGGGACCTTTTGCAAGCAGAGCAGTTGCTCTGCAACTGACCTTACAGCTCTTCCCCTAATCTCTCTTGTGATTTCTTCTTTAGAGGTAGCAGCTCTGTGTCCATGTAAGTTCAGATCAGGACCACGGTTAGTAGCCAGTTCCCTAACCAAAAATGGCCCTCAAAGCTGTTCTTTGTCCCTGAAGAGTACTATGGGAAGTATATAACACCTTAGAGGGGCATTTTGTTGGGTTAAGGTGCATACCTTCCAACATTTCTCTGATGAAAATAGGGACGTCCCATTCCATAATGATAATTCTAGTATTTATACCCCACACATCTTAACGGGGTTGCCCCAGCCACTCTGGGCAACTTCCAGCATATATAAAAACCATAATAAAGCATTAAACTTTTTAAAGAAACAACAAAAACACAACAACATCCCTATACAGGATTGCCTTCAGACGGCTCGGGGGTCAGATAACTCCATCCCCTACAATGTTTCTTCAATGAAAATAAGGATATCCTAAGGAAAAGTGGGACATTCCAGGTTCAAATCAGAAACCAGGATGGCTTCTCTAAATCAGGGACATCCCTGGTAAATAGGGACACTTGGGGGGGGGGGTGTCTGAAGATGTGGTATTCCTTGTTCAGGCTTATATATCACTGATCAGTGCTGTTCCATGGAAGCTGCTCCATTATGGCAAATGGGGCTCAGCCAACCTCAGTCTGCTCTCAGCCAACCTCTGCCTACCTGCTTCCTACATACAATCAGTCTAGGAGGTGACACTGGCTGCCATCTTCCTCCTTCTTAGCATCAGTATTGCCCCTTGTAGAACTCAGATGGGGACAAAGTACGTAGAATTAGTTGGCTCTCCCTGTCTTAGCCTACTGTCTGGCTTCCTGCCTTCCACCCCGCCAGTACCAATGGGCACAACCCACTGCTGGTGCTATTTAAAAATCAATAAAAGGGCAGAAAGCAATATGTTTAACATTATATCTAGTTTGACCCTTAGGTTGTGATCAGGCATTGTCCTCTTAAATGTTTCTCTAGCAAAACCGTCATAAACCTCACAAGTCATAAACTGCTGAAAAATAGTTTTGAAATGGTTTGGCTCTTCATACAATACTGACAGTGAAGAAGTCAAAGAGAAATAAATGAATTGTCCATGCGGTAAAACAGCAAATGAGTCCATGATGTATAATATCAGGTACATTTATCCAGTATCTGTTAGCATCCTCTGCCTTGTGTGAACCACATTCTGGGCAGTATGTGTGTGTGGGAGCCTATAAAGTGTTTCAGTCCATTGACTGCAGCTTTTACTTTCTTCTTTTTGCAGACCATGGTGTTTATGTGTGTTGGAGAACTGCACTGCAAAATGGAGAAAAGTGTGGATGGCTGTGTTTTTGGTTCACGCATTGTTTTGGTCAGTGTGAATTAAGTAGGTTCATCTTTAAATGCAAACTGAAATGAATTTCCCCATTCCTAATTGTAAGTTACTGAATCATAAATGCTGTATCTCAAAAGGTTATATTGAATGACAAATCTAAGGGAGCAAATTTGAGATGAACTTGATGGTTCTTGGCTTCCTAAAATGTTTCTCATGAATTACATTTGTGCATTACACACACACACACACACACACGGTTGATTTTGTAAAGTATGGCTAACTCTCTCTAGCAGTCCATCTCAGCGTGTCTCCAACATTTATTGAGAGGAATGACTCCTAATAGCTTCTGTTTTCAGCTGAGAGTGGAATACAGGCTAATTACAACAAACCACCACCTCAGTTTAGTAAAACTTGAAGCTCCTGACCAGTCAGACAAATCCATTAGGATTTTATTGGGTCCTAAAAAGAGTTATGTGATTCCCTAGGATCCAATCCTTGTCAATCAGGCATGGTAAATTGGATTCTTGAATAGGGAAATCCCTAAGGGAGAGTAGATGTTATCTAGATCAGATGCAGTGATTTTTCCCCCCGACTCTGTGCTCACTAGGTTCTGTTCTCTCTTTAGTGAACCAATAAAACCATAATAAGTATTGATTAACCCATTACTGAGCATTATCCACTGGCTTTTGCCTGACTGTATTTAAACACAACACACTGCCTTTCATGCTGCCATTTGCACAGCTGTTCCCTTTGACTTTGGCAGACTTGCCAAGTTCGCGACAGGTTTTGGCATCAGAATGTCATGAGCCGCTCATGGTAGATTTCAGATAAAACCTTGACTCTGGACTACAGCACAGATGCTTTTCTTTTATAAGCACAAGGAATACAACTGGGAAAATTCATTCTTCCATTTATTGGTGTCTAAACATATTCACACTGATGCTTTTTTAAAAAAAAGAATATTGCTTAGTTAGAACTGAGCCGATTCTAGTGAGTGCCTTGAATAATAATTTTAAAAGATCTTTTGACTGTGGCACATCTTTTGACTGTACTGCCATGCTGATTTCATTGTTCAGCCACTGTCAGAACATGTCACAGCATTCAAGAGGCAGTTAGGACTGCAGTCTGTCTGAAACCAGGAGGGTTTTTTCTTTTCTTTCTTTCCTTTTTTTTTTTTAGTGGTGAGAGTTTAAGATTTTCTGTAAACAGATGGACTGTTCACATGCAAAGTCTCCAACGTGTGTCACTGCCAATCTAGTGTGACTGTAGAGCTCTCTACTGATCATTAGCTTGTTGGTGGCTCTCTGAATTTTATCCTGAGTGCTGCTCAATACTTGAGAATACAGAGATCACCTCAATAAATTAAGTTTGATTATAGGGAACAAGGTCATGAGCTGAATGGTCACAGGTCGAACTAGAGACATCACTGCAAGTGCCCCCCCCAACTTATTGTGGTTTTAGGGACTAGTTCCCCCCCCCCATCCCCTCCTGAACACTTAACAGGAAGAAAGGAGTGTGTGCCTTAAGGAGCAGAGTTGCATTTGTCTCTTTCTATTTTTAGGCATCGTTTTCAAGGCTCTGTGGCATTTTCTGTGTTCATTATGGAATAGCCATTTGATCAAGTGATTTTTCGATACATTATCAAAATAAATGACATTCACTTCATTAGATGGTGGAGGAAGTATAGCTGAAACTGGGACAAGTATTAATTTAGGACTCTGAAGAAACTGACACTCCATCTTATGACCCTGAGGCTGTATTATTCAAGATACCCCATGATGGAAGGAAGTCTGTCTCCATAGCAATTACCTAAATCTTTTATCAGTCATTTCTGGAAAGAAAATTAGAGCAATTGTGTCAGGATGGTCATATGCGCAGAAATTGCACACTCATTCAAACCACTTATGTCTCTGACTTTGTCGCTGCTTGATGGCTGCTTTTGTTTACTCCTATGCTTTTGAAAGCTTGATTGGACATGAGCAGATGTGCCACACAGTAACCACAAAAGGTTGGCCTTTGTTTTCCATCTATTTCTTTTATTCTCTTTTCTAGGGTTGGCGCTAAATTACACTGTGTTTCTGTTTATTAAGCAAATTATTCTTCTAAAGCTAAAAGCAGGAGAAGTGGGGAGGGGAAGGAAGGAAGGAAGAAAAGAGAGACAGACAGACAGACAGACAGACAGAGAGGTCTTAGCCCAACCCAGTTAAAATTAGCAACTGCAAATTTCTCCTTGTCATCAATTTAATTAACAGAGAAGCTGATAATATTTAATAGTACAGGTTAATTTGCTGGGACACTTCATGGTAAAAAAAAAAATATGCAGTTAAGAACTGCTCCCTGTTTCATCACATCATATCACACTTGTAGAATTTTATTGACTAGATAATTGGCATGTCACTACAGTATGAGCTGGTTTGGGGGAAGGTGGCCTAGTGAGCTTTTACAATTGCCCATTAACTTCAGAAGTATTAAATCTAATTAAAAGGGGAAGTTGGCAGTTTGCTACAAGGAGTGATTTTTTTTTTTTGAAAAACCAAACATTTGGATTTTTTCCCTATCGCCGCTGGATTTTGAAATAAGAATATAATGCTTAACTGTTGATCAATATTAGGTGCTGCCTGTACTGAGTGCTATGAACAACCGCATAAGCTCTCCCTTCAAGTTCCTTGTTCGAGGAAATTTACAATTAATAGCTTTCTTACAACAGCAGAGATATCCCCCTTCTTCATGGCTCAGCTAGGGACCTGCCAGACTAATCTATTCCCAGTTTGCTGGCCATGGTCCTTTACTCTATCTGTCTTAGCATATTGATTTCTGAGCTGTCTTATTGGTTCCTAACATAATTATACCAGGAGTGGGTCTCTTAGTACAGCTAATACATTTACACCATGGCATCTAGGGAAGCTTATTATAACAGCATCCGGTAGCAGTGCTATAGTTAAGGGTCAGTTGCCATTTCCATTAGAAACTCCATTTTTCAGAGGTTTGTACCTTAGCTATTTTAATTTCTATCAAACTAAAACTTGGCAGAGTCATTGTCTGCCTGGATTTAATGTAACGGCTTTATTATTAGCACATATTTAAATCACTTAGAAGACCTTTGTAAGACTGCAAGACTGCACATTTATTTAATCCCTTTTCTGAGCCTTTGTGAAATTTCTTTTCTTTAAAGGTAGTTTTTATAACCACATTTCTTTTTTCTTTTCTTTTTAATTGAGCACTTCAAGAGAAGGCTGAAGCTCTAAACACATTCATCCAGTTTTGCTGTTAGAAAAGGAAATGCTTCAGATTAACCAGGAACTGTCATTAATCTGTAGTGCAAAAAGCCTAGTTAAAATCACCATGCATTCAAAACTAATGAAATATTAGGGGAAGAAATATAGTAGATTCTTTGTCAAGATCCAAGCATTGCGACAGCTCTGCTCAAAGCAATCAAAGTTGCCTGTTGCACAGAAAATGCACTGGCCAGAAAGCATTTGTGTATTAGTACAGCCTAAATATAACTACAGTGGTAACTCAGGTTAAGAACTTAATTCGTTCTGGAGGTCCATTCTTAACCTGAAACTGTTCTTAACCTGAGGTACCACTTTAGCTAATGGGGCCTCCTGCTGCCACTGTTCTAATCCTGAAGCAAAGTTCTTAACCTGAGGTACTATTTCTGGGTTAGCGGCGTATGTAACCTGAAGCGTCTGTAACCTGAAGTGTCTGTAACTCGAGGTACCACTGTATGGCATTACAGTATTTCATATCATGATATGCAGACTGAAACATTAATTTCCAAGGCTGCAACCACTAAGATGTAACCCCCCAATAATTTACTATGATTTATCCTGGAAAATACTCAAACCAGCAGAGGAAAGGCATACACACATGAGATCTTTCAGATGATATCACTCCTAGCTTTTAGCTGTGTGTGGATTTGCCCCACCCCATGAAGGAAAAAGTATCTAGTTGCTTTCTCCTGAGAAAATAGGATAGTAGGTACTGCATAAGTAAGGGACGTGGATGACGCTGTGGGTTAAACCACAGAGCCTAGGACTTGCCAATCAGAAGGTTGGCGGTTCGGATCCCCGTGACAGGGTGAGCTCCCGTTTTCTCAGTCCCTGCTCCTCAAAGTGCAAGTAGATAAATAGGTACTGCTCCAGCGGGAAGGTAAACAGCGTTTCCATGCGCTGCTCTGGTTCGCCAGAAGCGGCTTAGTCATGCTGGCCACATGACCCGGAAGCTGTACGCCAGCTCCCTCGGCCAATAAAGCGAGATGAGCGCCACAACCCCAGAGTCAGTCACGACTGGACCTAATGGTCCGGGGTCCCTTTACCTTTACAGTGGTGCCTCGCAAGACGAAATTAATCCATTCCGCGAGTCTCTTCGTCTTGCGGTTTTTTCGTCTTGCGAAGCACGGCTATTAGCGGCTTAGATTAGCGGCTTAGCGGCTTAACGGCTATTAACGGCTTAGCGGCTTTAAGAAAAAGGAAACAAACTCGCAAGAACTCGCAAGACGAAACGTCTTGCGAAGCAAGCCCATAGGGAAATTCGTCTTGTGGAACGACTCAAAAAACGAAAAACTCTTTCGTCTTGCGGGTTTTTCGTCTTGCGAGGCATTCGTCTTGCGAGGTACCACTGTACCTTACTGCATAAGTAGTGAAGGATCCAAACAAATCTCCTGAGTGGGAGAGATAGGTTGCTGCTACAGAGAGCTCCTGTTGCATGTTGCCAAGTTAGGAATTCCTGAAGGGACAATGAAAAGGACCTTTAGTTATGGAAGGTTTTAATTATCAGGAGGGATTATATGAAAGCATATAATCCGGCGCCAGACTGTTTAAGGCTTTATAGACAGATGCCGTTTTAGGGCAGTGCGAGTGGTTCCCCTGCACTGGTTGCCAAGTGGAGTGGGCACCTGGAAAGCACTTGCCTGTCTATGGGAAGGAGACATGAGGGCAATGACAGGGTCCTAGAGTCCTCCTGCTTCGCCTAGTTAGCACTTGTCCAGCTTTAGGAAGGAGTTGGGAGGGCTCTAGGAAGCTGCCAGAGCCCTTGCACCTCCTTCCCAAAGCCCTGCATGGTACAAGGGCTGGAGTGGGGCACAAAATTTTGGCCTAACCCAGGGCGCCATAGTACCAAAGTCTATCCCTATTATAGGCCAATACTATAGGAACCAAGTTGGAAACCAACGAATTTGGTACAAAATAACACAAGCCGTCTAAGAAATTTGGCTGTACCATTCTACTAAACAAATGAAATTTGCAAAAAGTCTTTAAAATCAGCCCTATGTAGATTGTGTCGCAGAAAGCAAGAAAGCAAGAAAGCAAGTGACTAAGGAATGGGCCACTGCAACCAGTTCAGGAGGTTCCAGAAAAGGATGAAATGGACATGCAGATTCTAATGTTGCCAAGGTGCTTCTGGTCATTAAGGGCCCGAAACTCCAGATCTAACAGCAACTCCAAACCCTGAGCTTACAGAGCTTTCAGCAACCTCTTCCTACACTGGCTGAACATCAAAACAGAATATTTCCTATTCACTTCTGTCTTGCTTGGATTTAGTTTTGGTTTGTTAGGCCTCATTCATGCCATCATTGATGTAGTAAATCTACAGCTGCCTTGGTGATATTAGAAAGGGCAAAAGAGAGCTGAGTGCCATCAGAATGCTAGTGCTGTTCTCCACCCAAACTCCAGACAATGTATCCTAGAAGTCTAATGCAGATGTTAAAAAGCATGAGGAAGTACATCTGCAGCCATGAGAGTAGTTCTTCTAGTAATGAGAGAAAATGTTGAAATCTACCCTCCACATATTTGTGGGAAGTATGATCACCTTAAGCTGATTTGAAAGGGGAATTGAGGGACAAAATAATATAACTCCCCTGGTTTTAAAGAAATTAGTTCATTGTTAAATAACAAAGCAATGACACAATGCATGCCTTGAGTATAAAAGATTTAAGTTTTAACCCTAACATTTCTGTCAAAAAATACAGTATGTGGAAGCAAAATTGGCATGGAGCCCTAGAGAACCATTAGTTGTCAGAGGAGACAGTATTGGGCCAATTGGCTCAATGATTTGGCTCATTATGAGGCACACCTTGTGAATGCCCATTTAGTCACGCTTTTGATTATTTAAGTAATAAATTAATTGCTTACATATTTAGGGGGATATGAGGTCCCCCCTTTCCCCCCCCAAAACATGGTCTATGGAAGTACATCTGGATCCTTCTCTTTAATATAAACCCCAGAACTATACTCTTCCTACAATGAAAGACGTAGAACACTATGGCCTATTTCTATCTAGTATAACAGGCAGTTGTGGCTAGACATTAGGAAATAGCTGCCAACAGCAGTGCTTGTGGTGTGGACTCTTGGCTCCCCAGAAGAAATAATAATAATAATAATAATAATAATAATAATAATAATAATAATAATAATAATTTTATTTATACCCCACTCATCTGGCTGGGTCTCCCCAGCCACCCTGGGCGACTTCCAACAAAAGATTAAAAATACATTAAAGCAACAGTCATTAAAGACTTCCCTAAACAGAGCTGTCCTGTTTAGGGAAGAAAAAACAGTAGATGTTCAATATCAACATGTAAGAAAGACAGTAGGAGCAAATGCCAGAAAATTATAGAGACAAATTACCCAATATCTGGCTTCCAGATCTTGCTTGGTCACTGAGTTGCTAGATGGCCTTGAGTAAGTTACTCTCCCCCATGAGAATGCAGGTGATGTACCACACAGAATTCCAGCAAAGGGATATGACAAAAAAGATCTGAACCGGTTTACATGTTTTAGAAGCATTGTAGAAATAGCAATCATGTTGTCACAGTATCATAAGAAGGAGTTTAAGAACAGGGATATATATATATATATATATGCCTCTTAAGTCTCAGGATCGAAGAGCGTTAAAATATATAGATCTCTTAATTGGAAGAATCACCACTAGGCGATTCCTGCCCTCTGTTCTTCAGAATGCTGGAAAATAAGATATAACAACTGAAGTGTACCCTATTTGATAAAGCATCAAGGGTGGAAACTGGACATGTCACCTGAAGTTCAGTATTCCTTGGCTTAAAACATAGCCTTTTGTGACTTGTAATGCTCTTTAAGACCCTGAGTTCAATTTCTCTGGCCTCAATTTTAATCCAAGCAAGGGTAGAACTCGGGTTCTCACAAAAGCAAATCTCCACCCCTATCCACTCACCTTTTGAGTATCTAGCAATTTATTCTTATCTACCAGCCTGCTTTCTTTGTTGCTGCTTCACTGGTGAATGATAGGAAGGATAACTCTCACACCTAGAGTGCCACTACAGCTACTGGGAAACTTGGCAGTCTTAATGTCAAGCAAAGAGTTAAGTCTGGAGGAAGAGACCTCCTTGCCACCACCATAATTAGAGCAGCATCAATGTAATTGGATGGGCAAATGTATGCTGGGGTAGAATACCTTTGGAGAGATGGTGATTAGAGGATCATTGTCTATGAGGGAGATGGAAAGGAAGTGTGTTAGTGAAAGGAGGGTTTGGATGCTTGTGGGATGAGACTGGTCAAAAGGTCAGAATCTGTTATGACAGAAATGAATTTTAGTTGAACTAACTCCTAATAGTGGGACGTGGGTGGCCTAGGACTTGCTGATCAGAAGGTCGGCAGTTCGAATCCCCGCAACGGGGTGAGCTCCCGTTGCTCAGTTCCAGCTCCTGCCAACCTAGCAGTTCGAAAGCACGCCGAAAGCACAAATAGGTACTGCTTCGGTGGGAAGGTAAACGGCGTTTCCGTGCGCTGCTCTGGTTCACCAGAAGCAGCTTGGTCATGCTGGCCACATGACCTGGAAGCTGTACACCGGCTCCCTTGGAAGGTAAAGCGAGATGAGCGCCGCAACCCCAGAGTCAGCCACTACTGGACCTAATGGTCAGGGGTCCCTTTACCTTTACCTTTAACTCCTAATAAACCAAGATATTTCACTAGGGGTAGGAGATAGTTCCACTTATTCTAAACCATTTGAGAACTTCTCAATAGAAGTGATCTGACCTATCAATTTGATGAGAGATGTTGGAATCCATTTTTTTTGGGTTGAAATAACTGAATTGAGCGCCCAGACTTTATGGTGTCTGTCAGGAATGCAGAATACATAAGGAGGATTTGATTTGCATAAGCAAAATCTTCTTATAATAGCCTCATCCTGCTTCAAACACAAAATACATCTAAACATTATTACGAGCTCACAAAGCCCACTTGTGAATTCACACACAGGCCTTGGCATAATAACTTCCCTTTATAGGAAAGGTTAAGTGGAGGTGCATAAGATTCTGGGCTCTTGTGAGAATGCACATTATAATCCATATTCCTAAAAATCTTCTGTATGTTGCAAAAAACAAAACAAAAACCCTTTGTAGGCCACGTCATAACAAAGAAGAATTGCAACTATTTATTTCAGTGTTCCTAATTCTTGTCAGAAAGTGACCTGAAACTGTGACATGGAATTTTTCAAAGTCAGCCTGGGAGAAGGGGTGTACATTTATCAATGTTTTTACCTTAGTCACCTATGCAGCGGCACTTGTGAAGGTCTGTTTTTATTTAATTCTCAAGATTTTGTTGTTAATAGAAAAACTGTCCCATAAATTAGGGAAGTGCTCAATTACGAGCTTGACAAAGATTGATTTCAGTCCTGCTATTGGTCACCACTGGCAAGTGAGGGTCAGCTCAAACAGCTACTGCAAATGGTACGCACAGCTTAAAGGTAATAGTAATAAGCTTTTTGCAGGCCAAAAGAAAAATGTCCACACAGCAAGATCATATTGTTCTGATATTTCCAACTTACGACTTCCCTTCATTGTTTTACTCTTGAAAATCACTGTGTACATTTGCAGCCCTATACCATCTATATTTACCCAGAAGCGCTCATTTTCACTTTCCTTTTATAGTCAAGCCTGCATCTAGTGTAGCAAGCAGTAAGGCCAGCCAATTCGAATCAGCCCCTTTGGGAGGCATAGCTTTATCCCAGTCTTCCTAATTCTGGTGCCCTCCAGCTTCCACCAGACAGTATGGCCACAGGTCAACATGAAGAGCAGCGTTAAAACAACAACTATAGACCCCAATTGTTCTTATTTGGGAAGACTTCCGTTTTCTGAAAGCAACCTTCTTGCTTCAAAACACTTCCTTTATTCTGCTCATCAACCACACCAACATTTTCTTGGCAGTGGTGGCTGACACAGAAGGAAGGGAGACCAAAAGTAGGAGAAGCCAGAGCTAATCATTGGAAGAACCAGCTAATTCTAGTTTCAGTGCTTTTTTTCTTTAAAAAAAATGTTTAGGGGTACTCTCATTTTCCTACTCATATTGAAATACTGCCTCTCAATGAAGCCAAACTTAGATTTACAAAATATTTAGGGGTATTTGTACCCCTGCATCCCCCCAGAAAAAAGCACTGTCTTATTTTATCCCTATCCACCTCCCTGCAGTTACACAAGGAGTACACTGAGACCAGGGACGCAGGTGGCACTGTGGGTTAAACCACAGAGCCTAGGACTTGCCGATCAGAAGGTCAGTGGTTTGAATCCCCACGACAGGGTGAGCTCCCGTTGCTTGGTCCCTGCTCCTGCCAACCTAGCAGTTTGAAAGCACATCAAAGTGCAAGTAGATAAATAGGTACCGCTGCGGCAGGAAGGTAAACAGCATTTCCGTGCCCTGCTCTGGTTCGCCAGAAGCGGCTTAGTCATGCTGGCCACATGACCCGGAAGCTGTCTGTGGACAAACGCCGGCTCCCTTGGCCTACAGAGCAAGATGAGCGCTGCAACCCCAGAGTCGGTCGCAACTGGACCTAATGGTCAGGGGTCCCTTTACCCTTTACCTTTACACTGAGACCAAAGAGGACGAAACTAATAGGAGGTGTCACTGGCTTAGACTGATTGTCAGTAAGAAGACAGGGCAAGTGAGGGCTGGTTGAGGGCAGACCGAGGTTGGTTGGGTGTTGCTTCATTGTCCTCGTGGACCAGTCACTGTTGTTTAGTGGAGGAACCTTTCTTCATCCTTATCTCCTGACTGACCTAACTGCGGATAGTGTTACTTGGTAAACCACCTCAATGGCTCCCACTGAAAAATAACAGAGCACGCCTTTCAGCATATTGGGCAAAACCAGTAAAATTTTAGAGAAATTAATATCTGCTTATCATTAAAACAAGTGGCCACCTGATTCAACAAATAAGATTTTTTTAAATGAAGAAGCATCTAAAGGAACCTTTTAAGTTCTCAACAATAATATCAATATATTTAAAAAGAAAAGAAAAGATCAAACCTGTATGATTAGTTTTACTTGATCATTGCCACTCCATCTCTTGATCAAATGCATTTTTACAGCATGTAAACAATAACATAACTAATTGGTAAATTAGAAAAGGATGTGCCTTGACTATTACATGTGTTTTGTGAAATCACTATTTTTATTTATTTATAAATGATATTTTTTTTTAAAAAAGCAAAGTTTTATATGCTATATTAGTATGTGGTTATGTGGTTTTCTAAGAATGACTTCTGTTGCTTATAAATAGCATATGCATGTAAACAGAAGGTATTTTACTGAATGGCAAAATATATTAGCAAATCAATGCCACATATACCATAAACAGACATCACTGATTTAGCTAATGTCCGAGTATAAATATTTTAGAGCTGTGTGTGCCCCCAAATGTATAGAAACAGAAGTGTTATAGGAGATTTATAGGGTTCATACCGTACTTCGAAAAAAGAGAGTACAAATTATGTTCAATATATCCCTTGAAATTTTAAATATTTAAGTTTATAGTCTTCTTTTTAAATTTGTGTGTGTTTGTACAGTATTTGCTAAAGTCTTGAACAGTAGAGTGAGTCTTGGGCAGGATTGTGTATCCTATTTACACAATCACCCCATTCATTCTTTCTCCAGCTTCCTGTCCTCTTATTCCTATCATAGCTGTCAACTTTTCCCTTTTCTTGTGAGGAATCCTATTTGGAATAAGGGAATTTCCCTTTAAAAAAGGGAAACGTTGACAGCTATGATTCCTATTGTCCTTAGTTTGGATCCAGGAACACCTGCCTGTGTGTGCAAAGAGTTCCCACATACACACATGAGATGGCCAATGTTTTCTCTTTGTGGTCGCCTCTTGCATTTCATAGGATGCTGGTCCAGAGAGCTCTCCAGCTTCCGGGGTGCAGCTACTGAACAGGGCGGGGAGCTGATAATTTCCCACAATACAATACTTTGGATTTTGTTCAGTAATCTAGTCTGTGCCCCCTCCCTTTTGCTCTTTAATGCTCAGCTTTTGTATAGGCATCACAGTTAACACTCTCTGTTGAAATGGCACTGGTTTGCAATTAGGATGTTCAAAACAAAGGGCTGGACCCAAAACAGCACCAGCAGAGTCCTGGTGGAAACTTATCATTCCTTTTCTCTCCCAGAATCATCTGTGAAGAATCTCTCAATCCTTCACATCTGATTCTGAGGGTGTGCAGAGGGACCTCAGGGGAGGGGAGAGGCGAGGAGAGGAGAGTTCCATTCTCCTAGTGCAAATCACTTGTGCTAGCAGAATGGGAGCCATAGACGCTGACTCCCAGGGGCCAAGGCAGTTTGCCACCCCCCATGTTTTTTTAGGGGGCCAGGCTCCCACATTGTTCACATTGTGCGACGTCGTGTGCATGACTTTAGAATGCTTTTGAGAAGTTGGCGCCTCCAATGCGAGCATTGAATAAGAAATTGTTGCTGCCATGGCTGAAGATCATATGATCACACTACAAATTATATTAATTACACTTTTTAAAGAAGAAGAGAGCTCAATACTGCAGCTTTTATTCTGAAGGGAAAATACAAACAGTATGTTTGGGGGCAAAACTCTTCTTCATGCTGCTTGAAGTCACTGGAGCTTACTTCTGAGTCAAGGTGCATATGATTGGGCTGTAAAAATAAAATAGCAATCGTCGTGATAATGAACACTAATAATTGTAGAATTTACTGAAACCCTCTTGGTGTGTGAACTGCATTGCAATGAATGGCAGTTGGCCAAAACCTCCCTACCTATCCCTTGTGATGGAGATATTCCCAGCGGAATTTACATTCACGACTCAGAGGCAGTTCCATGTTTTTTCTGTGGGAAAGCTTTTGACGATCATAAGCCTTCTGTGTGTGTGCTTTTTGTCATTCATGTGGAACTTTTTTCTGTTTTGATTGATGCCAAGTGTCTACCTACACACCATCCAATTACTCACAGACATGTTTAAAATGAATTGTCTTAGGTATTCTACATATGTTAATCAACATACTACAAATAGGCAGGGACTGTAAATGGAGTTTGTTTGGAAGGAATGCCAAATTACCCCTATTGTTAGTTCGGTTGTTATAAAGGGTACCAACCACCTCATTTGTAGGCAGCTTTAGCCTCCTGCGTTGGCTGTAGCCACTAGAAACTTCACTCTGAATTTAAGGAATCATTATTCCAACCAGGAAGCAGTCTATATATTGTACATGACCCTGTAAAGTGGATACTTTGCTCCTGTCAACAAGTAAAAGCGGGGAGATGCTGTTCAGCTACCGGCACTCCTCTAGAATATAGCTCAGCTGAGTCCCAATTTAATTCCTAATAATAGGCTTTCAGGTTTAATGCTGAATGAAACAGGATAGTGGAAATTGCTGAAGGAAGAAGGATGAATACAAATTAACTGGAATGCATCTGATACTCTTCATTAGTACTAAATATTTTTGAATTGCAGTTGGAGTCGGCTGCAAAGTTGAAAAACTACCAATCAGTCTTCAGATGTCTAAAAGGATATCTAGTTATGCCTTGATGCACTTTTCCCATCCAGCTGATCCTAAATTGGGAGCAGCTTTCTGCTTCAGTATGCTGAGCTGTTTCTAATTAGTTTCTAATCTGCCTTAATTGCACTTAAAAGAGCAAGAACAGTGAAACAGCTGTTAGATTCCCCCTTTTACAATGTAACCAGAACCACCATTTGAAATTGATTTTTTTAGGGGGGCCAGTTTGTCTTTCTAGCACAGTTTCTGGAACACAAGCCACTTGCTTGCCATCATAGATTGTTGCGCTGCTGCGTTACCTAAGCATGATGGCCATAGATGTATGTGGATTTCAGAGATGCAATATACCCAAAAGACCATCACAGACTCAAGCTGTATCTCCCAGGTTGTTTCATGGACTACAATTGTAATAAAAGATACAGTGGCAAAAAAACCCCCCAAAACACCATTAGGTCTGCATTTCTGTACCTGCTCTCCTGGGGTATGCCCCATTGAACTTAAAGGGTATTACAGCTGAGCAGACATTTATGGAATTGCAGTGTGAGAGTTGTTTTAAGGTAGCTTAAAGCATGAAAGCAAAAATCCCCATCAAAAGTCAAGGTGTGCTCAGGCAGTTCATTGAGATGCATGGGACTTGTGCGCATGAATATAGCAGAACGGGTTGATTTTTCTTTTTATAAACTAATTATTTAAAGCAATATTTTCAACGAGCCTTGATATTCTTCCTTTCATCTTCAGTCCATCTTCAGATGCTCCTTGCCAGCATTTTGTGGCTTCGTGAACTTGTCTTCAGCTGCCTCTCCATCCTGCTGGTTTCTTTTACCAGTTCTTTTTTTGGTCCACTCAAAAGCCTGTTGTTGTAGCAGCTTAGCGGGGAGAGAGCAAGCCCTTGAAACTGATCTATCTCTGGCTGCAGTCTCTCAGAATACAGTGATGCTTAAACGCATGCCCACACCTTCCTACCTAACCAAACAGTGAAAACCCAGCAAAGTTTAGATAAATCAGCAAGTCTCTTTCCCTTTCCCTGCCTAGCAGAGCTGCCGCAGTTTCAAAGACTTTATTTTCCCTGCACAAAATGGAGCGAGGCTGCCAAATAATACGCCTGCTAGAGGATGGCAGCTTGGGTCATGCTCAAGGTGTCCCTGAAGTGTTAGGTAGCCACAGAAGATATCCAAAGGGAAAGGGCTTGTCCAAGGGCAGCCTGAAGAATTAGGTTAAAAAGCTTTCCCATTTCCCCTACTGAAACCCTCAAGGTAAAGGAGCAGTAGTTGGATTTAAAAATAAAATAAAAAAATCAGTGAACATGAAGAGATCAAATTCCAAAAAGCCCTGGAAAGTCTTGTGGAATACAAAGGAACAACAAAGGCCCCTCTTCAGACGAGTGCTCTTTGATAGGTCGTCCTTTCTTTTGCTTTCCATGGATGTAAACAGACCAGAGAAGGAATTGATGTAGCAGAAAGAACCAACTTGCATGAATAATCAGAGAGACAGTGTTGTGCAGTGGTTAGAGGGTTTGACTAGGATTGGGCTGGGATGGAGGTCAAATCCCCACACAGTTATGAAATTCAGTGGGTGACCTTGGGCCAGCCACTATCTCTAAACTTCACCTACATCACAAGATAAAATGGGAGAGAGGGAGAAGCATGTGCTCGTAGCAGTCATGACTAGTAGCTAGGGAATCAGGCCACTGAAGAGTAAATGAATACTGTATTCAGGAGGTAGGAAAGAAGCTTTAACAATAGATATTTAGTCTGCCCCCAATGTTATTGGTGGCTTTACATGGGCATTAAAAACATACTGGTTTGGGGTGGCCTTTTTATGGCTTGTTGCAGCTGCTTTAGATGACCAAGCTATTTTATAAAATGCTTTAATATAATACTGGTATGAGTTTGGGTGTTAAACTGGATGCCAGACACCTCTAATCCCTGCAAGTGTTAGAATTTAATCAAGGTTTATAATTCTTGAAATAGCCAGGCTAGCCTCCTGGTGAGGTGTTAGCCTGGGTGATGAGCCATTAAGGGGGAAGAAGGATACTGTGAACTCCTCCATTGTAGGCTAAGGTGCGTAAATAAACCATACATCATAAAGACACCACAGTCTCCGCTGTGCTTCATTTTGCAAAAGGAAACCCAGACCCTGGGTGAGTGCCTGGAACCCCTAGAATTTCATACCACTCAGAGACTGACGCAGCATACAGCAGTAGCAGTGCTGTCTTGGTTTTGTAATCTCAAGTTTTGTTTTTTTAAAAAATAATGTTGTAGTTTATCCAGCCCAGTTGACGAATGAGGGCACACCCACACCACACATTTAAAATTGGGTGATTCTCCTCCCACCCTGCAACTCCTGGGAATGGTAATTTGTTTTTTTTATATATATAAATTTTTTATTGTGTTTCTTTCCATAGGTTCACAGGTTCAATTACAAAACAAGAAACAAGAAACAAATTTTAAAAATAAACAAAAATAGAAAAAAAGAAAAAATTGAATATGTTTCAAATCATCTTTCTATAGGTTACTTTCCAAAGGACCTCCTCACATCCTCCCAACATTGCGTTCATTAAACTAACAATATCAGCAATTTATTACCTTATTTCACCGCTTACTGTACCTTTCACTTATTATGTTACCAATTTCAAAAATTTGTAATTCAATTTTAGTACCTTTATAATAAACATAATATGTTTGTTTCAAATTGTCTCCTTTTTTTTGTCATAACTTACTTTATCATTTACCTAATCAAATTGCAGAAGCATAACATTTCCTAATCGTGCACAATCTTAACATTCAAACAACTTATAGTAATTTTGCAAATAGTCCTTGAATTTTTTCCAGTCCTCCTCGATTGTTTCCTCGCTCAGATCTCGAATTCTGCCAGTCATTTCTGCCAATTCCATGTAGTCCATCATCTGCGTCTGCCAGTCCTCCAGTGTGGGTAAATCTTGTGTCTTCCAATACTTTGCGATGAGAATTCTTGCTGCTGTAGTTGCATACATAAACAAAGTTCTATCCTTTTTTAACACCTTCCGGTCCACCATGCCCAGAAGGAAGGCCTCCGGTTTCTTGGGAAAGGTATATTTAAATACCTTTTTCAATTCATTATATATCATTTCCCAGAAGGCCTTCACTTTCGGGCAGGTCCACCAGAGGTGAAAGAATGTCCCTTCTGCCTCTTTGCATTTCCAACATTTGTTATCAGACAGGTGGTATATCTTAGCTAGCTTGACTGGGGTCATGTACCACCGGTATACCATTTTCATAATGTTCTCTTTCAAGGCACTACATGCCGTAAATTTCATACCGGTGTTCCACAACCTTTCTGGGAATGGTAATTTGTTAAGTGTATCTCTGTGGGGGGAAACTACAGTTCCCAAGATTCTTTGGGGGAAATCGTGTTTTAAAAAGGTGCATGGCATGTAGGCTAAATGTGTGATGTGTATCTGCCCTCAGACTTTATTTTGTGTGTTTTCATGCATTTATATATTTTTTAATTTTGCAATAAGCCACCTTATGTAGGTTATACACTAAAAAAGCATCCTATAAATACTGCCACCACCACAAAAGCAACACTTTTCATTTATTCATTCTTAAAATTTACACCTTAGTCTTCTGGCCATGCATGGGGCCAGAGTATACTTCCCTTCTTCAGTCCTAGGGCAATTGAAAGGTGGAGCCAATAATGGCTGTTTTTTTCTGGCAGAGAAAGGAGGGGATCACACCACCTGTGGCTGCTCCTTCTTTGGTTGATGAAGAGGTTGGGATCAGCACAAGGATCACATTCTGGGCAACCTTCTGTAGTTCTCACGCCAGTGGTGGACAGCGCCAGAGGCAAAAGTGGGCACAGCAATGAATGCAGTTTTTGCCTTTGTAAAGTCAGCTACTTCACACACACACACACACACACACACACACACACACACACACACACACCCCTCTGTATCCTCCACCCACACAAGCCAGAGGCATTATCAGAGTGCAAGGACATGCTCTAGCCACACAAACACATTTGAGTTGTGAAGCAGGACAACAGAGGGGTGTGGCCTGTGGAGAGTGGGTGTGGCTTAGGCTGTGAGGGCTGGGTAAGACTGCATTTGGCACCCCCAGGCCTGAGGTTCCCTTCCTCTGGGCTGATGGAAGGCTGTAGATTGGTCTTCTCCTTTTCATGGTCTTCTCATGAAGACTCTTTCCAATGTCTTCAGGCCTGGCTGCCCCCACAGGGTGGGGGCAGATCTCGGGCAGGGGTTGCTGATATCAGACTATGCAGCAGCATAGAGTATTCCTGTCTGTGAAATGTTGGAAAGCATGTGGTTCTCTCTGTAAAACCTGTTTCTAGAACTGCACCTCCGACTTTGTGGGTTTGTTGGCGCTGCGCAATGCACAATCCAATAAAAATGAGAACGCAGTAACGTTTTTGTCAAAGGAACACTGGAAGCGACCAATCACAAAGGTAGGGAGGGAGACACAAAGTGAAAGGAAATGTGTGGATTCTGTGCTTGCTTGAAGAAATGATAATAAATGCTGGCATGTAGATTAGTGTATGTGGAGGCAAAGAAGGAAAGAAGACATTTAAAATAATGCATTAGGCTAGATCCCAGGGAAAATGGCTTCAAATGTAATTAATTGTATGGTGTTAACCAGATCAGCACAAGTCCTGAATGAGCTGGCAGGGTCATTCAAAGGTCACTGTGGGAATAAAACTGCACAATGAAAGGGGGCTGGGGGGGGAAAACAACATGTGGTTTAAGGCTGTGTTAAGAGAGAAAGGGAGGAATCAGCATGTCATTCTGCTGAGATAGTTCTGTAGTCTGCGCACATTCATAAAAAAAGTGGGAGGCACAATTGCTTGAGGGGACACCATGAACTGATTTCCATATACTAAAGCACATGCCAGAAGGGAAGTGAAAAACAGCAAGCTCTGCTACTGCTCTGGTTGAATAGTTTGCAATGCAAACAAGGGCTACAGGCTGTTATCACACAGGGTTTCTTTTCTTTTCTTTTGGAAGCTGGATATGTTTCATTAACATAAGACATTTGCAAACATTAGGTTGGAGGGAAGATCCTATACTGCCTGCGTCTCTCCAAGTGTTCACAGACTCTGACTGCCATCAGACCCAGCCAGCATGGCCAATGGTCAGGGCTGAGGGGCATGGTAGCCCAAGAACATCTGTAGGTTCAATATCCCTGCCAGATCGTCACAGTAATATGCTACCTGTTATCTTTCTCAACTGCATCCTTAGTTCTCTTATCTGGAACAGCTTTGTTGTTTAGTCGTTTAGTTGTGTCCGGCTCTTCGTGACCCCATGGACCAGAGCACGCCAGGCACTCCTGTCTTCCACTGCCTCCCGCAGCTTGGTCAAACTCATGTTTGGGGATAAGAACTTGTTGAATTAACAATTTGAATTGGAATATAAGAAGGAGTCAGAGAAATATGTTATAGAAAAGAAGGGTTCTAAACTGTATATGTTTTCTTTTTTGTTTTTTCTTTTTGGATTTTTTTTTAAATGGAAAATTCTTAATAAATATCTATTAAAAAAAAACAAACAAACTCATGTTTGTAGCTTCAAGAACACTGTTATGTTATGTTATTTATTTATTTATTTATTCATTCATTCATTCCCCGCCCATCTGGCTGAGTTTCCCCAGCCACTTTGGGTGGTTCCCAATTGAGTGTTAAAAACAATACAGCATTAAACATTAAAAACTTCCCTAAGCAGGGCTGCCTTCAGATGTCTTTTAAAGATAAGATAGCTGCTTATTTCCTTCACATCTGAAAGAGGGCATTCTACAGGGCAGGTGCCACTACCGAGAAGGCCCCCTGTCTGGTTCCCTGCAACCTCACTTCTCACAATGAGGGAACCGCCAGAAGGCCCTCGGAGCTGGACCTCAGTGTCTGGGCTGAACGATGGGGGTGGAGATGCTCCTTCACGTATAAAGGACCGAGGCCGTTTAGGGCTTTAAAGGTCGGCACCAACACTTTGAATTGTGCTCGGAAACATACTGGGAGCCAATGCAGATCTCTCAGGACCGGTGTTATATGGTCCCGGCGGCCACTCCCAGACACCAGTCTAAATGTACAGTTAACCTTGCCATAAATAAATAAATAACCTTGCCATATACAGGTGATGAAGGATAGCTGTTAACTTTTTCTTTTTTCTTTTAAAAACTGGCACAGGTTGAGTGGGGTGGGTCAACAAAACCTGCAACAAAGAACAGCAGTTTAATTTCATGGTTACGGAGCCTGATGTATCCTGGGCTAACAGATTGTCCTCAGTAGCGCGCCAGAATAAGGCTGTTGCTTCTTGGTTTTTATGTTGTTTTAGTGCAATGTGCCCATATCTCACATTCTTGTTATCTTTTTTCTCAAAAATCAAGTAAACCAATATACCCCTTCCCCTACAAAAAAGCCCAACAGAAAAAGCCCCCAAAATCATGTCCAGAAAAGCCACAGGAGAAGCTGTGGAAGGAAGTGAACAAATAGCACACCAAAGCAGAAGAGGCTGCAGAAGATAAATGGGCTGGTTTGGTTCTGAGGCGCCAATGACATTTTAGCTACAAAAAGAATGCATTTATCCAGCACAGATATCAATATCTTTCCTTCAGGTGCAGTAGTACTGGAGAGGGAGTCAGGCAAGGCAATCGGCTGACAGGCGTACCCAGGCTTGGACAAGACGAGAGGGGGAGGAACAGGAGGGAGCTGCTTTCATGCAGCAAGTTCACTTTCTTAACTTGGCTTTTGTAGAGAGGTCCAGACATCCAGGCTGAGGTCTTTGAGCAATGTTAAATCATTGTGTTGGTTAAGATGTTTAGTGACTACGAGTGTAGAGGTGCCTGGAGGTTCTGAAGGCAAGATCCAGAAAGTAATCCCAAGGCTGTGTAATGAAAACTCTTACTGCACCAGGCACTCAGGCTGACAAACCTTTACCTCAGTGACCTGAGGCTGTTAAACATTTATTCCTACACTTTCAAAGTGTTGTAACAGATTTTTGCCACTCAGGAGACATGCAGCTGAAAACCACACACACCACTTTGAAGACTTAGGATACTGGATTCCTATCATAAGAACCACACTTTCGTTTTAGCAGACTACTATTGCCATGAACCTACGCATGTTTTAAAAACACAACTCACAGTGACATTTTCATGACCATTGCCTCCCTCATTTAAATGTCCTACATGTTGTTGAAGGTATAAACTGCTACTAGGCAATCCGGAACAACATTTCATAAATGGCTTATCTGCCAACTGCCCAATGATTTTCAAAACTGAACCAGTTTTCTGTTATGTTTTTCATAGCAATGTTTACCTGTCTGGCAGAGGAAAAATCTTGCACTGAACAGGTATGCAAATCAAGTTCTATTTTTAAATCTGGTTTCTGGATTTAGCTCCCCCTCGCATATGCTTGAACATGCTACTAGACCCAGGACCATTCCATGAAACTCAATCTGCTGAAAAAGGGAAGTAATTCTTCAGACAGCAGATAGTTAAACCATGGAATTCATGATTTATTTACTTATTTATAACATTTATTTATCATAAAGTCCCAGGGCAGGATACCACAATATAATCATAGATTTGGGGAGTGGGAGACCAAGTTAACAGTTTCTGCAATTACCTACCATAAGATGTAGTGATGCCTATCAGCACGGATGGGTTTAAAGGGACTTTAGATAAATTAATGGAGGATAAAGCTAAAAATGGCTACCAGCCATGAAGACTATGCACTACCCTCATTCTCAGATGTGATAAACCTATGACTAATAGCTCTCAGGAATTACAAGTGCTGTTGTGCTGTGTTGTGGGCTTCTCATAGGCCATAGTGGGAGCAGAAAGCTGGACTAGATAGGCTGGTCTTACCTTAAAAAAGGTAAAGGGACCCCTGACCATTAGTTCCAGTCGTGGCTGACTCTGGGGTTGCGGTGCTCATCTCGCTTTATTGGCTGAGGGAGCCGGCATACAGCTTCCAGGTCATGTGGCCAGCATGACTAAGCCGCTTCTGGTGAACCCGAGCAGCGCACGGAAACACTGTTTACCTTCCCGCTGAAGTGGAACCTATTTATCTACTTTATCTCACCTTATGTTATGACAAAATGCTGCTTGCTGAGAGATGTGTTGCTATGTAGTCACTGAAATAGTTCACTTGCTTTCCTCAGCTGATTTCTCTCCCCTGCCCAGCCTTCACCTCTCACTATCTGAACCACCGTGCCTGAATTTTCCAGAAGCTTCCTAAATAGTCCCAGGCCAGCTGCCAATCAGGCTAGAATTGTTCAGCTGAGAACACTTGAAAGAAGTAGGCTCAGAAACAATCAGCTATGATAGGTGGTCACACTGCAACTGTCACTGGCTGCTTCCATTTGTTATCTCTCACCCAGTTTCTTCTTCCTTTCTTTATCAGGGTGGCTTCTAAGTGGCTTTCAAATATAAAATCAATTACAAAATGATGCAAACACGCATAATTAAAATGCACACTAAAAACATTTCATTGAAACATTAAAATAAACACCCACAATTAAAATGTACAAGAAGGAAGGTTCAAACAGTAATTTAAGACAATTAAAGACGAGCTTCATGTCAGGATATTAGGGGAATGGATACCTAAAATTTCCCCCTGTAAAGAGATAACACCAGTGTTTTCTAGCACTGGGTATGCTTTTGACTACATCCAGGTGGTGTGGAATTTGATATCTGGTAAGCAGGCATGGCATATTTTAAAATAAAATATGTATTATAATAATAATGTCTGAAAATTGTCAGTAATCTCCCCCACCCTCCCAACTCCAGTCTGAAGATGGCTGAAAAGGAATTGCATTACTAAATGCTGTTTCAATGTAACCCTTAATTTCTACAGATGGGAAACTTTGTTTATTCAACAATGCATCTTTATAACTTGAGTTTGGCTTTGACAATTGTGAGTGTCCAAAAGCCAGTGCCTGGTTTGGCCTTTTTAAGTATAAACTTAATGTTAAAAGCAGCCCTGCCACAGGGGAAGCATCAAAGCAGCAGTAGCAAAGGCCATAGCCTCTATTTTTAAGGCAGCTTTTATTTCAATAATGCTGATGGCTGAGGTTTAGCTTTCAGTTCCTCTTCCCCCTTGTGATTCAGACGCTTTTAACTTTACCATTTTTAAGGGACTAAATTGAGAGTATTTCATGACTCCGGTTTTGATTGAAAGTCAGAAGTGGTCTATTCATGGGGAAAGATGCTCTGAAATCAGCACTGAGCCGAAACCTCCTACTGTGCTGGGACTACAAAGTGTTGGGCAGAACACTGGCAATGTGAGCGAGAAGCCTTTCATTATCAAAACTGATGGCCAAACATTCCTCTGTGCATATGTGTGCATATGGGAGATGGGCTGGTGTGTGAGCTGTCTGTGAACAGGGACATCTCTAAACACAAGATATACCTATTCACTCCTCTCCTATTTTGAAGTATTCACATTTGAAAGGGTGGGAAATCCTTTAAAAACTGCTTGAAACATTCCTTTGTCTAAAAAACAAAACAAAACAAAAACCCTCACCATTATTATAGTTATTATTTGTCCCGCCTTTCCTCCAAGAAGCTCAAAATGGCATACATGGTTTCTCCCCTCCTTCATTTCAACCTCCCAACAACCCTGAGCAATAGAGGCTGGTCCAAGTTCAACCAGTTAGTGACCTTCAGAGTGGAAGAGCAGGGGATCTGAACCTGAGTCTTCCCAGTCTTAGTTTGATATAAGAATGAGTTCTTCTAGGACCATACTGGCTCTCCTTTATATTCCTAAAGCCCCTTGTCAATTGCCAGAGTGCACAAAGACTAGTTTGTAGCATAAGGACTTCCTCGTGTATTGCAGACCACCTGTCAGAGACTGCTTAAAATGCTTCTAATTTTTTTCCTCATGCACCATAATGTGGGGATCAACTGTAATCTCTTTACCCTCTGGATCATGGTGAGTCCATATGTTAGTAATTAACAATTTCGGCTGACGCTTGATAGAGACTCCATGTACCTTGTGGGAGCAAGCACAATGAGTCCCATGAGCACAACAGGGCTCCCCCTCCCTTTGTTTGTGCAGCCCAGCACTCTCCAGATCAGCTCTGGGGTATTGCGAGAACCCCACCCCACCCCAGAATAGTGTTGGGGGAGGAAAAGAGAAAATGTTCCATTGGGCAAGCAAAAATGCTTGCGCTGCTGGAATGATCAGGTTAGTATGGCATTTCACCCTATGCACACTGACCAGAAAATGTGCTTCTTACCTGGAGAATGTACAAAACACAGTTGAGATAAGCACATTCCTCTGGACCTTTTGGGAATTGTGCATAATGTCTGGAGAATGTACAGAATTCAGTCAATATATGCACAATTCTCAAGGCCTATATTGGGAAATGTGCACAATTCCCTCTTCATTGAAGGAATAATAATAATAATAATAATAATAATAATAATAATTTTCCCCCACCCTGATGCAGGTTTTCCAAAAGCATGACATAAAGGAATTAAAAAGAAATAATAATTCTACAATTAATGGAAGGAATATGTGCACACTTTCCATGAGGTCTGGTTGATGTGCACATTGTCTAGTTGTTGCACACATTAACTGCTCGATAGCTACCTCTATCTATAATCTATCTTATATATAACACATTTTATTATATTTCTTGTCCCCACTCAGCAGGGTCAGAGTGAGGCTAGACTGGAATACACTGAGTCCAGTGCTGAAACTGCAAAATCCAAAGGATAAAAGGGAGCAATAAGGTTTCAGAGGTGAGGGCATTAGGGCAGAGGGTCTAGTGATTACAGCAATGACGTTTTTCTTGTGTTGTCTCTGAAATATACTGAATTTCAGAACTCAGGCAAGGTGAATAAAGAAAAAAGATCATTTATACCCAAGTCTTACCTGCTGAGTCTTCTTAGGAACAAAATACTCCAGGAAAAAAGGCTTTGCAGTGACACTGGGAGAACTGGTGGATGACCACAATGAGCCACTGGACACAAATGGCATACCTCATAGAGTAGCTTCCAGTTCCCCATGGGGAATTTAAAATGGCCACGATGCCCTAGGTTAGGTATAACCTTGTGTTTGCAACAGCATTCAGTGTGTAGCATGTGCATATTTGTTACATTCAAACAGAGGAAGGAATTAGAGGATAGGGGTATCAAATCAGATTGTTTCCTGTTTACCGCTTACCCGTATTATCAAAGCCGGACAGTGAAAATGAAATCCGTAGGTGGTACATGAGGTTGTTTCTAATGGTTGCATTTTCTCAGCGTATCAGCTTATTCATATATGAAAGAGCATGCTATGAGGCGGCGGCAAGGGGGGGGGGAACCCTGTGACCATAAGTTGGTTAGACATGAGGATGACACAAGTAAATTTCATTCCTGTCATGAGATATCTTGATGGGTATATATTGTGCGTTATCATGAATTGCCACAGCTGCAAGGGATTATTTTTCCAAGTAATGATGGCACAACAGAATACTCAAACATGTCTCTAGCTTTTAGCTCAGCTATGAAATTAACCAATGTTATCATTGAAATGTGGCTCCTGCTCATTTTTATACATCTTTTGAAAGGGATTTTGGAACTCTCATTAATCGGCAAACTGAAAGTTTGCTGTCTGAAACACTCCTTTGTACAGGATAGGAACATGAAGATTTCTCAGGGCCCTCTTCCTACTTATGCCTCCTTAAGTACAAAGGTCTGAGTTGCACAATAATGATTTAACTAAATTTTAGTAGAATACAATCTAGTCATTAAAAGAGAGAAAGATTTAATCTTCCAACCTTTGCTTTGGTAACCTTTTTCCTAATATCCAGGCTCCTATTCCTTTCCCCCTTTGTTGTTCTTTAATGTGCTATGTAAGCTGATGTAGAGGAATTGATAAAAACAATGAATTGCTGGCTGTAATAAAAAGGTGACAGCAATGTAGATGTAGATGGTCCTTCCTGTGCTACTTACTTCTGAAGGCACAAACACTTTGCTGATGCTAAAATGGTACAAAAGCCCTGCAGCCCTAAATTTGGCGGCTGAAATGTTTACAGTTCTACATTTGAGCCACCCCTAAGAATTGATTCACACTTGCACACCTATTTTGACATTGGTGTCTTAGCATTAGAAGACTTAAAATGTTGACCCTACAAACAGCAGTGTGGTATGGCCACCACATGGTTGTCCCAGAAGACATTATGATCATTAATATTTATTTCATTTCTATACTGCTTTACATTTTTAAGAATCTCAAAAGCAGTTTACCCCCTACATTAAATTATCAAATGATACAATCCAGAATAAAACATCACAGAAGAAATTCAAGTATAAAGTATACATTCCAAGCAACATAACTAACAGGAAACTAAAATGTTATCTTGAAGATTTTTTAAAAGAAACATTACAAATGAGGTCAGTTACAGAATGCTCCTTTAAAGCAGCAAAGTTGAACAAAAAACCCCAACCCCTTAAATGTGGCACATCTAGCTAGTAATGGGAAAGCTGATGGTTGAAGTACCCCAAGGACATACCCGCTCCTTCAGGGGGCGTGTAGTTCCATCAAGAGCAGGTCATCTCCCAGCCATCCAGTCTCAGGAGCCACCCAATCTTATGCAGCCTACCCTACCCCTCACCATACCTCTCCCTACCCTAAACCTCTATGATTAGGGCCCCCACCTGCTTCCCCCCCAGCTCTTGTCTTCCCAGACTCATCCTACATCCCTTTATTTAACCCCCCCCCATGTTTTATGAAAAACCCAGAGGTCAGAAGCTATTTAAAACAATTCAAAACTTTTTAAACAGGACAATAAAAACAGCAACAGAGTTCCCAACAGAAATCCATAGACAGTCCATTAGTTTGTTCCAGATTTTAGTAGCTGGAGTCACTCAGGACCCCCCCCCCAGGCCAGATGGAAAAGGCTTTCCAAGCAGGGAGTAGGTCAACTCTTCCAGCACTCACAAATTCACCTGCATTTTAGAGTGCATTTCTTACTATATGCATCTTTGTGTGAAATTTTGCCTAATGTGCACAATTTACCAAAGGAATTTCACCAAGTATCATGCAATTTTGTATGCTATTTCAAATAAAAATGCATTTTATACATATTTTTCCTCCAGAATATGTACTCGTAACTTGGCTGGAGAAAAGCATTGCAAAATTCAGACGAGTGCAAATTTCACAGGATTACTGTCCTTTAGTTTGTGTATCATTTCTGAACGGGTGAGTTAGAGAGGTTTGCAAACTGAAATGAATTTCTCCCCCATCCCTATTTTCGACTGCCATGTGAGGTGCTTGAAGGTGTCATGGTACCCATGGATGCCACATTGAAGATGCCAGTACTAGAGTGTAAGTGCTGTTGAACTCAGTGACACTTTTCCCCAAGTCAACATGCTTAGGCTTGCCCTGCAAATGTGTGAATCACCTCCATTGTAAAACACTGCAGTGAAAGTGATGTCAAGCAGCATAAATACAAAAGCATCAATGGGGTATTTGATCTGTGATGGTTGTTTCACCCATGCAAAGTCCTCACTTGGTGTTCCAACATATCAGCTGATGCAACTTGCCCTAATTGAGAATGTTTCTTTACAAGAGAGCCCTCTTGTTCCTATGTGAGGGCTGTTAGCTTCAGCAGCTCGAGTTGTATCAATTTTCGGAGGTTATCAGGGAGAAAGAGGGCATTTCCAAACTTGCTGCAACCCTCACTATAATGATCTCAGACATGGCACTTTCAACTTCTAATTCTCAAAAATCATTTGGAAAGCACTCCATGCTAGTTGAAGGTTAAAGTGAAGCTTCTATTAGTGCACACAGCGGTAATCCAATCTTGAAGTGACAAAGGGATGACTGTGGTGAGGTTTATATCCCAAAGGAAAGGTTGCAGTCTCATTACTAGATCTAGAGGGGGGTAGCTGCTGATATTTCACCAACTCCATCTAGCTGAGTATTCAAAAAAGACACTTAAAACTGTACCACTTATTGGAAAACCTAAGGCAACTCCTTGGTTGAAGGGAAGCATCCGTTCATCTCTGTCTTCCATATTCTATGCTTTATTATTTCTTCATGTTGTTACACAAAGTATTACATTTTGCATATTTAAGTGTTGTCATTCTTTCACCCTCCCAACTTATATCCTACAGTCTCAGGCCAGGCAAATCTATCTTTATTGAAATTCTTAACAATTCTGTGAAGTTGCTATTTACTTGCTCAGTAGGAGTTTGAGCCTAGATGTCCCGTGATCAAAATCCTCTTCTCTGTAACACTGTCTGGAGTTCCATTCTTAGTATCTTTGACAGGCTGAATAATCTGAACGAGTTGATTTACTGATTAAGGGTTCTAGTCAATGTTACTTTTACTCAGGTAAACCTGCTGAAATAAATGGACATAACTAAAATAGGTCTATTAATTTCAGTATGTCTACACCGAGACAACCCTAAATGTTTGAATAGAATTCTGTGACCTCACCATACTGGACCCAACCTGAAGGTTCCTCAGAAGTTGTGTGTTTCTCATACATTTCATAGGATTGTAGAATTGGAAGGGACCCTAAGAATCATCTAGTTCAACCCCCTGCAATGCAGGAATTGAATTAGAAGGAATTCAATCTTGTGGGCATGTTCAAAGGTTTTTGGTTTTTCCCCCAATGCCAGAATCATCTGCCTCCATGATGGCAGGAAGAAATCATGCCACCAGCTGTGGTACTGGTAACCATATAGTATTCTTTCAAACATTACCAGAAGCAGCCTCGAAAAATCAAGGCCACAGTGGTTGTCATGATTCAGATAACATATGAAGCAGCTCTTGTTGTTACATCTTCCAAATATCTTAAAATACTGACGAGGAAATGTTCTGGCTTCTACATACCTTACCAAGATAAGTACCACAGAGACAAAAACAATTTTCATAAAATGATACTTTTGGGGAACCTTTGTGAGAAAAACAAATAGAGCTACTCAAGTGCCTCTCATTAATCTTTGCCAAGGCTTCAGCAATGTCAAACCTGTTAGTGATCATTCAAAAAGCATCGGTGGAAGTGTTTAAATCATATCCGTTGCGAACAGGAATGATCAAGTGAAATATTTCCTGTTTCCATAAGGTCACAAATGTATAATACCTGTTCCAATTGACAAAGAATCTAAAGCTTGCTTAAACATGCACTGTGTGTTTGCAGTACAGATAGTTATTTAGGATCCAGTCTAGGTAAAGTTCAGCACCTTTCAAATGCCTACTACTGATTCTGCTGAGATTCGTAATTAGCAGGGTTTGGTATACATGTTTGTCTAGCTTGTAATGTTTGGCTATATTTCAAATTGAGTATCGTTTCCCCAGTAAATTGCTTTCCAGCTCAAAATGCTCAATAAGATTTTACATAAGCAAGGTCAGAGTTCAGTAGACCCAACACCCAAAGCTAGGTGCTTTGTTGGTGGAGGCACGGGAGGGTCTTTTAAAAATTTGTAGGTTGTTTTTTATATATACATGGTAACTAGCTAACTCCTGATGAAACTTTTAGTGTTTGCTCTGAATTACGGTATGTGACTTGATGAATTCACTGCTTTTACCAAGCCATACTATAACTTGTAATTAATGGGCATGAATAACTTGTGCCCATTACCTTCATTGGTATCCATTAATTGGATACAACTTTATTTGTCCATCTGTTCCAGGTCTAGTTCAATATTGACTACACTGACTGGCAGTAGCTCTCCAGGGTTTTAGGCAGGTTTCTCCCAGCCCTGCCTGGAGCTGCTAAGGATGCTCTGCCATTGAGTTACAGTCCTTGCCCCTTCATGGGAATAACAGCTGCATACTCCTCAACTGTCCTGGTGGGACATCCCATTTTTATTTTTATTTTGCTCAAGAGCACAGCACCCATTTTGGGCACAGCAATCTTGCCTGAAAAAGCATGTCTTTGGGGGCCACAATCTCATATGGGTCACGTGACTCAATCAGGAGCGTTATCAGTGGACTGTAAATAAATTATAATTGAAATTGTCTAAAGGGTAAAAAACAAAAACAAAACAGCTTCTACTGAAGCTCTATACATTCTCAGACAATATTTGGTTTGGATCTAATGACTAGCATGGAAAATTGTTGAACTAGATAAATGCTTTCCAGTCAGTGTCCTGTTAATTTCTCATTAAACATCTGGTATGTGTTATTTTTGTGAGCAAAACAAACAGGTGGTAGACGCATTACAGCACTGGGAAGGACCTGAAGCCAGTTCTCTCACTTTTCTATTCTCCTCTTGCCTAACCCCTTGCAAACCTGGATCCGCTGAGCCCGTGTTATTGGTTACACATATTCATTCTAATCTAAAATATCTTTGCTAGGATTTGAAAGGAAGCTTCAAATGAAATCATCTGAGCCTACTCTGTGTTCTAAACTGAACGGCAGCAAGTCGCTCTAACAGAGGTGTGGCTGTGGTGTAAACAAGAAAGCACCACCTGCAATTGCAGTTCTCTCTGGCACATGCATATGTATCAGTTAATTGAGCTGCACACATGATCCCGTCTGCATATATTTCCTTTGACAATGAACTACCTAATAAATAATAAAATTTACTTGACAAAGACTATTGGCAGTGTTTCGATTGAGTTACTAATAGTAACTGAAATGGTACTGGAGGGTGCCATTTGCAATGAGGAGCTGGAAGGATTTTCAGAGGCCTGCTTCGAGTAGACATACTCTAGTAACACCAGAAACTCTTCTGAGCTTTGCCTAACTCCCAGTTCCAATCCCAAAGGCTCACCAGTCTTCCAGACAGCTTCAGATGTCTGTTAAATGCATGTTAAATACATGTCTTCAAAATATAACCAGAAATTTAAGTCAACATATATAGAAGGAATCTTTCTGTGCCTGTAACTACCTCAAAGATGAGGGTGGGATTCATACTTGATATGAAAAATCAACAGGAAATGACTGAGGAGTCTATGTGAAATCACCCACCCATCTTCTTGACAGGTTGCAGAAAAACCAACTCAAGTGTGTGCCCTGTTAAATATATTGTGCCAATGACAAGTCTGGACAGCCCTATTGGAGCCATGGAGGCCAGAGCTGCCTCAGATGGATGTTCAGATCTCCCTGAAAAATCGTCCTGAGCATTCTTCAAATGTGAGTCAACCTCCAACAAGTCAGGAAGGGAGCCTGAATGACACCAGAGTGTGTGAAACAACAATAGAATCCCTAATCTCTCTGAAGTTTCCAATCCAAGGTATAAACATTTCAGACTGGCATTCAGATGGATAAGAATCCTGGAGGTGAATTCATTTTATGTCTGTTGATTTTATGTCTGTTTATTTGTTGATTTTCTAAAATTATGACTGTTACTTGGTTTTACTTATGTTTTGTAAAAAGACCTGGAATCATGTTTTGATTAAAAGCGGTGTAAAAATGTCTATACCACCATAAATAAATAGGCATGTTTACTCAGATTGCACTGGGGTTCATTGGTCCAGTTCAGATATTTCAGTCTGATAAAACATGGGTTGCAATCCTGGTTTGCAGCCAGAGCTTAGCCACAGTCCCTCAGTTTAGATGTACCATGAAACTATGGTTTTACAAATCCTAGAAGTATTGCATGAAGGCATGTAGGGGAGGGAGGAGATCTGATAAACCATTGTTTTAATCTAATAGCAATATATTATTTGGGGCATGAGAAGAACAGAAATGAAACTAGTGAGTGAAAAGCAAGAATCCATTTGTCAAAAGAGTTTCTTTAGAACTCACAAAGGTTTTAGTTTTTGAAAAGACATAATTTTTTGAGACAGCCATTTTACCCATCATCTTATAGTGTACCCTTTAAAAATGATTCTCTGTTCTGTTCAAGCTCCTGTACTTTAGAATCAGTTCACTCTGCTTAAAACCCATTGTAAAAATGTCACTGTTCATACAGCCCAGTGCTGTAGATGACTTTGTACTATTCTTTGCACTTACATCACCTATATTAATTTCAACTTTCATTAATCACTTCCATCAGTCTAGGCAACATCCACTTTTTTGTTGTGATTTTAGTCCTTTCTCCCAAAATTCCTTGTGAAACAGGGTGCATTAAGAATCTTATCAGATTGTCAGCTTTTATGTTTTTAGGAAGTTTATGAACTCTGTGTGTGAGGAGCTGGAAAACATATGGTCAGAATACAGTAACATCACATTTCTGATATGAACGGAAATTAACAATAGGTGATACCTGCATGAATTGTGTACTTTGTAAAGCATGCTTGCCTAATAAGTACATTATTGTGACGTAGCTTCAGCCATATGGTTGCAACAATTCCATTAATAAGAGTGCTGGTGGTAGCAGGATGGGAAGCTACCCATGCTGTGTAACACAGACATCCTGGCTCTTCAACAAGTACAGATTGTCTTTATAAGCCTCTGTGAAGTTTATGAGTATAGAAGCACTTTGTGCTGATCATAGCTGTGGAGATGAGATGTATTTTGCCCCTACTCTTTCCCTGACAAAAGAAAGAGACAAGGTGAAAGTTTAGACCAGTTGGAAAGGGTACTCACCAACTTTGAGGTTGTTATTTTTATTTGAAAAAGGCAGGTCAGTGTCATCCCAACCTAGTTAGAACAGGGAACACAGATCTGTAGAGTTGGAAGGGACCAGAAGAGTCATCTGGACCAACCCCCTGCCATGGAGGAATCTTTTGCCCAGTGTGGGGTTCAAACCCACAACCCTGAGATTAAGAGTCTCGTGCTCTACTGACTGAGCTATCCCAGGGATGGGGCACCAGTGACGCATAGCTGGACTCCAAGGCCCATCACTGGAGGCATCAAAGCGTCTGAAGACCAGCTGCTGGAAACGACAGGAGGGATGAGGGGTCTTGTATTCAAATCCTACCTATAAGCTTCCCACAGGCATCTGGTTGGCCACTGTGAAAACACAATACTGGACTAGTTGGGTGGCTGGCCTGAATCCAGTAGGCTCTTCTTATTTTTCTGGGTTCTTTTCAGATCTGACCATTGGTCATGCTGGCGTCCAACCACATATGGGTAGCCACAGGCTCTCCATCCTTGAGCTACGAGCTATAGATACAAGGAGGCAGGTTTTTACTTGCTTATATCTGGCTGGAGCATCACAACGGTTAGCGTGTGTACAGTTCCCTAATCTTTTGTGCTCTGTGAGCACATCCCTTTTTTTAAAAAGCCAAGATTCTGCCAATTAGCTGTTCAAGAGCGGGTGATGGGGACTGAATTCAGTCCCCTCCTTCCCTTTCAAACATCTGATCGGCAGGATTTCTTCTTCTTCTTTTAGAGCTATATTCTAGCTGCTCTGCAAACACTCTAGTGGATCATCAGAGTCTGTATATGTAAACTGATGTCTTCATATAGATCATAAGCAGATGAAGGTGTTGCTGTTTGTAAAGAGATAGGAGCTTTGGGGTCCCTTGCTCTAGAGTTTGAGTCATTTTAAAGCTTTAATCCTCAAAAATCAATGGGGTTTTTCCTAGTGCAGGTGTTTTTGAAGATGAGCATGTAAATCTCAACAACATGAAAACAAAATGTCAAGAACTACTGACAATATAAAAGGCTCTGCGATTCGTCTTATCCTTTGGGTATATTTGTATGACAAAAGATGATGGAAGATAGTTGTCTGCTGGGGGAGGAGAATTGTTAACTCGAGAAACAAAATGATTAAAAGAAAATGTAGACATTACAGGTGTCTGGTAGCAGTAATAATAATGATAATAATAATGCCATCTACTAATAATTTCTCCATTCCTTTGAAAATGAAATGTTCACTTTAATTGGAATATGTTGTCTTTCACCTTCAGATTTAAAGAACAAATATTTTCCCAGATAAATGTTCCCAAGTGGTCAGAACTGGAAAGCGTATCACATTCCAGATACAAAGCTCTATTTGCATTATTGTTATCCTTTTCTAAGGAGACATTAGTGTTCCTGCTTTTCCTTTGCTAGACAGGACCTACCAGTTTGGTATGCTCAATTATCTGTTCTTAACAGCAACACATTATTTTAATATAAAGTTTTCACTGCCGTCAGCAAATATTGTGTATTTTGTTTAAATTGACATGTCACATCTTATTATGAATTATAAAAAGAAATGGCGGAGCCTCTCTGGGTTAGACCGAATCATTTACTGCGGTTTGGCTCACTCATGCAGCATATTTTCTGCCAGCAAGCCCCAACAAGCCAATGAGAAAATAGTCACACACAAAAATAAATAAAAAAGAACTGAAATGTTGAAATATGAGCTAGTGAGAAATTGTTTACTTATTTTATGGAATTAAAAGCAGAAACTCCAGAATGTTCACCTCCTCCTGTTTATAGAAAGCATAAATATTTCTCATATAAGACATCTAATAACTAAGATAAACCAGCTTTTAGGTTTTCCGGCCCTCCAGACAAATGGGCCTTCGACACTGAATGCCACTTTATATGTGTTAGCCAAAATTGGATGTCAGGATTTGTGTTTAAAAACAATAACATCTGAGAATAAAGTGGCAATATTTAAAGGTCCTCATTGATTGTAGTTTATTATGCAATTATCTTAATGCTGAGCTGAAGGGGAAATGGGAGTCACACATCACAATCTCACCCTGAGATCAAGACGGTGGGACTAGACAATAAACAAAAACAAAACCCAACAACCCCCTGCTATTGTATCTGCTTTAGTTAACTGATTATGCAATTGAATCAACTATTAAATGCAACACACTACAAGAAAAGCAAAGGAGATTTAAGGCTTGAAAATCTTTAGTCATAAAGCATAAACGGATGGAACACCTTTCCCTTCTCTGTTAATCTGTGCATAAAATGGCAGGGAGGACAGACAGACATTTCCCCCCTCTGTGAAAAGTGAAAGTGACACGTGAAAGTGACAGAATGTTGCTGAATTATTAATTTATCTGTTACTCTAATAAGGAGGATTTTCCTGCTGAATTTGAGATCTGAGGATGGTCTCTTGAAAATTAAGTTTCCGTGATTTATGAACCAGAGAAAGTGATTACTCATAAATTTCCCAAATAAGAGATTTCCTATGTAAGTCTTGTTCAGTTGGCAGAGTGTTTCAGAAAGACAGAGGGCTCAAGAAAAAGAAGAAGAAGAAAATCACTAGTGGGTGGGGGAGTACACTCAGAAATATTTATTTTTATGTAAACCAGAGGTTTACTTTTTTTTAATCTACTGGGATCAGATTATATTTAATTTGAAAAGATCAGGCAATAAATAGAAATGCTTGAAGAAGAAAAACCATAACCACACTGACATAATGAAAGAAATGGCTTGGTTGAGAGAATCCAGTAGTTATTTGATGAGCAAGGCAGGAGAGGACAGAGGGAAAAGGAAGCAATAATTTTTCTCCAGCCCCCAACCCAGTGAACGTGGTTGTGCAACCTTCACCCCTATAATGTTGCCTGAAATTGAACCTTTCAGTCTTCTGCCATAGACCCGGAATCATCGTGGATAGCTCATCTGGTCAGCGCGTGGTTCCGATAATGTCAAGGTTGCAGGATTGATCCCTGTATGGGACAGCTGCGTACTCCTGCATTGTAGGGGAGTGAACTACATAATCCTCAGGGTCCCTTCCAACTCTATGATTCTATGATCCACATTTATGTAGAAGGAACAATCTAGAGATTTAAATCAACTGAGTCTGTACAACTGATTCAATAACTGGGTAATTTCTTACATTTATCTCATTGAGAGCCAGTGTGGTGTAGTGGTTAAGAGCGGTGGACTCGTAATCTGGTGAACCGGGTTCGCATCTCTGCTCCTCCACCTGCAGCTTCTGGGTGACCTTGGGCCAATCACACTTCTCTGAAGTCTCTCAGCCTCACTCACCTCACAGGGTGTTTGTTGTGGGGAAGGAAGAGAAAGGAGAATGTTAGCCACTTTGAGTTTCCTTCGGGTAGTGATAAAGCGGGCTATCAAATCCAAACTCTTCTCTTCTAATTCATGGATATTTTACAATTTTTAACAGCAGGGCTTGCCACCAATGAAGTAGTACTAAGAGTAGACCCACGGAAATTCATTGTGTCTGTTACTTCTTAGGAGACTGCAACCCGTTGTCTTTGGGGGTGTGTGCTCACATTCCTACCATATATCCATCAGGCAGGGAGCCTCTAACTTCAGACTTTCACCAACATAAAGGTGGCATGCCATTATTAGAGTCACGACACAACTTAACTGGGATCAGATGCTGCCTGTGGACTACTTTTAACATGCACTCTCTAATTCTGTCCAATGTACCTTTTCCACCTTATGGTACATTCACACAGACATTTAGCTCCTGCAAATACGTGATGACCTACATTCCAATGTAATTTCCATGGCTTGTATCTTTTTTTATTTTAATTTTTTATTTTATTTTATGTGCTGACAGACAAACATAGCACACAGACATACATTATATGACAAAAAGAAAAAAGAAAAGGAACAAAAAAAGAATAACAATATTAACAAAAATAACCATAGCAAAAACAAAAACATACCTCAAAAATACTCTCATGGGCAATATATTTTTAACCAAATTTCAAATCCATTTTCTTTGTTGACTTCCCTCATCCTCTACGCGGGTCTAATATCAGCCATAGTGATCTGCTTCCCTTTATCTTCTTTTTAACTCTCTTTATATTTCTTTTTGGTTATTTTTTTCTAACCATAAATCAGTTTGCAAAAGTTAATTAAAACAAGTCCAAGTAGTAATACGCGGGCATTGCTTTTTCTGGTAATCACTGTATTTCTTCCAGTTTTTTTGAAACTTTTGTTTACTGTGACCTCTGATCACATCTGTCAGTCTTGCCAGTTCAACATAACTAATTTCTCTTGCCATTCTTGTTTTGTTGGAATTATTTCTTTTTTCCATTTTTTTGCAATAGGGTTCTAGCTGCCGCCACAGCATACAAGAATAATTTCTTATCTTCTCTGGCTATATCCATATCAATTATTCCCAACAAAAAGTCTTCTGTTTTTCCTCAAAATTTCTCATATATATATATATATATATATATATATATATATATATATATATATATGCAGGTTTTGGTGTCTTCGGGTGTCTTCCCGTGTAAGAGTTGGGGTGTCTAGGCGACGTTTCGACGAGGTCTCACTCGTCATCTTCAGGCTGGTGCTTTCGGCTTCTTGTTACTGGAACAGAGCAGGATCTCAGTGTTTGAGTTTCTATAAATACTGTTGAGGGGGTGTGGTGTATAGCCTCCAACGTTCTGGGCAGAGAGGAAGTTCCCAGGTTAGTGTGGTTCCTCTCTGCCCAGAACGTTGGAGGCTATACACCACACCCCCTCAACAGTATTTATAGAAACTCAAACACTGAGATCCTGCTCTGTTCCAGTAACAAGAAGCCGAAAGCACCAGCCTGAAGATGACGAGTGAGACCTCGTCGAAACGTCGCCTAGACACCCCAACTCTTACACGGGAAGACACCCGAAGACACCAAAACCTGCATTCCTGTACCCGTGAAAATCTACGAAAGCATATATATATATATATATATATATATATATATATTCATCTCTTCAAAAACCAAATCCCAGAAGCCCTTAATTTTTTCACATTGCCACCACATGTGTAGAAGTGTGCCCCCTAGTCCATTGCACCTCCAACATAAATTTGATTTAGTATTGTACATTTTTCAAATTTTAGTAGGTGTTAAGTATGACCTGAAAAACATCTTTATCATATTTTCTTTTATTGCTTTGCTTTCCAATTTTCCCTCCAAAGCTTTTCCAATTGTGTTATTTGAATGTTTCTACCCAGCTCAATAGGCCATTTAATCATTATTTCCTTGATTTGTTCATCCTTACATTCTAATAATAATCCATACATTTTAGAAATTACCTTTACTTTACTTTGTAATACATTTTTGTCTAATAGTGAGACTTCTGTTGCAAATCCTTTGTTTGTTTTTTTATCTTCATTAAATTATCATATAACTGGTGGTATTGGAGACACCCTGTCAGGTGGTGCTTTATTTCTCTGTAATTCTTTAATTTTAATTTATTATCCTTTTCCTCTAGCAAATCCCTGTATGTGGCCGAGTTATTTCCATATTTCTCTTTTCTCTTTTTAATCGTTATAGCTTCCATGGTTTGTATCTTGAAGGGTGATGCATGTGCACACACAATGGATGAAACTCCTGGTTGTCAATAGTGCCATTTCTTTTTTTTCCATTGCTTTAAACATTTATATTCCACCTCTCTCTCTCTCTCTCTCTCTCTCTCTCTCTCTCTCTCTCACACACACACACACACACACACACACACACACCACCTACAATGCAAAGATTAAAACCAGTCATATGATACTATTAAACAATAGTATCAACCAGGGGGAAAACTAGCAGCAGTACAAATATAACTGTCATATGGGATAAAAAGGACATCATGTGCCCTGGGATTCCTCCCTCCCTTATTCTAACTGGAGTATACTACTGATCCACTGCCACAAGCTGGTCCTGAAAGTTACAGAGCAAAGACATAATTCAGTTATGCATATGAAGGACTGCAGTTAAGTCAACTCTTTCCCCATGTACACCTGAGGTACATGGGGTTTATGTGGGAGGTGAACAGACTACATATTCTTCAGTAAGTTTAAAACCTTTACTTACTAAAACCAAAGGTCTGATTAATGTATTGTTCCATGCAGCAGCAAGGAGAGCACAGGTACCTGTAGATTACTATTGAATGCAAAATACATAATATGGTTTCAAACATGCAGTCTGAACTTGGATTAAGTTCAGACATGTCCGTCCTGGTCGGTTATATAGCTGGGAGGGAGAGGAAAGGAAGAGAAGAGAAGCAGCTTCACTTCCTCCCTCACGGAGGTAAGTGGATGTGATCTCGCTGAGTCTAGGAACAGACCTCTTTGGTCTTAACCCCTTCATGCACTAACTGGCACTTTATACCTCATTACGTTTGACTGTGATTTTCCATAGTTTGGCCCTTATCTCTTTAAAAATCATGACACTTTTATCAGCAAATCAATATCATTTCCATTTTAACAAACTTTCAGGACTGAGAGAGTGACTACTTTCAAACAGATCTCCATTATTCCCTTACATATCCTAGCAAATCCTATACATATCTACTCAGAAGTAAGAACAATAAGTTCAGTGGGATTTGCTTCCAGGTAAGTGTGCAGAGGATTGCAGCCTAAATGGTTCTCATTCTGGAAGCTACTGACATGAGTGTTAGATTCTTAGCCTTTCTGACAGCGAACTGTCTCTTGCTGTATTTGCACAGTTCAGTTATTTATGCTAGGCCTCTGGGATGTGGTGATCTAGGGATCTTAATAGGTAAATAAATAAATAAGCATTGAGTTGACAAGATGTCACTGTAAGATACTTCATTCATATGCAAGGATACGCAGAGATGTGGTCAGGGCAAACAAAGTTTGGCTTCTTAAAAGCAACAACAACCCTGGAACATGAAGAAGTGCAGAGTTCAGCTTACCATAATCTTCTTATGGTTGCCAGGCCAAATCCAGTCTGCAGGGAGACTGAACAATGAGTGAGAGCTCAGTTGGAGTAGCATCATATTCTGGTATACTAAATTACTAGAAACCACCGTGTCATGGTGTGGACTTCTAAACACAGCACGTAAGAATATGGTAAAGGTATATGCTTGCAATTTTTTTTACCATGTTCTTACCTGCTGTATTACAAATGCCACGCAACCTCTTTAACATTTATAATGTTGGGATTGTTTAAGCTTCCATGGCTTCATTCCAACTGTTTATGAATTAGTTCATGGAACTTGTGCTGATTCACTAGTCCTTATGCCATTCATTTATGTCTCAAAATCAGTCTCATCCTGCTAATTTTCTTCTCGGTCTTTTTGCTCTCCAAATAGGTCTGGAAAATGGTGATGACAAGCCCCTAGTACCACTTTGACCTTCCACTTGGTGGAGTCCATACATCTGAGTGACCTTTCCATTTCATCTCTTTTCTCCTATGGTCCATGCTGCAATTAAGTTCTTCTTGTCTCTCTCTGTATCATTCAAGAGACATTGATTAAAAGGTGAATAAATTACGTTGCTTTTTGAAACAGTATTATCCTGCGATCTATGTAAATACCTTGACATGAGCAGGGGAAAAAATGTTTTCTTTGTGGGCTTGAGGCTTGATGTGATTTCTTCCATGCACTAATTAAAATGGGGAAAAAGAGTATTTCTAAAACATCAACATATGATGGAAAAAAATTCTTCAACTTGAAAGATTTGCTATGTTTGTTCATTATGAATGGGCCACTCTTGTTTTCTTTCAGGATATTCTGGAGCAGATGTCCCCAAGCTGGTACCTTCCACATGCTTTGGACTACAACTTGCATCATCCTTTCCACTGGCTGTGCCAGCTAGGGCTTATGGGAGTTGTAGTCCCAAATATCTGGAAGGCATCAGGTTGAGTATCTCAAACACCAATTACTGTTCACTGGCTTTGTTTCTAGAAATAAAATATGTCCACCCTCCTTAAAAATAATAAATCAGGAGGCTAATATGATGATGAAAGGTGAGGCCTGATAATAGGTAAGCAATCCTACAGTCCTTTGAAAGGTAGCCCAAGATGTCTGAGGAGGGAGTGAATGAATAAGTAAAACGCACATTCATTGAATCCAAAGAAAACTTATTATTTCATAGGAATCTCCTAGGCGGAGCAAGCGAAACCCATCATAGTCCTCATTGGCAAGGTTTCAGAGGGTTGCTGCTAAGGATGGGGGATAAATTCATTTTGGTGTGAATTTTAATGAGATCCTTCCTATTTTAAACTTTTTGAAATAGTAAGTTATCCGAAACACAGCTATCCTTCAAAATTTGTACTTCTCTGAATTTGATAGTTCTTTACTTAAGCAAACAAGGGACCTGTTGAGATGCTTTAGGACACGGGTAGCCAACATGGTGCTCTCCAGCTGCTGTGGACTACAGCTCCCATCTGTCCGAGGGAGCATGGGCAATGGTCAGGAATTATGAGAGTTGTGGTCCACAACATCTGGAGGGCATCATATTTGCTACCCCCTCCCAGGAGACCTGATGAACTGGCCCTGGTCAAATAAATATGGCCTTGGTCTTTTCTCCCTGTGATTGATATTTGCCATATTCCTTCACATATCTAGTTATCCTCATGGGTTTCTATTGCAATACAATGTGAATTTTTAAAACTGAAAATAAATTCACCTACCCCACCTTAAAAAAACCAGCTGCTGTAGTTTTCTTCCCCATTATATAGCAGCATACTGAGCTTTAAAAGTAGCAAAGTGATATAACTGATGAGCTGTGCAGCCCTATTTTTCATGGTGTTATATTTACCATGAGACTTATTTATCATTGTTTTGGTACCGCATAGAATATCAACCATAATACTGGATATAATGGTAGCACTGAGAAATGAGCTTATTCCTCCAATGTGCAAAGCCCAAGCAGAGTGCTGATTCCAATGGGCTGCAAAAATCGTACGGCAAAACTCCTTCAAACATTTCATAGAGCACTTGTAGTCCCCATTGCCCCAGTATATTTTCAGCACTGAATGCTGATCTTCCTGGAGCAAGAAGCAGTAATCATGGGGCTGAAAGTGTCCTCCATCATTTCACGAATCATGTGCAAGTGAAATTATGAATATAGTGTCTTAAGCAGATAATTCCAGTACTTAACAAAAGATGGTATGATTCATTTCCATATGCATCAGAACGATCCCAGCTGATGCTGCAGTTACTGTAAGATTGTATGTTAACTGTCCCCTGGAAAGCAGAAATCAAGATATATTTCCTTTTTATTTTTATTTTTTCCCCAGAAAAAAAAAATCCAATATGTGTACAAAACATATCTGCTCTTGTAGCACTTGACTAAAGTGAGGTTGAGTGTTTCAATTGGCAAGGATGAACTTTGAAGGATGAGCTCTCTGTCCAAACAACATTATTTAAGGCACCAATATTTCCTTTCAACATTTTCCAATGACACTGGCTAGTGAACTCTGCCATCTCCCTTCCCTGCAGGTTTTGTGTATAGGCCAGTAATTTAAACTTGATATAATTAGTATGTAGCATCAGTTCCTGGTCATCTCAGGACTAGGAGTCAGCTTTCCTGGTTTGCTCATCTGGGTCCAGAATTACAATATAGTACTTATATTAGTATGAACTAGAATAATACAAACAGGATCTTGCAAGGCAGAGACATTCACAGAACTTACAAAAACTGCATCAGCAGGTGTGGGGGTTTTTTTGCAACTTTTTTCTTTTGCAGAGCAGCAATAAGCCTTGCTGTTGTTTATGTTCTACATTGTTTTATTCTCATAATGTAACTACATGTAGTTTAAAAGTTCAGGCTACAAAACCATTTTTTCCAAGCTGGCTTTCTGGAACACACTCGCATTGCCAGGAACCACACCCAGTGGTGGAGTTTCATGCTCTGGCAGGCGGGGGCGGGGCTGGCGCATGTTCTGGGGCGTCCTGGGGGTGGGGCATGCCGCCTGCAGGGGCATAGCACCCAGCGTGGGTGGGGGCAGCCACGATGGCACCCTACCAGGATCACACTGCCGGAGCACTACCCCCGCACTCCTCTTCCTGTGCCAGTGACCACACACACACCACCACATTATCTTCCTTCCTCTTTTCAGCTATAGGAACATACACTGCCCCAGAGTATGGTGGCTTCTTCCTGGCTGACCTAGTGTAGCATTTTCTGAACATCTAGCTCCATTGATGCATCTCACTTATACAGATGGTACAAGCTCACTTTGGGTGTTCAAACTGGAGTGAGGATGAGTACACTAGCTTCACCCTCAGTGCCAACCCAATCACTCCCCCATGAGTCAGAGGGATAATTTCTGAAGCTCTGATCTTGCATTGTTCATGGTGGACTCCTTGTACAATCTAGAACCTTGATCTTCCAGTGTTCTACAATACACAGGGACCCTACAGAAGTAAAGCAGCTACTCTGCTGCAGACCTTTGCCTCCAACTTAGGGAGGGTGACTGCACAAGGATGGCAACAGGGCATGGGAGTGGGGTAGGACGTGTCCACTCTGTGCTTCATGTGATTCTAATTGTGTGAAGGATCAGAGCACCCAAACTGGGCTGCATATTTCACGTGGATCCATTCAAGATGCTTCATCAGGAATTGGTGCTGAAATTTGAGAAATTTTAAGGAAATCCATGAGGATTTTCAGTTAACAAGACTAGTAAAATCATTTATGCTTCATTTCATGTTCATTCCTACTGTTAATTAGCAAAAGCATAATCTGTTTCACTCTCTTTCTCACAAATTTTCGTATTATTGGTCGGGTATCACTGTTGTTTACCTTGCTGCACCTCAGAACTACCTCTTTCTTTCTTTCTTTGTGTGGTTGCCATTGTGTTTGCTGCTGTATCAGAGGGAGGCAAGAATACCTGCTGCTCACATTCAGATAAAGCACAAATTATAACTGGGGGGAAATTAAGCGGGAGTCATAGTTTGTTTATTTAAGTTTGTATAATCCACACTTCAGTTTTAAGAGAAGCACCCAGGGTGGGTAACTTCAGAATACAAATGATTTATGCCAAAGGAAGTGAAAACAAATATAATAAAAGCAGCAGGATAAATGAGTGGCATTAAACACACACACACACACACACACACACACACACACTTTTCTAATGCTATAAAAGCTTTGGGTACCCTTTGATCAGGGGCCAAGTTCTTTGGATAGGAATCAATTCTTTATTCACACTACACCATGCAATAAATCTGAACTTTTTTCATGCTGTGTTGTCTTCTATTGGCCGGAAGAATCAATGTCTCTATTTCGCCTTCCCTTCTAGAGTAACAATGCCCTAAAATCTAATAAAGGCCAGTGCTTGAGAAACATAATTCAGAATAAATTAAAAGTCACTTGGACACCATCACAGATAACCAAGAGAAATATTTGAGTGGTTTAAAAAACAACAACCACATAAATGTAAAAGAGAGAGTGCCATCCAAATCATCCTGTGCTAGATGTTTGATATGCAGGGTGCCACCACTGAGAAAGCCCTTTCTCTGGATATCATTCACCTCACCTCAGAAAGCAGAGACATATAGAGAAGGTATTGATGCTTATCTCACATATGTCTGTGTCATATGGGGATGGGGGAATGGTCGTTCTGGTATATTGGTTCCAAGCCATAAAGGTTTGATGGCACTATACCATGAGCAGACTCCGTTTAACCTTCATATTTCCATAGTACCTCAATATGACTGGCAAGGCAATCTATAACAAAAGCCAAACTACCTGTTACACACAAGACACATAACTGCTCATCTCAGTCTTTCGTTTTTATTTAAATACATCTGGAATGGAGGCTCTGAATGCAATTACAGCAGTGGTGAGGAGTGCGTGTGTTTAATTCTGTCTACATGCCCACCTTTAATTCTGCAAGAAAAATACCGCTGCCTGTTGGTCCCCCCAGCCTCATGAAAACAACACCAGCTTTAGGCAGACAATTTACATCAGGAATACATCAATTTACATCAGATACTGCCTCAAACTATGTTGAGGTTAAAATTAATGCAATCATGGATTTCCTACATATGTCTTCTCTGGTCTTAAACTGACCTCTTATTATTACTACTGAATTCCTATAAACTATGAAAATGATAGTAAATAATCACAAAACCTCTTAAATGGTTACTTTCCCCACAACTGAGCCTGACTGAATGTTTTCAAATGAATGTTTTCAGATGTAGCCACTGTTTTTCACAACGCAGCCTAGCTGAATGTTAACGGACTTAATATTCTTAGGAGAAACATGCTCTTGAGTTTGGAATTAATGGTCTTGGTGGAGGGGGAAGGTTATTTAAGATGGTAATTTGTATTACTGCACTTGCTTTATAAATGTGATGCTAAGCCAGAGCTGCTTCATTTGCCCTCCTCAACTCATTCTACTGGCCCCCCCAGAGTTCTGACCCCGGAGGTCCTGCCTTGATGGCCCCACTGTTATCTGTTCCCATATGTCCCTATCCCAGCCCAAATTCATCCTAAAAGGCAGTGGTTCTGCTGAAGTCCAATTTTCTATCCCAACTTCCTATATCTGCATTTTTAAAATTAAGAGTCCTGATTATGTATTGTCATGTTTGTTGTGATGGGACAAACTAGATACATACGGTATATATATATTCTTTAAATGATATATACCATTACAATGGTCTGCCTATCACACAAACTTATTTTAAGGGCACTGGAAAATACACTCTAGTCTCAATCTGCTAGGAACTGTCTTTTGTGCACACTGGGTTGAAACGAATACAGCTGTGGATTGTGCCCTCTACAGCCGGATTTTGTAAACTCTTCAAGTGGCCTTATAGAACACTTTTAAGAGCGAACTTCAGAGATCATTATGTAACTGAATACAAGAACCAATAATGTCAGCATGCCATAACAACAAGTCACCGTGGTTCGATTTCAAATACTGCTGTGCATTTAATAGCTTCCTGCATGCTTTGTGCTCTTGTCCCAGCAATGCGAGTCTACATGGGGGCACAACTTAGCAGATTAGCATTGAGAGGTCACACATTCAATAAGAATATGCATATCCCTCTTGACTCTCAAATAGATTTTTTAATATTTCTCTGGAAAGTATACAGTTGTTCTTTTGAAACACACAGAGGTAGGGTGTGTGTGTGTGTGTGTGTGTGTGTGTGTGTGTGTGTATTCCAGAGGGTCCAATTCTTCAGCTTTGTTCATTTCTCCTTTGTGTCTTTCCTGACAATCCCATTTCACACAGGAATCTCAGAACCATTTTTGATTAGAAATTTCTTAAGTGAGACTGGGGGGATCTAAAATTTAGGAGATGGGAATGGCGATTGTACTTAGTAGAGAGTAGATGCACTTTAAATGTTGTTAATTATCCACAGGGTGCAGTGGTAGAAAGCTCGACTGAACAGAATGGGACTTACTTCCAGGTAAACATGCAAAGGATCGAATGTGCTGTGGATGCAAAAGCAACTTGCAGTATCTGTTAAGACAAAGATGCAGAGCAATTAAGGGCTACGGCTGTCAGAAATCAGATCTATTCTCTAGCATCATATAAATCAGTCTGTCTCTCAACGTAAGTTTCCTCTAAGTGGGGAAAGAAAAAGACATTGAGTTAAGCTTTAATAGTGTTTGTTATCCAATACCCCATACCCAATATCCCCATGTTTCCACTAACAGGGAAACATATGCTATACAATGCAGAGATGTAAATAAATCCCCAATTTCTTATTAAACTCTAAATAGCATTTGCCTTCACATACTGAAAAATAATCATCAGAAACGATCCTTGTCTGGCATGGAGCAGCCATTGGCTGGGATCCAGTACACATGCTGGAGTCCCACTGATTTCAGTGAGGCTTCAGAGTGCACCTCAGTGAACTGGAGACCTGCCACTGTGGTGAATATCTGTTACACATGTTCCTCAAGTCGCAACCTATACTGTACATGGATGGAAAATTCTGAAGGGAACAATAAGGCCAAGTATCCCCTACATTTCAATTTTATGACCATAGTCTTAAAATATTTGGGAATACGAAAGATCTCCAGCTTATTTTTGCATCTTCAAGCGCTTTACACAAACACGAACTGCAAACAATACCCAAACTGGTCTTATGACTAATTAGGTCCACGGGAGAAATCAAATCACAGCAGACAAGAAGCTTCTATTTCCTGGACTTGCAACACGCATGTTCATCTGTATTACACTTCCTGGATTATTTTACCTTCTTTTAGCCATGCAAAAGCTATAGTGTTTCAAAGCTGCAGATTAGTGATGGTGGCAGCTTATTCCTTTTGGTTATCTACAGCACCATCTTAGTGTCTCGAGGCATAAAAGAATATTATCTGTGTGACAGTTATGGCCAGAGCCATCTATACTGCTCGTGCTATCAGCACTCAAAAGAAGAAGAAGAAGAAGAAGAAGAAGAAGAAGAAGAAGAAGAAGAAGAAGAAGAAGAAGAAGCTCCAAAAGAGAAATCATTCAGTTTAAGACTCAACCCCCTCCCCCCGGGTTGTTTCATTAAAAGCTTAAAATCGTGGAAGTGCTGTGCGTTACGACGAAGGTTATATGAAAATTTCTGTAAATCTATGATGTGGAAAGTATGTATGTGGTTGGAGCGGGGGGGGGGGAGGGAAGGAGGTTGGTTGCTAATCTTTTGTAAAGGCGGTTGACCATAAGCAAGACAGCCTATAAATTGGCTTTCCTTCTTTACTTAATTTTCATCACAAATAATGTGCCACTCTGATTGCATGAAATCATCAGGAGTGTCTTCAATTACTGTGTGCAGCCTCTGATCAAAATGACTTCCTTTATTCTGAGTCAGGGGAGGGGGTAGAGGGGGAAAGAATGATGTGGTGCGAGGGGGGAGGGAAGGGGGGGCAAGGGAGAATGCGCAGCTAGTTATGTATTACAAATGTCAGGTTGCTGAGGAAGTGTATATATTCATATTTAATAATTTCTAAGCTGGAGTTGTGATTGTAATAATGGCTCATTCATATCTGCATTTCATTTAAATGCACTGTTTTGACTCGCTGAACATTTGTCAAAGATATTATAGCTAAACTTTTTCACATGACCACTGAGGTAATGACAAGCATTACATTACCAGTAAAACTGCACGACTTGCTGATACTTCCATTTTCCTTAGCAGCTTATGAAATAATCAAAATGTGTGCATGAAATGGCGGCCTGCTCTGAATTTATTTTAATACAGCCAGGCTTATAGGGAGAAATGAAGAAGAGCATAGGACCTCAGACACGAGAGACAATGACTTCACACAAAGCTGAATTTTACTAGCAGGAAAGATGGATATATGGGTATTAGACTTTTCATAGCTATAGGAAGGATAATCTTTCAATCAGATTAATGAGAAAATATATTGCATGGGCCCTACAGCACTTTTTGCTTTCCAGGCTAATACGTGATTTAAATCCCCAAAGTACATTTTCGGCATTACAATATCCTTTGATAATAATGTCGCTTGCACAAAGACAGATAAAAATAAAACAGTCCCCCCTGATTTCCCATTTTAGATTTGAAGTATATTTTCGGTCCTTGTCTCACAACCAAGTGAATTCTATTGAGAAGAGTCACATTTAATAAGACAAAGAGAATTTTCTAATTATGCTACCTGTCAAGATTGGAATCTATGGGATTGCAACTGCAATTGAAGAAACAGATGAGGCAATTGCATATAGTCCAGTTTACTTTGGTGTATGATTACTATTTGCACTTAGATATTGCTTAATGTAAATCAAGCAAACACACAGACGTGTGCTTTGAGGTAAACATCGAGAGGCAGGTTTCAAAATGGATTCTACAAACCCACATTTCAATTTTTTAGTAACCAATTTTCCTAGGTTCCCTAAGTTACCTATAGAAAAACAACAACTGTGGAAACATGTGAAAACGAAGGGGAAAAAACCTCTGAAATGATGTAGCCAACTACCTTAGTATATGGTGCAAATACAAAGTCATATAATTAAGACTAGGAATACTAATAAAGGTATATGCCTATGATTATATGAAATAAAAGATTTGTCTGTCTCTTTGGAAGAAAACAATAAGTATAATTACAACACAAAACCCACTAAAAATAGTGCAGTAATGCAGTGGGAATATTTGTATGTATTATGCTTGTTATTATTCAAATGCTTATGGATATATAAGTGTGTCACTGAAAGTTATAACATGGGGATTTCTGAGGATCTGTTCACTGTTTAGGGCTCTTCAGACATTACTCTTAGCCAAAGCATGGCAGATCTGAGAGAGTGGGAAAGCCCTCATGTTGCTATTTTTATACTAGAGGTTCATACAAATCCACAGTCTATCACTAACAATTGCATATATGCATACAAAACATTGCCAGCCATATTAATCTATTGAGGGAGGATTCCAAAAGCTACAGTAGAACAATACTTTTATTAGGGCCAACTAATACGTCACAAAATAGTATGTCAAATTCTTCAAAAGAATCATAGGGTTGGAGAACCGGTGACCCTCCAGATGATGTTGAATTCCACCTCCCATCCACCTTGCCAAGAAAGCCAATGGTCACGCATGGTGGGTGCCGTAGTCCAGCAAGATCTGGAGGGTCGTAGGTTCCCCAACCCTGATATAGTAGAGTGTTAAATCAAACAGAGAATAAATAAAATCCCATCAGATGACATAAAAACATTCCGGATCCTGCAGCCCTCTGCAGGTGCACAATTTATTAATGTGTTGTTGTTTTTTCCTGCAAGAGCCAAAATCTGCAAGTTCTTACACCACAAAGACAAATGTAGATTTTTCAAGAATTTCCATTGCTGGGCTATTGAAATCCTAGCTGCCGCTAACATCCATGTTAGAAGTTCTTTAAGGTGACAAGCTTTCATATTATGAGCCCACATCTTCAGTAATGACAGCTGTGAGGAGACCTGGACAGGTGATTTAATTATTTTAACTATTTCTTTGTATACAGAATAAAAGAAATAAAAAATAAATTGTGATTATTATTACTGCCATTTGGAGCATATGCATGCCTTCATTGTGAAATAACTCAAAGCTACATATTATTTACCAATAAGAAGAAACCTATTTCTTGCAATCACAATTATCCTCAGCTGAACCATAAGGAGTCCCATAAGGAGAAAAGGTAGGGTATAAATAAATATACAACAATGACAACAACAACATCTTCACATTATAGATTTGTTATGATTCAAAGTTTGGGACAAGCCCAACACCACTGCGAGGGCAGCAGTATACAAGTAGGAACATAAGATGAGCCTGTTGGATCAGACCAATGGCCTATCTAATCCAGCATCATGTCCTCACAGTGGCCAATCATATATCTGTGGGAAATCCCCGAACAGGCCCTGAGAACCTGAACACTCTCCCGTCCTGCGGTTTCCAGCAACTGGTATTCAGAACCATTACTGCCACCAGCAGTGAAGGCAGAGAACAGCCATCAGGGCTAGTAGCAATTGATAGCCTTCTCCTCCTTAAATCATAGAGGAGGTTGTTGTTGTTCTGCTTATAGCTTTCCCTATCTCAAGGACTCTAGGCAGGCCAAAGCTTTAACATTTATGTTTCAAAGCTTCATGGTTCAAAGGATCATGAGGAAGATGAAGCAAAGCAGATAAAGGAAAATAGATCATTATGATGTCGATAGAAACTGGAGCCCACTTCTGGCTGCAGCTAGGTTTCATTATGCGGCCAAAATTAACATGCCGGGCCTTGCATACCCTAGGCAGGTTTCCCTGGATTCAGTGAGAATTATTTTAAAACACTCATGCTATCCCTTCTCTTGTTTAAGAGTGTGAAGCCTGTGAATGTGTATTTCTGGATATTGACAACTTCTCAATTCACTTAGGACATATGACAAGTCTGCTAACCTTTAAAGGAACATCTTGACAGCTACATGTCACCATGTTACCAGGAAGCACTAAGGCAGAATGGCCAATGGCACTAATGTTTGTATTTGAACAGCTGTTTTGGTGACTGAATTTCAGCTGTTGATGTAGTAATCCCTATGTATAGTTTATTATTTTATAGATACAGGCACACTCCTGGCTGCTCCCCGCACCCCACTTATCAGTTTGCTAGGTTTATATAGCATTTTGGGAATCATTAGGATGAAAGGCACTATAAACGTAAGATATTATTAAAAATGAGATAAGTAAATGGAAAGAAAAGGCAGATAAACCTAGGCAGATCCCCCAGCTATTTCCAACCATGCAAAGGAGAAGGCCTTGAGCAGATTATCTCCCTTTAAGCCTGCCTTTCAGGCCTTGTGTCCTGAATTTATTCAGGATTAATCCTCTACTTCAAAAGAGATGTTGCTACTTAAACAGCAATACATTTCCTTCCTGCACTCTATCTATTGCCCTTTTCACCCCGGTGAGACTCAGTGGGGGCAAGTTGAGTGTTCTTTCTCAGTCCATGGTGAGTACTATTGTAGAGTCAGGAGTCTTTTTCAGAAATACCTAGTATGTCAACCAGGCACTTGGGCTAAAGTTGATCCTGTTTCCTTCAACGGCCAATAAGATTCCAACTAATAGAAGTACCTTCTCTTCTTCTCCCCCTGGATCTTTTATCGCAGGCAAGTTGTATATAAAAAAAGCTTGCCCATGCAGTACTCTTCCTTTTCTCCTCAATGACCCACTGCTTTGAAAATCTAAAATGATGTTGCATCCGTTGTACGTTTATTTCTTTATTATTTATTTATTAACATATTTATATCTTGCCAACTGACATGAAATATCAAGGTGGTTGTAGACTATATTCAATGAAACATACAGAAAAAAACCATAAAACTGTAAAAAATAAATCACAAAATATTCATTAAATGCTGGAAAGTCCATAGCAAAGATGCCTGTTAAAACTGGTGGAAGAGTTTTCCACAGCATGGAACCAACAATACTTCTAGAAGAGGCCACTTGGACCTCCAGATGATCTCTGCCTCAAAGTGTACAGAGAAGTAAGACATACCCTTAGCAAGTAAGATCTATTTAAAACAATGGACTTTACTTCTGTGTAGAGTTGCACTGTAAGTTTTTTTTTCAAATCTTGCTCTACGGTATTATCTCGATTACAGACAACAGCAGCTTCTCACTCTAGGGTCCTCCTCCTCTGTCCTTATTCTAAAGACACTGGTGAATCCTTACCTGCTCTCTGTTAAATCATAAGAACAGCAAGAGCTGACTTTTCATATGAAACTATTTTAGAGTAACACCAGAACTTTAGATTGGTCCTGGACAGGACAGGAACATCTAGACAAGCAGATGCTCAGGGCATTCAACTGGACATTTGGTGTCCATTCTAAAATGGTATCTGATTTCTTTCTTGCAGGCTGTTGAATCCCATGTCAGTGGTCCACTTGCTCTAGTTATTTCATGCTCCAAGCTCCTACTTCTGCCTGCTTGCCAAACTCAAGTGACTATGCAGCCCCTGGCATGATAACCGAGGGTGCACAAATCAGTCTGTTTCTATATCCCTTGGCATGTGCTCATAAATCTATTTTGTCCTGTTTCTGTTTTAATTTGATTTTTATTAATCTGCACAAAATGTATGCTTGAAGACATATTTCTAAACATATTTTCATTCAAAGAAATATTTTTAAAAGCATGTTATACATTTTGGCCCAAGGACTTTATCAGAAACACTTGGAAATATGAAAGTGGGTGGATAACTTAAGTTCCTATTGGCACATTAAGAGAGGGATCGGGTCAGTTCATGCTGCAATTCACAAAGCTATATATTTTCCAGGCATCCTTAACCTGCTTCTGTTATAACTGCTTGCTTGTCTGTTTATCATAAATATACAACACCTCTTTGTATATTATTGTGCTCTCAGTTTCTTGACCATGTTCCATCTTTTGTGCTGGTTGGTTTCAAAGAAATGTTCTTCACTGTGCCCTCTTCCTTTAAAAATTAAGATGGATTCACCAAACCATTTGTTCAACATCAAGGTGACTTACTTTCAGGAAGATAAGCCAGGATTGTGAATGATTCATTATCACTTCCTGAGATTTGGAGAACAATGTTGTGTTCATAACTCTTCACAAATCAAGGTTTTCAAGTATGCCTTCACTGCTGGCCTGAAAGCATTTTATACTATTTAAAAGGCCAAGATATATGTGCATATTCATTGTAAGGTGAATTTAAAAAACAAACAAACCACACACTTCTGTTTGAATGTTGTTGTTTTTTTAAAAGGATATGTGTGTGGTACGTGTGTGATGATTCTTGTTTCTGTGTAACACATCTGCGTGTTCCGACCCAGAAACCTTCCCCCTAAATAAACACACACTTGACTCAAATTTTAGTTTTGTTTTTTGGCAGAATTTAGGCCACAACTTTATTGATTACAGAAAAGTGAGTGGTTGCATAGGCTCTGGTTTGACTAGCTCCCTACACCGTTACAGGTAGCGCTGACCCAGAGCTCCATCATAGGTCAGCCAAGGGTGAACACCTGAAGTAGGTGAAAAGCCAGGGAACAGACTATGTCCACTCCCCAGATGCTCCCCTGGACTCGGGCATGGGCACAACCTCTTCTCGGGGGTTGACCAAACCAAGTTGAGTCCCTGGATACTTTTAACGGAATACCCTTCACATAGGGATGGCGAGACCATTCTCCCATCCCTATCACCTGAACCAGTGCCTATCCGCAACCTTACAAGTTGTGACGATTTGCTATGCGGCAAGCGAAACCCAAATGGCAACAGCCAATCAGCCAAGTGGGAAAAATTCCTGCCATGCCCCTGTCCTAACGACAGACGACACACGATGGCATAGCAAATTCAATCGCAAAATGCCCTAAAAGTAGGGAAAGGTGGGCGGGTGTTCCAATGCACAAGCCGAAAGAGGAAGCTCTGGGTCACGTGCAAAGGTATCTATAGGTCCCTTGATCCATTTAGACTGCACCTATTGGCCAGATTAAACCCAGCAACGAGGGACCTACCAATCGGGTATTGTGGCTATCCACAACCAGGAGGTCAGTCTCCAAGTCTCACCGCAACACATGCCCTCTTTTAGGGAGGACACGATTTCTGCACATTTCCTACATCATAGTTTGATGACTGCAGAGAGCACTTTATTCCATGTCCCCAACATTTTCTTACCTTATGATGCAAACACATGGCATAAAATGCACTTCTTGAAATCTTGTGGATCTAGTGGATTTGCAGCACTCATTTCATTGTTAATCACTTCCAGAAAAAAATCCATTTGCAACTCGGAAGATTTCAGGATTTCTGCATTGTAATTTTCACATGGTTTTCATGATCATGCGACCATGAAGAAATTTTGGGTGGTATCTTGGCATATAGTTCTTTCCCACCATTTAACATTTAGCACAACATGACAGTATATTGATAAAAAAGTTAACAGGTAATGCTGTCTAAAAGGAACATTAGAACCTGGGACAGAACTGCTAGCATTATAACCAGCAAAACTAACGCAATATTTCGCATGTCTGAACTATATGCATCTGGGAGGTATGGGCAAATATGTCAATTTCAGTTTCCCTTGGTTTCTCATTTTTCCAATCTCCACATTTCCACATCAGTGTGAAAATTACTTTTTTAAAAAGTCCTCATGAAATCCATCAGCATTTCAGTGTGAATTTCTTCTAATATACACACTTGTTTTTAATTTTGTCTAATATACGTATTTTTGCAAGGAATTTCATTTAATATAATGCATTTTCTATGTCATTTCATTAATGCACACTTAACCTATGCAGTTTTGCATGCTTTACTTAGCTGAAGAACTACATTACAAAATTCGGAGATGTGCATATTTTGAAGGTTGCCTGATTCTCAGTTTCTGTACCATTTAAGGAATGGTATTCTGTGCCATTTAAGGAATGCAAATGAGGTAGGTTCGCCTTTCGTTGTGAACTGAATAGAATTTCTTCCCTAGCTCTAGTGTGTAATTCAAATTAAGTTCCACTGAATTCAATGGTGCCTACTCCCCAGGATGTATATATAGAGTGGCAGCCTAAGGCTGTGTCTTAGACCATGGCCTAAGGTGAAACAAACTGTTGACAGAAATACTATTGTCATTTTCTTTTGCAAGGGGATAAGTGAGGATTATGTGTGGTTGGGGTTTTTTTTGTTTTGTTTGTTTTTTTAAGAAGGGAAGAGTTGTAGAAAGAAAGAATAGAGGACAAAATGTATAGAAGAAAAGAAGGAGTGCAAAATGGGAAGAAAGGGAGTGAGAGAGGAAATGAATGTGATTAAAGAGAGGTTCTAGGGCTGAGAAGGCGTGCAGTATTCATTTATTTATACCCTTAGAACAAGTATTAACTTAATAAATAAGAGCTTGTACTATGAATTCTTATAAGCAAAAACAAACAAACAAACACAAATCACTACCAATACTTAATGTGTATGTATCTCTGTAGAACGTTTAGAATAGTTATCTTAGGCAGGACCAGCCCAAGACATTTTGGCAACTGAGGCAAACTACATAATGTGCCCCCTCAGGATTTGTCGCCCCTGGGGATCCTGCTGCCTGAGGCAGTTGCCTCACCATGTCTCCTGGGTAGGCCCTGATCAAGGTCAGTACTGTGATCCCCATACTGCAGAGAGATGGTTGAGGTTGGGAGTGGCTTCCCTATCTACATGGCCACCTAATGAGTTGATGGTTAATATGGGCTTTAAACCAGATACTTTCTCAGACACTGCTTTACATAACCAATCATTTAAAAGCTATTTCTATGTGACTTCTACGGCCTTGCTAAAATGGGTTTATTTTTTTAAAAAAAAACCTTCCTAAAATCAATACACATTTAAATATATGTTCTGTATGGGCTTCACAGCATTTTTAATTTACTAAAGCAACCTGCTATTTTGTGCATGTTGTATATTAAAAAAGAATTCTTGACATACATGGATTTTGTACATTAGTAGGTCATGGGTGGTAGACATTTTAAAGCTGACAAAAGGAGGGATTTCATACTAGGTGCATTAATGTCATGATTTTATTTTGCAAGAACAAAAGGGTTAAAGTGCATTTTCAAGAAGCAGGAGCCTCCCTCCCCAATTATGCTAACCCTTTGTATACCATTGAATCCTGTAACCAGTCCTTTTTGACAACAAAACTGCTTCTGCAAAGAAGCCCATTAATTTGCAATCATAATGAACAGGAAATGCTGACTCCCCAAATATGTGAAGATCGCTATATCTCTAACATGCATTTAAAACAGTAAGAAAGAGCCCTTACTACAGCAGCAAGTAATTGGTTTATTGCCCTGAAGAGTCAGTGACAAGTAAAGCAAAAGCAGTTGGTAGTGGAGCTTTCATCACAGGATATTCTTCTTTTTTTAAAAAAATAAAATAACTAATTTAAACCTCCTCAAGCACAGACACAAACTGTTCCACCTGGGAGTGCCTCTCCAGAGGGTTCATTATGTTACCCGCATTTTAGATGTAAGAATCAACAACTAAACACTATTCTTCCCTTTACTAGCTGATTGCTGTAGTCTGCTCAATCTTCACAGTAATAATAATAATAGTAAAAAACAGTGAGAACTTTTAGAAAAATCCCTGAGATGGAAAGAATCTATGGAACGTAAGCAATTTAAGAAACCTACTTCGCCTAAAACCCCATAAATAGGCAGGTTTTTTTTTAAGGGTTTCTCTCCCTCTCCCAACTCTGCAAAGATCATTACTATAGCACCGTGTCAACGTGACCTTGTTTGGAAGTTTTGCAAATATCTACTAACTCAGTCCTAATGCATGAGCTAAATGGGGATCCAGGCTGGGCAGTTATTCCCAATTCTTAGGGAAATGAAACATATTAATAATATGAGTTACTAGGGAAAAACAAATCACAACATTCTGCCACACAGACAACACATATTTAGCCACCTAACTGACCAGATACCTGGGTACTTTCCCATGTACAGCCTTCTCACCCTGCTCAATTTGTCCTGAGTGATGATTACCACAAAAGTCTACTGTAGATGGAAACCTTTCCGTATAAAGCATGATGGGTCCCAGGTCTCCATTACAGCTTGCTCCCGGGTGTAGGTAGGAAGCCTAGGGGTGAGTAGGTCCAAGAAGACTTGGATGGATAATAGGAGGGAGAAATAAATCATGTGTTAACCTACAGTTAGAATTGGCTTCCACACTGTGATGCTCTACATACAGGAAACTGCACTGTGGTGAGTGAAAATACAGTCTGACCTCTACCAGTGAAACAGAAACAACAGCCATAAGTGACCACTTGCAGTTCTCTCACTGTTGTTTCTTCTTTTCCCCAAAATTCTTTTTTATTCTTTTTCAAAATTATTACAAATCAAACCGAATTAATCAATTTAATGCCGTTTCTTAAAATCAGGTTTTCCCCTCCTGTTCCAAACATATGATCATCATCATTTCCTTGCAAAGCCGCATCATTTCTTCTTTAGAGTCCAGTTGACAGCCTTCACTTGCCTTTAAACCATTCTTCCAGCTGGCCACTTTTTCACCTTACAAACAGCACCTCCGTTACATATTATAAATAAATAATCAATTTAATATACATTGATGTTCTGGACCTGGTGTGCTGGGGGAGTTAATTACTATCTTCCATTGTTCAGTTCTTTGCAATGTTTATCTGGATGATACAAGGTCACATTCCATTCCTTCTGCTGTTTACGGACTAGCGTATGAGCTGCAGCCATAAATAACTCACAGACTGCATATCCAAACTCTGCCATTAAAATTCCACTCTGGAGTTCTTCCTTGGCACACAGTTAAAAGCAAAATCTTTTCTCAAATTCAGCCTCTTTACCACATCCGTTGGGCAGCTGTTCATTCTTTTTTCTCCCACTGCATTCCTCCAACAGCACTCCTAGTCCAGTCCGGGAATAATTTTAAACAAAATCCATTCAGCCTCGGTTGAGGGGAGAGGGCATAGGAAAACTTTGTTAAATTCCTTTGTTGAGCATAAATCAAAGACCTCCCCCCCCCCCACTTTTCCAAAGTAACAAACTTAATAACATAGCAGTGGCTACACATGTCTCTTTCATTATGTGGGAGAGAACATGAAAAAAGGAGACCACTTGAAAACCATAAGAAAGCACAAATCACCTTGTCCTCCACCTTCCTTTCCCGGCTGTTGTAAGGATTCTCAAGCTTCAAAACAAACAAACAAACAAACAAACAAACCCCATTCAAATACCTTCAAAGAGCCAAGCCCAGTCCTTTCGGCAGCTGACTCATTGCAGCCCATTAGCATATGTCGGTCCAGGAGCGCCTCTTGATTAATGCCAATTGTCCAAATTATAGAGGAACCAACCACAAATCTTGCCGGAGATGGAGGCTTGTCTATGGCAGGGACACACTCCCAGGGCGCACCTGCTCTGCCTTTCAAGTTGGCAGACCTGGGCTTGTGTGGCACAGCAGGATGCAGTGAGCTCCTCAGACTCCACTAAGGAACATTGTCAGGATATGTGCTTCATAAATCTTGGCTTTCCCGTCTGAACCTGCTCGCTGCCCGCGGAGGGGCTACAGGGAGCAACCGCCATTGACTCATGACGTGACCGGAAACCCTCTCACTGTTGTCCCTTATCACTGGTACCTTTCCCCATGTTTTGGTTGTTCGCTGTGACTTTGTTTGAAACCCCCCATGAACTTAATACACTCAGCACTGTTGCAGAAAGAAGTTATCTAGTCCTTGTCTCCCATTGCTTCTCAGATAATCTTTCTTCACAGAACGTAAGATGTAGGAAGTGCACTCCTGGTGGATTAGAAAAACCTGAGTCACTGTCCTACCCACACACCCCACATCCTGGTGAAGAAAGTATTTTGTTCACCCCCTGGGTATTAGGAAGGACATTTTCCATGCCATATTTATGATGTATCTGTTGCAAAAAACAAACCATTCAAGCTTCATAAAACTTCTAACCTCCTTCATCTTATCAATGGTTACATTGCATGGTGTATCAAGACACTCTGTTGTGTGACTATAATTCTTTAAGTAATACTCCAAAATCCAAACAAACTTATACAACTAGATGCATAGAAATAAAAATATAGATATAGAAATATAAAAATATAGATGCAGATATAGATCTCAATAGATACAGGTCCCTTCTGCACTATACATTTAAAGCAGTGTTCTTTACTCTACAGCCAAGTACAATTACAGTTTTACATGAAATAATACCACCCAAGGTCTGCAAAGACCTGCTCTCCTGATCGAAATGGCTGCATTAAAGAAGCAATTTAAGATGGCACCAGCTATCCCTGCTCCTCCTCCTTTTTCTTCTTTATAAAAAGTGCACTACTCTGGTTTATGGAACACTTCAAACCAGGAATAAAATGAAAATGAATTAAAATGTATATATCATCTGCGGTCCTTTCCATCATGTGAGAATTTTCAGGTAGCCAACTGTTTTGAAATAAAATTCCTCGCAGTTGCTATAGTGATGATAATAAAGTTCCTGCCTCAATTTGTGTGATAGAGGTTCCTAGCAGAACACTTGAAAAGGTAAGCTAATCTAAATGAAGGCACCGTTAGTCCTCAAAGCAAGCCTCTTCGAATTTAGTTCACAATTACAGGACTCCTCCATTGTTGGCAATTTTATTATATGCACATTATCATAATCTTCAAAGTGTCAGTAACAAATTACATAGCAGGGGCACCACTATTCCCTTTACAGAATAATGCCAGTGGACAAAGGATATGGACATTTCTAGCAATAATCAATGCCTAAATTAAAATCATTTCTCTATTAGCTGTGTGTGTGTGTGTGTGTGTGTGTGTGTGTCTCATTACAAATCTTTATTTTTCTAACAGTGCTGTGATGGGTGTTGTTTTGCTTCCACGTTACGTCGTGATCTGCTCTCATTTTATCTCTGCATTGATGCAAACGAAATAGCTTTAAAGCAGACAGTTACCTGTCAAAATGGATGACTCATCAAAGCAATGTCAAAGATAAAACAGTATTGCCTTCTATATGTGTTCTCCTACAGCAATAAATTTTGTAAAATAACATAATTTACTTTAAACCATTTGTGACGCTAAAGTCACTTCCCTAATAGCTGCTTTAGAAGAAATATATGCAAAACATCTGACAAAGCCAGAATGTCATTAAATACTATTCAGATAAATAAAATACGACAAAAATAATAAGCCTGCCACAAAGAGATAAACCCAATAATCACGAAAACAACAATGCTTTGCGATGTGCATCTGGCGGGGGGGGGGGGGAACAACCTGGAACTTGGCGATTGGGGTATAACTAGAGGTAGCTAGATTCTCCCTCTTCTATCTATTTATTCCCAAAGTTTGTTCTGTGCTGCGTAGGGATCGATAAATGTGTTAATTTCAGATTTATTTCAAGTTTCCTTGCTCATTTTCCTGGTCTTAAGTTTCTTCACCACACTTCCTCATCACAGTTTGCTCTTTATTTTGTACAAGAAGCCCTCACAAAAATGTATTAAAGCTGTTTAAGGCACATTGCTCCTAATACAAACTGTTGATATTGTCCTTAGTAAAATGGATATGTTATTTCACTAACAGATGCATTTGATGCACACTTACTTCTAATATATGCATTTTATGCTGTTTTGGGAAGAGCACATTTTGTCAGGCCCCGTTGAAATGTGATCCCAACTAAATTTATCCCCACCCAGCCACATCATCCCTAATACTGTGTTCCATGAGGGATATGATGGCAGGCTCCTGGAGTTCCAGAAAACACCTGAAATTGTACCTGAACTGTGATATCAACACCTGTGGTGGAATAGCATCCTTTCCATACCTGAGACAGTAGACACACAGAGCTCTGTACTCCAGTGTTTCATCATTAACCCTAACCATCTGCAGCCAGAGGTGGCTGCCCCATTTTGTCTGATGCAGGCATGGCCAAACTTGGCCCTCCTGCAGTTTTGGGACTACAATTCCCATCATCCCTGACCACTGGTCCTGTTAGCTAGGGATGATGGGAGTTGTAGTCCCAAAACAGCTGGAGGGCCAAGTTTGGCCATGCCTGGTCTAATGCTAAGGCCAGGGTCTTGTTCTATTTTTCTTTAATTCCTGTTTATAAAGGACAATTCTAGGGACGCGGGTGGCGCTGTGGGTTAAACCTCAGTGCCTACAGAAATGACTGGCAGAATCCGAGACCAGGGAGAAGAGTCGGTGGAAGAAGATTGGAAAAAGTTTAAAGATTATTTACAGAAATATTGTAAAATAAATGAATGTTAGAATGATGTTGGATAGAAACTAAGTGGTTTATAGCTGTAATGTTATAAGGAAATATGGGAAAACGGACTATTAATAGGTAAAAATCCAATGTTACAATATTTTAAGATTGAAGACTAGGATAAACAAAGAGGGGAGGGATTTGCTGAACTAACAAACTGAACTGGAATACAGAAAAGGGAGGCGTGAGGAGGTCCGGGAAATAAGCAAATGAAAGACAAGTCGTTGAAAGATTGAATTGTTTTTAATTATCTTTATTTTGTATTTTTCTTTTTTCTTTTTTTCTTTTGTAATATTTTGAAAATTTCAATAAATATCTTAAAAAAAACCAAAAAACCTCAGTGCCTAGGACTTGCCGATCGCATGGTCGGCGGTTCGAATCCCCGCGGCGGGGTGTGCTCCCGTTGCTCGGTCCCAGCGCCTGCCAACCTAGCAGTTCAAAAGCACCCCCGGGTGCAAGTAGATAAATAGGGACCGCTTACTAGCGGGAAGGTAAACGGCGTTCCGTGTGCTGCGCTGGCTCGCCAGAGTAGCTTCATCACGCTGGCCACGTGACCCGGAAGTGTCTGCGGACAGTGCTGGTCCCCGGCCTATAGAGTGAGATGGGCGCACAACCCTAGAGTCTGTCAAGACTGGCCCGTACGGGCAGGGGTACCTTTACCTTTTTAAAGGACAATTCTATAATTCCAGGATGGGAGTATATGCATGATTCCTCTTTCTCCAGTTCGCTTGCAACTCTTCCTCACAACATTACCTATGTACACCTGCAAACTGAAAAACACCACAAAAAGCAGTGTTGATGTAATCATTCATATATGATTGGCTCAAGATGGGTTAAATGCCAAAGTTTGTATCAAACATACACATAATCATATTAAGATCACTTCTTATTTCTGCAGTGTTTTTCAGTGCACACATATACACAGAGGGAAGAAAGTGAAACTGAACAGGAGGTTACAGTGAACAACAGGTGCACAGCATTATGAACAAAATTCAGAAAAAACAACAACAGAGAACAACTATGCAGCAGTTCTCCTCCAGATCAGAATTTCTGTAGGTATTCCTAACCCAACCGCCCATTTCCCTTTGTGTGGTTGCATGTGGCTAACTTTCAATGTGCAGCTGCCATTTCAACAACCAGGTATTACCAGCTATTATAAATCACCAACATAGCTCCTCCTACACATCAATATGGATTTCTTTTTATTTGGAAAAAAAATGTTAGTAAAGGATAATTAAAAATTAAAGTTCATTGACAGTTCACATTTGAGTCATAAGGGCACAAACACTGTGTTTCAGAATATGTCACATACCAGGAGAGATCAAACAAATTAATGAAAGTGTCTGCCACAGTTAATGGGCATGATGTCAGTAAGCTTTTAATTAATATCTTTCAGGGATTTTTTAAAAAAAATGAAAGCTCCTTTGTATCTACACTCATTAGGACTTAGCTCTCCTAACCAAAAAGCAAAACCAGTTCTGCTTTTCTTTTTTTTAAACCATAAAAGGGTAACTCTCTCCTGCATTCTCAGTAACAACATATGTTCTTTGGTCAAATGTGTGAAGCTTTAATCTGACCAGTGACATTCAGGTCATGAGTACACATATGGTATGCCATACAGGCTCAATTAACCATCCATCAATTTAATTGCATAATATATCAGTCCCTGTATTCCTTTACTACTTACACTGTAACTCTTACAGCAACAAGATACAGTTTGAAAATACTGTATATAAACAACAGCAACAATTTTCTGATGTTTGTTTATGTGAGATGGGCTATTAAGGAGAAACAATAATACAATTTATAAAGCTTTTTTTTTTACTCTCAGTAAAGAATGTTGACAGCTAAACTGATCAGGGGCTGCTAGTTTTATAAATTATACTTATAATAAGCAAGCGTAGGTGGAAAGCAGGCTTAGAAGAAAATTACAGTGCTTCAGCTGATTCTAATCACATTAATGTAGGGATAAGGGAAAAAGAAGGTATATTATTTAAACATTATGTAAATTCTGAAGAAAGTTAACATGCTGCAAAAGTTATAAAGTAGTGACACTTTGAGATTGGTAACTTGAGTTTATGCAATCACTCCAGACATCAAATCATACCAAATTATACTTGACAAAAATACCAGAACGGTAGCATATCGATATGGAGCAGTGGGTGGGTGGGTAGGCAAGGGCTTGCATTTTAAAGTTGCGATCTCATTCAAAAGTTACATTTCCTTAAATTCAGCTGAAGCCATGCAACTGTGTGTCGGATTTCAGCCTAACCAGTTTAACAAAGAGGTTTGTACATTCTAAGCTCTGCACACATGAATCTCACACACATGTAAGTGTTGCTATGCATTTCAGCGCAGGCACCAGACAAAAATGTGGACCATCTCATTTCCTTGAAAGACACAGCAAAGCTATTCTGGCTAGGAAAGCACTTCCATGTGTGAAGAGATAGGTGGCACAGGCAGTGGGTGGATGTGCGTACACATATATACCAATAATGTAAACTGTAAAACCTTAAAAGTTGCAACAACTATGAGTTTCTTTCTTTTACCTCAATCCAAAGTTTATTTACTTGCCCCCTTGGTTTTAAATCCAAACTGAAATGTGACTTAGAATTAAGTTCACGTTATCAGCAATGCTTGAAGATCTTACAGACTTCAAGTTTTTATTTATTTATTTTTGTTTTCTCCCTATAAAACTGTTTGTAACCCTTCCAACTGTGGCCTTCATTTGCCAATTCTCTGGGTATAACAACCAGTGCACAAAATCACAAACTGTCAGCCACAGGCCATAACATTATTGCAAGTTTCTTTTCCTTACATGAACCAGCTTCATACCACTGATATCGTTCCCTTTCTGCTGTTCCTTTGGGGGTGAAAATCATTCTGGTGTGATTTGTCTTTACTGACCTGCGGTTGTTGCCTAGAATCAGATCTTTCTTTCATTTTTTTTTCATGGAAGAACACCCAGTGCTGGATATTTTGCTTCTTAGCATTGCTTATTCAGCCAGAACATACCCAAGCTGTCTTTTCCTACAAAGTAAAAGCATCCCAACTGGGAAGTGGAGATTATTTAGCCACTGAAAAACTCTAAAAAAGAAGAAGTTTATTTTCCATGTTATAAAATGGTGGTGGTGTTGAGGTATTTAATATAACATGGAGAGTTGATAACTTTGATAAAAAGTTATCTAATCTAGCTTCAAAGCAATTATAATGAAAGGTGTGTTGGGCATGGCTTGTCTTAGGTCTCACACAAAAAATAAACCATGGCATATTGATGAAGGTCAAACACATGCTGGAATAAAGAAGCATTGAGAAGGGGCAAGTGATGTATGAAAGTGAGAGCTGGACCATAAAGAAGGCTGATCACCAAAGAATTTATGCTTTTGAAATATGGTGCTGGAGGAGACTCTTGAGAGTCCCATGGACTGCAAGAAGATCAAACCTATCCATTCTTAAGGAAATCAACCCTGAGTGCTCACTGGAAGGACAGATCGTGAAGCTAAGGCTCCAATACTTTGGCCACCTCATGAGAAGAGAAGACTCCCTGGAAAAGACCCTGATGTTCAGAAGGACTGAGGGCACAAGGAGAAGGGGACGACAGAGGACGAGATGGTTGGACAGTATTCTTGAAGCTACCAGCATGAGTTTGACCAAACTGCGGGAGGCAGTGGAAGACAGAAGTGCCAGGCGTGCTCTGGTCCATGGGGTCATGAAGAGTTGGACACTACTAAACAACAACAAATCCTCAAGTATGGCAGAGGATGTTCATTTGCCAGGATTGAAGTAAGAATCTGCTGCTAATCTGGTCAGATTCCATGTGTGCCATTGCACCTCAAGCAACAGAATGTTATGGACCAGCCCTGCTCAGGTTGCCCTTAAGGGTCAGATTGGTTGGGCATCTGGCAAGAGCCTGCACTCCACCAGGTAGTCCAATGGCATACGCTCCCCTGAACCTGTTCTTCATCATTACCATGGCAACCTGTTTGTTCATTTGCCTTTCGCTCTGGGCCAGATAATGGGGGGGGGGGGGGAGAGAGAGAGAGAGAGAGAGAGAGAGAGAGAGAGAAAGAGAGACAGGAGGAAAAGTAGCCTGCTTGTTCATTTGACTCTCTGCCTGGAAAGCAAGCAGTTACTAGTATTGATGAGGGAGAACAGGAGGGTTTCCATACATTCAGATTTTCCCCAGACATATCTGGATCACTGCAGTCAGAAGCAGCGTCCGGGTGGAAATTGGCAAAAAATGTCCGGGGGAAATGTCGGTTTTGTCGATTTCCCTGGAAAAATAGCTCAAAAATGTCTCTCCCCCCCTTTTTTTTTTGCTACAACAACTTTTGTGTCGGAATTTTCATTTTTTAAAAAAATATGGTATTGAGAGAAAGGAGGGTGATTTACTGAAGGCCTCCCAAAATCTGGAGCTGGCATTATCTGTGCAGACAGGCTGCCCACCCACTTGCAGCAAATGGAAAAATTCTCTCTCCTTGAGTACGTCAAAATGCCTATAGGGCTCTAAACTGAAGCACTCAAAGTTTCCATTACCTGCTGTACCAGGGAAGTTTGTGGCATTATTTTACTTTGGCCAATAGATTTGGCTGTGTTTGTGTTTGTAAATGCAGAATGTATCGATGAACCTGAACCAAAAATGGTTGAGCTGGACAAAACGGCATCCACTGCTGGAAAGGTTGAGGAACACTTGCAGAATTCATTCATGCACAACTTCTCAAGGCAGGTGCCCTGTTAAAGGAAAGAATCCTATGAAACTGAGCTTCCTCCTATCATTATATAACTCACCAAATGTGTACACTCAATGTCTCCAGTCACCCTTCTAAGGTTATGCAGCTCTGGGATGCTTATTTCAGACAGACATCAATCTGACATGTTGCATACACTCGAGCTTGGGACTTAAAAAGACATGCAACATTTTTGTTTATCGGGCTTGATATGTGTTAAAAGACATGAAACTATGCTTAGGTAGGTTTAGTGGGGGGGGGGAAATGCTGATGGAGTCTGATAATGGTAAATAATCATCATTAGAAAGCTGCCTCATTATGACTGGTTGACTATTTGATATGGATTTGACCCTAGGCAAAGCCTAGGGCTTTGTTTATTTAAAAGGGCAAGGAACTAGACAATCATCTGCACCTTACATTTACATTTTTTAAAGTGTTTATAGATTTGTCTCACATGAAGGATGGAGAAGAGAGAGGAGAGCGAATACCAAGCAAAGGACAAATTTAAAATCTTATATTTTGTCTCACTTTTCCTGAAACATAATGAGGCTTACTGGAAGGTTATGGGCATGCTAATAGCCTTTGTATTATGCCAATTTATTATAATCTCACACTTCAGAAAGTCAGATAGATGGTAGCCCTCTTTTTGATTTCCACACGACAGGTTAGCTGCTATTATCTGTTATTTTTTTAATTGCAAGGCCTGATGAGTTAAAGTCAACATATTTCCTTATTGCTCCTTCTGCTTGTCAGCTGTAGCTGAATTGATAAAATGCAAATGAACAAATCATTAACGAGTGCTGGTTATGAATCTCTCAGGCAGTTCAGGACCCTATCAAATCCTGCACCTATTACTTTGTGTGATTGATGTACTATTGTAAGTGATTGTTCCTGATCTTATTAAATCTTATTGATTTTCCCCCCCAGTTTCTATTTTATGCAGGACCAGGCCTGGACTATTATGAATGTTGCTGAACACTGTTAATCAAGCTTACACAGCTATTTTGATGGCAAACAATTAGAACTCTGCAGCAATACCTTGCAATTAGCTTCAGGGATATGGACCTCAGCACCGTAATAATGAAAGAGACCTTCTCCTTCAAGCAAGATAATGAGATTTATAATTATGACCCCAAATAACCTCTAAGAAATAACCAATCTGAAAACTCAGATGTGTTTATCAATAATTTGTGGCCTTTTAAATAAAAATGAAAGTAGTTTTGGCTGGCACTTATTAACATTTGCTTTCCTATGAAATAATGCAAAAATAAAATATGTATCTTTTTAAAAAAAATCAGAAACAAACACTTTAATATTTATGATGACTATTATTTAATATTTATCCAGTCTCAAATTGCTTAAATATGCCTCTTTCAATATTTTCAAACAGAAGTGTTGCAAGGTGCTTGGGGAATGTTGCTCATCTTCATTCATGTCTGAGTCTGCAGGTAAAGTAAAATATAATGTACAATATATTTTCACCCTTCCCAGTGGTCCCTAATCCAGTGATCTTCACAGAAAGATCACATGATGGATAGAAGATAGTGTACAGATTGACTTTCTTACCCATAGGAATAAAAGAGAAGACCTGCTGGACCAGCCCAAGGCTTCATGTAGTGCAATATCCTTTGTCACTCAGCAGCCAACCAGAACCATCCACGAATCCCATATAAAGGGGGTAAAGACAACAGCCCCTCCCCTTGGATTGTTATTGGGTGATACCCTTGGATGATGAGTGCCTATTATATGGAGTCAAGTTTTTTCTCTTGTGCTGCTGTTCACCCAGCAGTTTCAATTAGATGAGGACCAAGATGGAACCCTGCGATACCTCACAGTAACCCGAACACTTCAAACCTGGAAATGAATGTTCTGGTTTTCGAACTTTTTTCGGAATTGGAACGTGCTCTGTTCTGAGTATAACTTCAGTTTTGATTGCCACACTTCTGCTTTCCTAGTGAGGGAAGGCGGGATGGGCAGCAAGCAAGCAGGCACCTGCTGCCCTCCAGCTCAAGGGTTGGGTAACTCCATAACCTCCAACATTTCTCCAATGGAAATAGGGACATCCTAAGGAAAAGTGGGACATTCTGGGATCAAATCAGAAACTGACATGACTTCTCTAAATCAGGGATATCCCTGAAAAATAGTGACACTTGGAGGGCCTGCAATTGGCATAGCAATGTGCTTTTATTCATGCTTGTGACTGGGCAGGCAGAAAAGAGGCAGGCACAAGGCTTATATAGGCACCTCCTTCCCGGATTGGCTAAGGGTCTGGCCACTGGCCACATGTGCCTTGCATGTCCCTGCAGTCAGGTGCAATCTCTCTCTCTCTCTCTCTCTCTCTCTCTCTCTCTCTCTCTCCCACCCACCCACACCCACACATCACATACACTGACATGGAGGCTGGGGAGAGGAGTTGAAACAAATATTGGTGAATTTTTCCAAAATTGCCCTTCACATTTTTGTCTGAGAATTTTCCACTTCGAATTTTGAAATTTGAAGCTTTGTTGTCATCTCTCGATGGTTTGATTGTGTCAGGCATCAGAATGAAATCTTATAAGCTGTCAGCTGTCAAATGCTGCTTCCCATTGTATGTGATCTATTGAATACAGCAATGTAAAAACACCATTACATTGATTACACCATGACAGCTAAAAACAGCATTCCATGATGACAATCTTTCAAAAAGCATTGAATATTAAATACTTTTGTACACCAATTATGGCATACCATTGGGTTTCCACCTGTCATCTGCAGAACTTTTGGTTCTTTTGACATTTATCAGTAATTGCTGTAAGGTAAGGTTCACAATGTGTGATGGTAAAGCCCAAGTTACTGTTCACTGAGTGTGTAACTGGGATATTCCCCAGAATCCTGTTTAACATATGGAACTGTATGGCAATTACACGCTTGACATAAAAGTTGCCACAGGATTTCTTCTTTGAATATCCAAATTTTGAAAATATCCACACTTCCATATTGTCAGGGATACAACTACTGTTGCATTAAAAGGTAAAGGGACCCCTGACCATTAGGTCCAGTCGTGACTGACTCTGGGGTTGCGGCACTCATCTCGCTTTACTGGCCAAGGGAGCCGGCATACAGCTTCTGGGTCATGTGGCCAGCATGACTAAGCCGCTTCTGGTGAACCAGAGCAACACACGGAAACGCCGTTTACCTTCCCACTGGAGTGGTACCTATTTATCTACTTGCACTTTGATATGCTTTTGAACTGCTAGGCTGACAGGAGCAGGGGTCAAGCAATGGGAGCTCACCCCGACACAGGGATTCAAACCTTCTGATCGGCAAGTCGTAGGCTCTGTGGACCGTAATTACAGCTCCATCCGTGCCCCTGTTGCATTGCCAACTGTCAAATGCTGCTAAATGTCATCTGCCAGATATCAAACAAATGAGAAAGAAGAATTTCAGTGCATTTTTGCAGCTTTCAAATGTGCCCCAGACCAAAGGTCCTGTTTAAGTCCCTAGGAGCAGCAAGGAATCCAGGTTGTCCTTTTACTGCTATTGGAATCCTCTTCAGGCACATACAGGGCCGAATTAACCATTAAGCAAAATAAGCACATGCATAGGGCATCAAGGAAAGGGGGCACCGCAGAAATTTTCCATCGCTGGATTTTTAACATTAATGGTCACAAATTGCTGAGTGTTCATTTTCTCAGTTGAAGTATATTAAAATTTCAACAGAACAACTATGCAGCGAGGCAGGCTGGGAGTCTAAGTATAGATGTTTTGAGGATCTGATCAAAGACTTTGCAATTAGAAAAAGTAGATTCCCCCCCCCCCCAAATATAAATAAAGTGGAAGTGTACAAAAATAAACATTATTTTCCATCTTACTGTAGGTTTCATTTCATTTCAAACAATTAAGTTTTATTTTACGGTTTATTCTTGCTTATCTATTGAATTATATGGAGATATGGTGGCACCAAAATCTTTTAAGTGCTCAGGGTCTCTAAAGATCTTAATCTGGCTCTGAGCACATGTACAGAGGGGCTGTTGCAACACACAGAAGATCAGCATTCTTGCTCATGTGAGGAGCCACCATGGAGACACAAGGCTCATTGCTGCAGAAATTTGTTGTAAGGGCCAGATACGTTGCATGTCTCCAGAGGGTGGGGCTAAATGTGTATTCTCGCAGTCCTGATTTATGTGTGTTCCCTTCAGGTAATAACACCTGAAGAGGGGTCTGAGGTTGGTCATGGTCCAGTCTTGAAATATACACGGTGTCCTGCAGTGATTTCATGCTCGTTATTGCAGCTTGTAAAACAGTGATTGAATTGCCCCCCAAACCTCAGGCTTTTATATATATTATTTACACAATGAGTTCTGTCTGATTGGCTGAGTCTGCTTCCCCTCCTGGAGCCTGATTGGTCTTTTCCTGCAAGCCAATCAGTTGTTGCATTCTAGGATCCTACTTACCTATTGTTCTAGGATCCAAGCTTAGTACATAACAAACCTATTTGGCTTATTCCTATGACCTGCACATTTATCTATTGAGTCCAAGCAGACCTGGATAGCATCCATATCTTCAAGGGATAACCTATAATGGCTTATCAAAACATAACCTTCTGAGATATACAGATTTAGGGAGGGTGTTGGGTGAATGCTCTAAACATAGGTTTTCCAACTGTCTCCCTTGCCCAAGGACGCCCCTGATACAGACATTGAATGGCCTGATCTTAAACAGTCTGTTCCACATGACAGCATTCAGTTGAGACTAGTTCTCACAGAACATCAGTGCTCACAGAAGAAAAAATAAATACCAGGGGTTGTTATAAGGGTATATTATTATTATTATTATTATTATTATTATTATTATTATTTACAAGCTACATCTTGGATTGGGAAGAGAGGTAAATATGGAATTCTATATACTGCAGATTGGGAAACATGACACTGTAAGATCACTGGGTAGTGTGTGTGTTTTTAATCAATATGTTAATCCAGATCTAGGATTGGCTTCTAGCGGGGGTAAGGCTAAGGGGGAGCTATATATTTTAGACTTGTCACTTTAAAATATGCTCCCTTTCCTGTGTCAAAGTGGGAACGGGATTATATTTTCAAATGCAGGATTAAAAAGATAAAGGCTCCTTAACCCATTCCCTATCCCTTCTGCAGGAGAGATTGACCCAGAAAAAACCGTGTACATATTTCCATATGTAATTATAAGAGCAGCACATATTCCTTTATTTTGCAGTGAGTCAAGAAATGACCAACTGCCCTGACTACACACATTCTGTTATAATGGAGTTAAACCTAATGGATGATATCCAACAAAATCAGATTGATTCTGTCAATTTCAGTTCTCTCTGTTTCTTGTTTTCCCAGTCTTGAATTCAGTTCTCCATTTTTCTGCATCAATTTGTGAATTATTTTTGTTTTTAAAAATCCTCAGCAATTTAGTGTGAATTGATCCTAATAAACATATTTTTATATACAAATTTGACTAATTACCCATTTTTGCAAGCAATTTTTGTTAATATAATACATTTTCATAAGTAATTTTCACAAATATGTTCATTTTCATGCACATGCATGCATTTTCATGATCATTGGTTGGTCGGACAACGGTGTGGCAAAATTCGGATAAGTGTGAATTTTGAAGGCTGGTTTGTGTTTTGATTCTCATATTGTTTCAGAAAGTGCAAATTTGGTATATTCAGCTTTAAATGTAAAATGAAATCAATTCCTCCCCCATCCCCAGAGTTGAACTATTGATATCAATGAAGTTAATTTAGACATTACTTGGTTAAGTAGATGCTGTTTATTAGAATATTTATAGACCACCAATTTAGAAAAAAATAAGTAAATCAAGGTAGTTCGGTGGTGGTTCTCTTATTTAAATAGTATGACTGAATTACCAAGATACCACCTGATGAGTTTCGGTTTCTGTTTTTTGTTTTTTAAAAAGGTGCAAAAGCTTGCTCATGCATTGAGTCAGTTTTTCTTTATTTCCAGGTTTAAAGACAACTGCTAAATCTGACTAATTTTTGCACACATTTTTGTTTCAAATAAATACCTATTTTACTATACACAGTGGTACCTCGCAAGACGAATGCCTCGCAAGATGAAAAACGTGCAAGACGAAAGAGTTTTCCGTTTTTTGAGTCGTTCCGCAAGACGAATTTCCTTATGGGCTTGCTTTGCAAGACGAAACGTCTTGCGAGTTCTTGCGAGTTTGTTTCCTTTTTCTTAAAGCCGCTAAGCCGTTAATAGCTGCTAAGCCGCTAATAGCCGCTAAGCCGCTAATAGCCGTGCTTCGCAAGATGAAGAGACTCGCGGAACGAATTAATTTCGTCTTGCGAGGCACCACTGCATAGTGGTTATTGAAATGCATATAATGTCTAAAAATCTATGAAAATGCTGTAGTTATATGCTACTTTCTGCCTGCCATACAACCTTTTCAGACAAAGTATAGTATATCAACTTTCTTGTGACAATAAGCAGACCTGTTATCTTGGGGACAGCTAAATGAATTATTTAATCAATAAGACTACATCTCTGATGATAAGACAAGCTCAGACAAATTAAAATCTGAACCAGGTATAGCATGTCAGGAACAAGAAACATAGGTAGTTTAATACACATTTTAATATTAAAGCAGACTTTTTTTAAAAAAAGAAAGCAAAATAAACATCAATCCTTTGTGTCTCCTGTTATACTGATGTAAATTTGAAGTTGGCTTGGGAAACCAAGCTATGTTCAGTAATTTGTTATATGTTTGCAGCATGCAAACATAATGCCTTTTTAATAATGCAAGGTTTTTGAAGTATAAAACCAGTGTACAATACAAAGTTAGCAAGGTGACTTGGCAAGGGATGAGACATACAACTTTTAAAAATTAGGATTTATTTATATGTGCAAAAACGACTCATAAATAAAGATTTGGGGAATTGAAGGTAGATGAAGTTGTCAGTGGTGATGGGAACAATCCAGGGCAGTGAAAAAGGTAAAGGTAAAGGACCCCTGGGTGGTTAAGTCCAGTCAAAGGAAACTATGTGGTGCAGTGCTCACCTCACTTTTAAGGCCAAGGGAGCCGGCATTTGTCCACAGACAGCTTTCTAGGACATGTGGCCAGCATGACTAAATTGCTTCTCGGACAACGGAACACTGTGACGGAAACCAGAGTGCACGGAAACACCGTTTACCTTCCCGTCACAGTGGTACCTATTTATCTACTTGCACTGGTGTGCTTTCAAACTGCTAGGTTGGCAGAAGCTGGGACAGAGCAATGGGAACTCACCCCATCATGGGGATTCGAACTGCCGACCTTCCGATCAGCAAGCCCAGGAAGCTTAGTGGTTTAGACCACAGCGCCACCCGTGTCCCAGTAGAATGAGCTGGAGGCAGTGGCATAGAGTGAGTTGCTGGCAGTTGGGGTGGGGCAAGTGTTGCATCCCCCTGGTAGACTGGGCAGCTTGGAGGGGGCACACCTAGGGGGACACGCACCAGGGATGCACGCATGGAGCCCGCGTGGAGGATGTATGGAGCCTGCCTCTAAGAGGCTCCTTGCCTGTTGCCTCCATCCACCTACCCACTAGACCAACCCACCTGTAGCCGTACCTCAGCTGCCAGGGCTTTGTGCCTGTTATGGGGGTGCCTGATTGTATCCCCTCAAAAATGTGCACCCAGGGCCATGGCCCCCTGCCCTCCCATGCTACGCCTCTGGCTGGAAGACCACTAACTTAAGAGTTGCATTGCTGGCTGGGGCCAAAGACCCATCTAGTCCAGCATTATCCTCTCACAGTGGTCAACCAGATGTCTATGGGAAGCCCACTAGCAGGGTCTTAGAACAAGAGCACTCTCTCCACTTGTAATTCCTCATACAGTGGTACCTCGGGTTACAGACGCTTCAGGTTACAGACTCCGCCAACCCAGGAATAGTACCTCGGGTTAAGAACTTTGCTTCAGGATGAGAACAGAAATCATGCTCTGGCGGTGCAGTGGCAGCGGGAGGCCCCATTAGCTAAAGTGGTGCTTCAGGTTAAGAACAGTTTCAGGTTAAGAACGGACCTCCGGAACGAATTAAGTTCTTAACCCGAGGTACCACTGTAACTGGTATTCAGAGGAATCCTTCCTCCAATAACGCAGATAGAACAGCCATCATGGCTAGTAACACACATTAACTCATATGTTTTTTAAAAATTTTGGGTTGTTGTGTTGTGGTTTTTTAAAAAAAGCAAGGAACATAAGATGTGCTTGAGAAGAGAGGAGCTGGGGAGAGAAGGGGTGACTCCAATCATAGCGAAGGTATGGGGTGGGGTGGGGCAGGCTGGGTTAGGGGCACATAACACAGACAATTAGTGACTGTGCCTTGTGTCAACCCCTCCTTTAACCTGGGGAACTTCTGAATGCCACGGAAGCTCTGAGTAAGATATCCTTCATCCATGATCTCATTATGGATGAGGAGGATAATCTGGTCTATATCACTTCATGCAGCATCAGAGCAGACTTGAGGGTGGGAGAGCAGGGGTGGCTGTAGCCTATAGAGATCCCATCTCTCTCCAGGCTCTCTGCCCAGTTTGGTGGGTGGATGGAAATCTAGAGTGTGTGTTCCTGGCACTGGGGAACTGGGATTTCATTTTAGGAAATGTTACTGATAGTTCTATTTGTATTTTTTATATGTAAAGGGTGTAGTAATTTTTATTATATAAATAATATAATATGTTTTTATAGGTAAAGCACAAAGAGATTAAGAAAGAAAGAAAGAAAGAAAGAAAGAAAGAAAGAAAGAAAGAAAGAAAGAAAGAGTGATTAGTGTTCAGGATTTGGTTAAAACAAACAAAAAAAAACCTTGCAATTTTCTTGTGTAGCTTTCCCCCCTTCTATTTTAGTCTTCCTTAGAAACTCATGAACATTTGGTTCTTTTCTAGTGACAGGCCCTGCAATTCTGGTGGTAATGGCATTTTTCAACATTCCAACAGGGTTTGCCATATAATTTCTGGTCATCCAGTTTAAAACTTCTATGAGGCCCTATTTGTTTTCACTCCACATAATCATGTAATGTGATTTTAAAAAATAAAATAAAAGAGTGCAGTGATAAATGCTGCCTTGACAATATTCTCTTCTATATGAAATTTTGAAAATTTGGGTGGGTTTCTTGTGCTTTGCATACATGAATACATCCTCTCCTTTCATATTTCCCTACACATGCACACCCATCTCACATTGCTTACGTGAAAGCAGCTCATCAGCTCATTAGGGAGGTACTCCAAGACTTGGGGAAGAGTTATAGTTTACGCAAGCCTTAATGTCACATTAGACATGAGAATCATGTTCTGCCACTTATCCATGTAAATTATATCAAAATTGGCCTTACAGCACAAGCCTCTCTAGAACAGGATCCATAGCTGGGACAAATGTAATGAAAGGTTAGACATTAAGTGAAATAAAAATCACCCAGCCGTAGAAATCTCAATTCGCTGTGTGAGGACATTCAGTCTTAGATTTCCCTTAACAAGTCTTGCAGAGAATAGTAATTGAGAAATGTTGTTTCACACTTTTTGCATTTTTTTTTTAATGCAGTGTTTTGGGAAGGCAAACATTTTAGTATCCTGTTATCCTCTGCCCCAAGCAGGAATGCTTACTTGATATGGAAACAAATGATGAATTGGACTGGTGGTAGAACACATGAGACACCTATTTAAGGCAGAGGTAGTCAACATGGTGCCTTCTGTTGGTTTGAAGAAAAATAGGTATAAAAGGAAAATTCCTGGATGCCAAGAACAAAGTTTGGGGCAAGCACTCTTTGGTGGCAGAACCCCAGCAGAGATTTAAAATCACAAAACATGCAGCAAAGTAAAGTGTGGAAATATCTGCAGTGAAACCTTTAAAATATATCTTTCTAAGTTGTGTTCCAAAATTGTCCCCTCTTCCCCCAGCATATGAAAAAAACCACACATTTAGTAAGTTAGGGAAACTGAAAACACAAGGCACAGTGCATGGTGTCCAAGTTCCATTCTGTGTAATGGAATGGAAAGCACAGCTCGTGTGACTTTGAAAGATGATATTGGTACACTCCAAATCATTAGCCCCTTTACGTGCACAGAAAATAATATATCTAGCTGAAAGGCAACACATGGAGATCTGCATTAATAAATGCAATGCATCCTATTATTGCATAAATATATAATTTTTGCATATTTTTTAAAAGGGTGAATGATCTTAGGAGGGGTGCTGTTGTGCCTGCTTTAAAAGGACCCTACACCTCTAAATCTGACACTACACTGCTGACTACAACATACACAATCCTTGATTGGGAAGATTCCTGTTTGCGGGGTAGCAGGTTGGATTATATGGAAGTGCATTTGAAAGTAGTGTTTCACATCTATAGTCTGAAGTGGTCCAGCTTATTCTACGACCTGATCCTGCACATATAGACCAGGCAATGTTATACCAGGAACGGCAGTTCTAATTCGAGATTTCCTGATGTGAAAGTGGGAGCTTACAGCAGCAAGGAGCCATGGGAAGACCTGTAAAGCCAACTGGTGGCCTTGGCCTTGAGATAACCTTAGGAGCAGCACCTTTAAGCCTCTGAAGCACACCACTGGCCACTTTGAAGAAACCAGCTAACTAACAACCAAGCTAACTAATAGCAGATAAATTCTAGCCACATGATACAGAGATCTCTTCCCAGCCCCTGCTGTGCTACAGAGCTTATCAACGAAAGCGGAAATGCTGTGATCCTCTGTTGATAAAAATGGGCAAACATTTCACTTCCTATTTACTCAAGGAATACAATGATTAAGGTGTGTGTGTGTGTGTGTGTGTGTGTGTGTGCATGCGTGCACTGGGGAGGAAAGGAAGCAACAACGTTGGCAATAAAAGGCTCTTTTTCTCTGAATCTAAATTTTATTTCCAAGTCCCAAATGCCATTTTAATACTTACAAACTATAACATTTTCAGAGGATAATTGAGCCGTGTGTGTATTTTTAGGACAAATATTGGGAAAAGCCATGTTCAATACCAATGTCTATACCATTTAAACAATGAAAGCTTCGGGTAAGTAACAACATTTGGACAGCAAGTCAATATGGCTATGAAAGGCCTCCAATAATGAGCAAAGTCAGACCAATATACTGTTTGAGTATTTGGCCTCCCTCCTGACAAAGGTTGCTTTCAATCACACTGTATCTATTACCATATCAATCATCACTCTAAATGGATACAGCATCATCATTGACGAAGGCATCACTTAAAGGAAGGAAACGAAAGAGTTTACAGAGCAAATAATGAAATGTAGGCTGATCAAAGAACGAAAATGACTTCAGATTTGTTCCTGTGTGCTAAATCCTCTGCTTCCCAAACTGAAGTTCACCCCTTTTTCTTGAGAAGAGGTACAAAATGCAGAGGACCCGGCACCACATTCCTAATTATTAAAGATAATGCAATCCGATACTTTGTTTGCTACACAAATTAAGATATGGAATTGAACTGATGGAAATGATTTACGTGCAGGATTAAAATATTGGCAGCTTTATAGAGTGAAATGTCACTATACTGCTGTACCTTCAAGTTTTACATTTCCTCCTTTGAATCCCTGTCAGCCTTCATGAACACTAGAGACTTTAATCAATGCTTGCAGTAGCTATAACATAACATTGAATATTTTACCTGTGTAATAATCAAACTGCTGTTTAGCTCGAGCCATAAGGAAAAAATAACAACCATATATATTCCAATTGGCAATTTTACAATATAAATAGCATGCCACATTAAAAAAAAAAAATTCTCACACATATCAATGGATCCTATCTCTTTGCAAAACAGAGTCTGTATTTCACAACAGCTGAAAACTGCCCTCAGGCAATCAGTTCAATTAAGGGTGATTTGGAAATCATAAAACTAAAGATGTCTTAGGCATTAATTGGACTTGTAAACAATTTTTAAATTTATATGACCCAAAATGATTGGGAGACAAATATGGTGCTTTCTTGCCATGCTCAGGTGATTTGAATTCAACTTGCAATTTTTAGACAATATAGAATTGAGATTAATGTGAAGAAAAAGAAGCATAGCAGTGCAATCTCAGCAACAGCTTTGAATAATAAAAATAATAATCATTTTATTATTTATACCCCACCCATCTGGCTCGGTTTCCCCAGCCACTCTGGGTGGCTCCCAACAGAGGACTAAAAACAGAAGAAAGCTTCAAACATTAAAAACTTCCCTAAACAGGGCTGCCTTCAGATGTCTTCTAATAGTCAGATAGTTGTTTATTTCCTTGACGTCTGATGGGAGGGCGTTCCACAGGGTGGATGCCACTACCAAGAAGTTCTTCTGCCTGCTTCCCTGTAATCTCACTTCTCACTGTGAGGGAACCACCAAAAGGCACTCGAAGCTGGACCTCAGTGAACGATGGGGGTGGAGACGCTCCTTCAGGTATACTGGGTCAGGGCCATTTAGGGCTTTAAAGCTCAGCACCAACACTTTGAATTGTGCTCAGAAACGTAATGGGAGCCAATGTAGGTCTTTCAGGACCAGTGTAATATGGTCTCGGTGGCCACTCCTAGTCACCAGTCTGGCTGCCGCATTCTGGATTAGCTGTAGTTTCCGGGTCACCTTCAAAGGTAGCCCCATGTAGAGCACATTGCAGTAATCCAAGTGGGAGATAAGCTAAAATTCCATGAATTAAGAATTCCAGGAAGACATTGCTCCAGTCCACATGTAATGCTCAGCCAAACAATAAGTGTGTGGACTTCTGGAGGGGAGATTGCATCTGATTTGCTCCTCCTTTGCTTCTGCTTCTGCTGTGAATTAAGCAATAGCTTGGTGCCACAACAGTTGTCTGAATATGGCCTTGTGGGTTGTCTCCTTCAGAACATAGACCAAACCTTGAAATCTAGCAAAATAGAAAGTTCCTCTCCTCTCATGTGAGCCCCTAAAATCAGCTCCAGAGTAGTGGGGGACCCTCGAGGAAAGATTTTGGAAGGGCATGTGGAGAAGAGAGCGTGGAGAAGTGTCTCTGCACCAACGGAGCTCCACTACTGCTGCTTTGAATGCTACCCATTAAATTTTGTCAACCATTCATTTTCCCACGCACCCTGAAAGAAGACTCGAGACATGGAGCATGGGAGATATATATGTGTGTGTGCAAACTAGGGGATCTGCTTTCCAACAAACCACACTGATCCAATCAAACAATTTCAGATTGAAATGGGCAGGTGAGGACTTCTTCAGATGCTAAGAAGGAAAACCTATCCTGATACCCTGGGCATTTGCTGAAGCCTTGCACTGCATCCCCCCAGCTCAGAATTGGGAAGGAGATACTCCCTTCTTGTGAGGAAAGCCTTGGGTATGGTCCTCAACACGTGCACCCAGGCCTAACCTCCTGAATGTGCATGCCAGGCCTCAAAGTCAAACCCCCAAGCTCTCCAGCCTTAATGTATTGGCAGGTGCCTAAAAGGTGCCCTTATCCCAATGCTGCCTCAGTAAACCTTGAGCTTTTTCTCTTCCTACTTCCTCGCCTGTCCAGAGGATGAACAGTTCCTTATGCGTTTTTATCTCTTTCGATCTGATCTTTGAACTGTTGTGATTTTGATTTTTTTAAAAAGATCCTCATTGTACATGCATTTGGGGTGGTGATATTTTCCAAAATATAGGATTGACCAAAATAAAGAACATAAAATATATAAGATAGACAGTAAATAGAAAATGTCACAAACCATGTTGAGTGTAAAAGGGTTCTGAGCATGGGAGGTCTGAATAAACAAAGCACACTTTTTATTTATCTATTACCATGGCAGCCTACAGATGTGTTGTAATTTAAAAGATGCAGAAAACCTTTGGCCCATCCAGTCCCTCCTTCCTAGGCTGCCGTGCTCAGCAGGAAAACCTGATTTCAAAAGATGTATCCTTAAATATCAAATGCTTAATCCACCTCTGCAAGATGGCAAATTTCAGAGCATTTATTCATGGAAGTGGCCTGCATTACTGTCTTCAATTCCACATGTGATCACACACACAGTGGTGGTTCTGTAATATAAAATTTGCAGGACTTCAAAAAGGTTCATTAATCCAAAGTCCATCGCAAATGCAATTTACATTTGCTGTACTCCAGGCCATAGCAGGTGCCACCGGTTTAGGCCAACATGAACTGAAAGCCAGTGTGGCGTTTGGTTTTTTAAAAAAATAAATAAAAAAGCCCAACTTGATCTTTATTTTGTTCACAGCCAGCATTCATTAGGGCTACAAGGGCAGAAGCTTAAAACAGCACCATAGCATGCTGTTTCTTGTCTTAGGCAGCAATAAGCAACATAATGCTGTGCCCAGTCTCTTGAACACTTCCCTTCCAACCTACAACAAATTGCATATATAGGCACACAGCAGTGACCTGCAATTCTCAAGATGCTTGAAGCTTTGGGGCCCAGTTTTGAGAAGCACCAAGGTCAGAAGCGCTTTTCAGCTCTACTTTTCCTATTTGCTGCTCTCAGGCACCATACCTGTTTTTCCTCCTCCTCCTCTCCCAGTTTCTGCTTATGATGGCTTTCTGCTTATGACAAGCTACTTCCCCAGCAGATTTGGCAGAAGCTGAACTTAGGGAGGAAGATGGCAGTTCTGTGGCACTATGGCATATTCTGTTCAAGGTGGACCACGGCAAGCACGACCAGTTTCCTACAAGAGGAAGCAGAAGAAGAACTAGCAGGTGACTCTGTCAGACAACCCTGTGCAACAGCTTATACAGGAAGAAGGGGGTGAATTGAGTCAGCTTGCATTTAAATCTTTAAAGGCTGGAGCAGAGAGGGAAGATTGCTCCATGAAATGCTTGGGCTCATGGAATGGTCTCCTTAGTGCTGCATCAGATTCCTTCCAAGAATTGGCCCAGGTCAGCAGTCTGCCCACAGTATTCTGAACTAGCGGACATTTCTAAACCCTCTTCCAAGGCAGCCCATGGAAGGTGTGTTTATAGAACTGTAGAGTTGGAAGGTACCAAGAGAGTTATCTAGTCTAACCTCTGCAATGCCCAGTCGTGAGGCTCTTTTGCCCAGTCGTGAGGCTTAAATGCATGAGTCTAAGATTAAGAGTCTCATGCTCTACTGACTGAGCTATATGTCCCCATGACCTGTCACAATGTGCTGCCATCACGTGGAAATCATGGAGATGACATTTATTCCTTGAGCCATTACTCTCCTTTTAAGCAAACAAAAACAAAGGAACAGCCATAACCTTTGAATAGCTGTCTCAGGTTTTGCCATCTCTATCTCTTGATCTGTTTTCATTTCACTCATTACTGTACATTGATCCCTTCCCTTTTCATCCAGGGAGCTCAAGGCAGCATGCGTGGTTCTCTCCTTATGACCCAATTTTTATCTGCACAACAACCCTGCAGGGTAAGTTAGTTTGAAAGAAAGTGATTGGCCTAAAGTCACCTAGCAAGCATTGGGGATGAGTGGGGATCTGAACCTGGGTCTCTTCAGGCTTAGTCCACCACTAAACCAGATATATTGTCTGCCCAGGAGCTTTGGCTTCAATGTACATTCTTCATCCATGTTAACACTGTTAACCGTTGGCACACACAGTACAAGAGAGGTTTAAGTGCAGCTTTAGTCTCTTGAGTGTAAACAGACCAACTCTCCATCCTTATTCACTCATCCCCTTGACAAGTTAGACAAGAATGTATTGATTGAAGTAAGCAAATTTTTACAAGGCTAAAACCCAACCCCACTCTGTGAAGGTGAAAGATCTCCAAGAGGACATTATCAGTTATTTAACCCAGAAGGCAGATTTGTGGAAGAAAGCAAAGTTTTTTTAAAAAGGTGCAGCATCTCCATATGGCGAATCTGGCCTTGAGGAGGTGCTATAAAAATGCAATCTGAAAACAAAATCTCATTCCACCGGGAATCTAATATCTGCTCAGGAGTCAGCCCTCCTGGTTTCCCTGGAACTGCCAACGAAGCGGGTTTAGGATTGTAGCATCTGTGCTCCAACTGGTGCATGTTAAGAGGGTGGAGCTTGATGGTGAGAATGGAACAATGGATTGAAGTAGCACATGGAAACGAATATACATTGAAAACAGCTGGCTATGCCTCCAGACCATAAAAACAGCAGCAAATGTCTTCATGATAACTTTACAGATGATAAGATCACACGGAAAATGAAGAGGGAAGCCATGAAAAGCAAAGCATGTGCTGGACCTCAGCAACATGAAAGGCCAATTCCCCCTTGCCAGGCACTTCTCAGTTGGAACATTTCAAATCTGTTGTTTCAGTACTGAAGGCCATGGATGCGAGAATCCATTAATTTTTTACCCCAGCTGCAGCATTGGAATTGTCATTGTTCGCTTGCAGTTTTGAGGTATTCAATTCGACAGAGCCTTTAATTCTTCTGTGTCCAGGTATAGTGTTGGGAGTTCTTGTGTTACGCAAGAATCTAAGTTGTGAACCAGAAACCCTCAAGTCAAATCATGCAACTGCACAAACTCACTAGATGGCTTTGTAGAAAGCTCCATTCTGTTCTTGCCATCTGCAATATGGGAATAATAATACTGACCTAGGTTGATTACTGAGATGATATGTGCAAAATGTAGGTAGGTGCATGTAGGTAGATAGGTAAAGTAAAGTTCAAGTTAAAGGAGCCCTGGATGGTGAGGTCCAGTTGAATTTACTATAGGTTGTGGCACTCATCACCACTTTCAGGTCAAGGGAGCCAGCGTTTATCCATAGACAACTTTCCAGGTCATGTGGCCAGCATGACCAAACTGTTTCTGGCACAACAGAATACCATGACAACACGTTGTGAGGTTCAAATAAACCAAAGAGAAGAGCAACAATGTGATCTACCCTGTCAGCATTGCTGCTGATAAACTGGATCATTTGACTGCCATGCCTTTTCTCTACTAGTCACAAATTCATGAGGTCTTCTGAAATAAGTTTCAAAATTCACCCACCTGCCCACTAATCAAAAAGTCCATTAAAAAGCCAAATGAAGCAACCATAAAATAGCTTTGCTCATATTCTGTGTAGATCTTTTCTTGCACTCTACATTTCCTCCTTTGACAAACATTTTAATGCCACCATTCATCAGTCCAGGGATGTGGCAGTACTACAATATCCATACCAATATATCACTTTCATAGTTATTCATTTTCCCCGAAAAACATGCTGGATTGTTTCTGATGGAGTTCTCGTTTGTTTTCAGAGAGTATATTTTACTCCTATCTCTTAAGTGAAATCAGTCACTAGAAGAAAAAGTTTTATTTAGCTGTGATTGCATAATCTATTGAAGTAATACTGGCAAATGTTTATAGTTCTAGATGTTAGGACAGAACCCTCAAAACTCATAGGGTTGTGGTAAACGCTGCTGTTTTGCTTGCCAAACAGAACTTCTCCTTCCTTTCCTCTCCTTTGCAGTCACCCCATTCATCAGGAACATTGGGGGGAACGAGCAGAGGAAGCTTGAGTCCCATTGCATGTGTGGATCTCCATAAGCACAGCGTTGGATACAACCCATAATATCATAGTTCAACCAAAGTCAAATGGATGTTTTAAAGCACATGGCCCAATCCGCACAAGTCAGTTACTCATAGAACAGCCTCATTCAATTAAACAGGATGCTTTGAGATTAAATTATGTGTAGAGTCTAGACCATAGCTGGTACCCCCATGTATTTAACATACACTATCATCTGCTGGAAGCCAAGGAGTACTCAAGTGATGTGTCCCATCATGGGTCGCATCTCTGAGTGTTAAGCCTATGGAAATAAACAAGGTAAGTCAAGCTGGAATATGTATGCTGCTATAGGCAAATAAAGCTATATATAAATCTAGTGGAAATATCAATCAAGTAAACTAGAAGTCTCTAACAGGGATGGGGAAACCTGTGGTCATCTGAATGTTGTTGGACTCCAACTCCCATCATGCTCAGGGAGGAGGATGAGGTGGTGGTGGCCCCAAGCAGTGGAGATGGCGACTATGGGAGAACATCCCGTTGCCTCTCCATGGCCTCTCCATGGCCACCACTGCCAGCTTCCTCCCTTGGGCATCTTGTAGCAAAGTGGGCAATGAGGTGGAGAGGCTGCAGCCACTGATGCCCCACCCTGTGTGATATACTGGCTCTGAGGAGCAGCAGAAGGAAGGGTTGCCTGGGCAGGAAAAAAGTGGGAGCAGAGCAGAGCACAGGGAGCCTTGATTTATTTATTATTATTTTTAAAATGCCTCGTGTGTCCATGTCTAATCTTGTCCCTTTTAAAATGTATTTATTGCTGTAAATCTACCAAAGAATAAAATAAAGTTGGGAGTAAGGGGTTTTCTTAGGGACGTGGGTGGTACTGTGGTCTAAACCACAGAGCCTAGGGCTTGCTGATCAGAAGGTCGGCAGTTCAAATCCCCTGCAACAGGATGAGCTCCCATTGCTCGGTCTCTGCTCCTGCCAACCTAGCAGTTCAAAAGCACGTCAAAGTACAAGTAGATAAATAGGTACCACTCCAGCGGGAAGGTAAACGGTGTTTCCGTGTGCTGCCCTGGTTTGCCAGAAGCGGCTTAGTCATGCCTTTACCTTTTAAGGGGTTTTCTTAGGATGGTGGTGTGTGTGTGCTGGATTCCATTGGTGTGGTGGCTCTTGCCCTTCTGATAGGAAATGCTCTGTGGGTGGGAGACAAAAACATGGGGGGGGGTTCGGGGGGGTCACTTGGAGGGGGAGTGAGAAATTTACCTTTTTTTATCTGAGGACATGTGCAGAGAGAGCTGAGAAAGAGACCACAAATTTACTTTGGCTGGGGATTTGAAGGCATTGCAATTCATTGAACTGATGAAGATGAGGACTGTAATGTTGAAATGGATGAACCAGAGAATGTGATGATAATGGGTAGCTTTCAGAAGGACTGCATACATGTTATCTGAGGTTGTGACAGACAGATAAAATTTCTGGGTACAATAAGTGATTGTGCCTTGCAGCAGTTTGTTATGGAACCAACAGGAGGAACAGACCAGTGAGGTTCAAGATATATTGCAAGGGTTAAGTGTCACTGAGCTGCTTAGCTGTACTAACTTTAATCCTATTAGATTCAACATATAGGCACACACAAAACTGCCCTCCTCCCCCCCAAAATCTAACTTTGTCTAACTTCAAAAGGAAAAATTCAGATATGACTAGAAAACTTCAAAGGAAACTAAAAAGATAGTTAGGAAGGTCACTCCCTTCAGGCACCATGGTGGTGTTTAAACCAGCAACAGCACTGCAATAAAACCTCAATTAGATGGTCAGTGTATACCATAAGTCAAAGCTGGCAATGTAGTTAAGTAGCAAATTCAGCGATATACAAGTAAATTAGCTTTGCTTAAAAAACTGGACATTTTGACAAAATTAAGTACAGTGGTACCTCGGGTTACATACGCTTCAGGTTACATACGCTTCAGTTACAGACTCCACTAATCCAGAAATATTACCTCAGGTTAAGAACTTTGCTTCAGTGTGAGAACAGAAATCGCATGACGGCGGTGCAGCAGCAGCGGGAGGCCCCATTAGCTAAAGTGGTGCTTCAGGTTAAGAACAGTTTCAGGTTAAGAATGGACCTCCGGAACGAAATAAGTACGTAACCAGAGGTACCACTGTAAACAGAAAAGAGCACAAATACATTATGTTTAAAAATGCCAAAATGCAGTGCAGGAAAGAATGAGGAGAGCAAATTACAGGAATTATAAAGAGCAACAATAAACTGTTTCTTTAAATATTTAAACCCCTTCAGAGAAACCGTAGCCCCATTAGGTAAGAAAGGTGTAAATGGATTACTTAAAAGAAATCAGAAAGAAGAGAGGAAGAAAATTAATTCCATCTGTCTTTCTTCCATAGGCTGTTCGCTAGGTAAGCAGTTTGATAGGCAATACGAAGCACTCTGTGAAAATGGCAAAAGAGATCATTTGAGAACTAATTGACCAACATCAGTAGCAACAAATCAGGAGATCTCAAATGATACTGTTGCAGAACAATTAGTAAATAAGCATGTAACACAGCACTGGAATATACAGCTTCAGAGGGGAAGGAAGGCATAATGATTTGTGCGACCACTACCAAACAAGAAAACTGCATCAGGGTCACATTTGGCATTAGTGAGAAAAAAAGTGGATGTGTGTAGAGCCACTTTCTTGCTAATATTAACCACATGACCATGGAAGGGGAGCAGTAGCCTATCAGGGCAGCATAGGCAGTGGGTGTTTTCAAGCATTAACAAAAAGCATGTGGGTGTTTGTATGAGCTTTCCTTGTGAGCGCAGTAGAAGGAAATGTGCACAAGGAGTTGGATAGTAATGCCAATCTGCATGAATTACCTGCTACTAGATGCAATTGCTATGAGGGAATAAGATTTTGGTATGTGTTGCTGTTGATGAGTTGGGATGAGAGGTTTCAACCTCCTGGTAATAACCCTGATTTAACAACCTCTATATCTTGTCTGTGTACACAACTATGAACATGCATGGTCTGAAACAGAAAGTCCCCGGAACGGCTCAAATGTTTGGCTGAGCTGGTGTTTAAAGTATTCGACATATAGTTTGTGTTTAACGTTTCATACATCCGGCAAAATTGGGTGTGCTCTTTTTAGTGTGACACATACTTTGTTTGCCTATTCTGATAAAACTGAGGCTTTCTTTTTTTTTACAATTTCTTTTTATGCACATCCAAGCCACTGCATGCAAAACCCTGTTATTATAAATACTGCATTGTGCTATCATAAATAATTGATTTTTGTCACAAAGCTATTTAGAGGGCATAAAATGATCCTCAAACTCACAGAAGAATGCAGCATAATTCTTTTCACTCCTGTTGTCTTAGTGTTGTTGTAAACACCTCATGTTTACAACACTGGCTCTATTTTTTTACCCAGGATGAGGCATGGGGAGGAGATTGTGGGGTACCAGGAAAAGACTCAGGAGGTGTGTTTGCCGCCTCCCCATTTGCGACTAGTGCATTAAAGCTTAGATGTATATAAAATAATAATTATGTGGCCATTCACCAAATAGTGTTGATAAACACCATGGAATCCATTATTGGTGAGTTAATTGGTCAGTAGCCACAGTACTTACTAAGCCTAGTAGGAGGAGTTGTGTGACCAAGAAGTTTTCCTAATTCAGAAGGAGAAATGGCTCTCTAAGAAATAATCTTCACAAAAGAACAGACTATGAAGGCTGGAAGAGCAGTTCCCCCCACCCAGAACCACATAAACATAACTTGCTGTTTAGTTTTAGTTTGCATACAAATTAAAACTAAAAAGCAAGTTATCTATGTGTGGTTTCCAGGCTTCTCCACTTCTGCAGTTTGCTCTGTATATTTCATGCTGTGCCTCTCACCTGTGAGCTAGAGACAGACAAGAGCCCCGGAGTAGACAAGTTACCCTCAGATGTGACCATCTCTAGAGAGAAATGCTTGTTGCCAGAGGACAATCGTTCATAATGATCAAATCCAGGAGCGTGAAGATCCTGTGCTATTTTGTGCAAAAAAAAAAAAAGTGCACAGGACATTTCACATTATTTTCAAACTAGGGACATTCTGCATTCTGGACAAATTTCCAGGTCAAATACAATACAAACAAACCAACCAACCCCACCAACTCTTTCTCAGCTCATGGTTTGTGTATTTGGCTCCTGTTTTCCCTCTCTCCATAAAACCACCAAAAAGAAGATAGATAAGGAGAAAGAAGAGGAATTCCCCCTCTTTTTACTTTCTGTGTGCTAGTCATGCTTCCTTGCTCTAAAAAACTAAGGAGATCCAGTCATGGAAGCAGTGTTTCATCTGCATAGAATTTCCTGAGCAAAAGTATATCCAACTTGATATGTTACATGTCTTTTATGTGGATGTGCATTCAAATGTACAGCGAAATGCACCAAAAGGTGTACATCCAGTTGGAACTGTGTAAAGGGACTTGTTTAAAGCAAGGATGGAGAATCTGTAGCCCTCCAGCCGTCCCAACAGCCCTCCATATAACCAGTGGTCTGGGGTGATGGGAGCTGTACTTGAACACCACAAGGAGGGACATAAGTTCCACATTCCTGTTTTAAAGGATAAGGTTGGGATAGAAATTGGGCTTTCAAGCACCTGACTGAAAGGAAGCAAGAGGCAAGCCATTTGTACAAGCCTAACTCCCAAATCTGATGGATGACTGCTTGCACTGACATGCTATTCTCTTCTGAAATTGATGAACAACCTTGGTCCTCACTTGAAATTTGGGGAAAACACGATTGGTTGACAGGATTTTCCTGCATATAGCTGTGGTTCCAACCATCTGTAGGGATCTCGTCTAGTTTTCCTTCCTTCCAGTTTCGATACTTAATATGCCCATATGTCTCCTGTTTATTATTGATAGCTCAATCACTCCCACTCCGTTGTCTCCTTAACTTCTTTTTTAAAGGTTTAAAAAGGTAAAGGGACCCCTGACCATTAGGTCCAGTCGTGGCCGACTCTGGGGTTGCGGCGCTCATCTCGCTTTATTGGTCGAGGGAGCCGGCGTACAGCTTCCGGGTCATGTGGCCAGCATGACTAAGCCGCTTTTGGCAAACCAGAGCAGCGCACAGAAGCACCGTTTACCTTCCCACCGGAGCGGTACCTATTTATCGACTTGCACTTTGACGTGCTTTTGAACTGCTAGGTTGGCAGGAGCAGGGACTGAGCAACGGAAGCTCACCCCGTCGCGGGGATTTGAACCGCCGACCTTTGGCAAGTCCTAGGCTCTGTGGTTTAGACCACAGCGCCACCCGTGTCCCTATTTTAAAGGTTTATGTCCACTCAAATAATGGTTGGATGTGTGCTGAGCAATCAATTAAGTAAAGATCAGAATGTATAGTTAGCAGCCTTGAGTCAGTGAAGAAAATGATGGATTGGCAAGGCTTTTGTTTCTACTCTGTGCCTCCCACTTTGCATGGCTTCATAAGTTACTTGTTGACCTCCAGGAACTTGAAGGTTTGAGTTTTTACATAGTTTGCTAAGCAATATTTTCCTCATAGGCTGCAAACTGTAAAATGTCCAGTGTCCAACCTTCCATGCCTGGGGTGATTTCAGTTTCCCATGCTGGATGATTTTTTGTTTGGCTACCATTCTGACATTTTCCATTAAGTGCATATGTACCCAATTACAGCATTGGCATATTCTGTCTCTAGAAATCTATCTGAGACTAAGTTAATTCTAGTTTGTATTTCCTTCCAGAAGGGTTTGATAATTGGGCATTTCCACAGGACGTGTGTCAAGTCAGCCTGTGCCCTTTTGCACCTCCACATTTAAAGCACGCGAGCAGCGAAAAGGTTTGGTGTAGTATTTTTGTCGTCGCTGAATTAGGTGGCTGGCTTAATGCCGTGTAGGGCTTTTGTCCATTGTGCAGGCATTAGGCAGGTCTCCAATGCTTCACTTTTGTTCGGTTGGGTCCAGCACGCTACTGAATAAAGTGAAGGTTCAATTGTTTATGTACATCAATGACTGTCATGGGTTGGCCTGCAGAGTCTCAGAACTTCACCCATGATAGCAGCTTGACATAAAGTGGGCTGAGAGGGCTATCCCTCAGAGAGATCAAGTCCACTTCAGAGTTTGAAAGCACCATTTTCTTTCATCTCTCAGCTCCTACTCCTGTAGCATTTCTAAGTGATACACATCTCTTATGATTCACCTTGTGTCATTGTTACTGAATGTAAATGAGTTCATGCTAAACCAAAGAAATGTTTGCTTGTTTCTTCTTGCTGTAACTGATATCAAATGGGTAAGCTGCTGTCTTTATTACTAGCTGAATACTCTGATCAAATTTATGAAACCATCTAATCAGCAAATATGATATTGCTAGGATTTTTTAAAGAAACTTATTTTAGTTTACATGATATTTCTGGGATTTCAAAAGCTCATTTAATGCTTGGAATTTTGTGTTTCAGTTCTAATCAAAGGACAACAGAACTTTGTATGCCATCCCGTTTATGAACAATTAAATAAATAAATCTTTTAACACATTTTATTTTTGTTTTGGACAGTATTCGCATGTCAAAATGTCTATAACTCATTTTAGATTTCAGAAAGTCAAAAGCTCGTGCATGCACAAATCTGGATATACTATTTTTTTCCTGTTTTTTAAACTTCATCTCTTTTGTATTTATTCTTTCCCCTGCACAACTGAAAGGCATCTCTAAAGCTTTATCTATAACTAACTTCCCTATATTATGCCTTGGTCAGTCTAAGCTTGCTTATGGGACTTTTTCTATTAAGTGTATTTAGACTGCAGCTTCAGTGCCCACTGAAAGCAATGGAAAACTAGTTTAGGCTAGTTGCACTCTGCAGTCAACATGTTCCACTAGTTTCAATGGCACCCAGCTATTCGTGACCTCTGCTTCTAGTGTTCAGGCATGAGAGGCATTACTTATATAGCCAAAACAACATCACAAGAGGGCACTACATGCAGGCTTAGCAAGAGTCCCAAAGCTTACAGATGGATAGATGAGAGAGAGAGAGAGAGAGAGAGAGAGAGAGAGAGAGAGAGAGAGAACAAACCCTAATGGGGAGGGATTTCCCCCCAAGTAGGCCAATGAAGACTGATGTTTAATTGACATGGCTTTTATAGTTGTAGTTGTTGGTTGTTATTTTATTGCTCTGTAAGTTGCTTTGCGATTTCTTTGAAATGCAAGGTGCATACATATTTCAATAAATAAATTAAATAAATGCTGAGTGAGCCTGGAAGGCTGACTGATGGGGTGGGGAGAGAAACTGGATGGGAGCGGGGGATGTAATGGAATACCACAGAAAAAGGCATGGCCAGCTGGCTGGCTGGAGCACTGAACAGGAACACTCCATGCTGCAACGCTTTGCCATAACTCCTATTGAAATGAAATTTAAAAAGAATATTAGCTAGATTGCTAATTAGCCAGACTGCTTGCTAGCAGGATCAGAGTCTCAGTGTTTTGTGGTTCAGCACCGTGAAAAGTAAATAAATGAAATATTTACAACCTGAATGCATGGATGTTTACTCTGAAGTAACTCCCATTAAGTCAAGTGAAGCTCATTTCCAAGTATGTGCATATAGCGCTGCAGCCTGCAAGTTCTTCAATGGATCTGTTTTGTGAAAGTTAGCCCGTGATTATGTATAGGTAACAAATCATTCACTCTAGTGATGAAATCAGCTCATTACTACACTTTTGGAAAAGCTAGTACCCATATTCTGCGATGATACTATGCTTGGGTTAAAATAGTGGATAATTGTGCAGCGTGGTTGTAATGTGA